>NC_137464.1:21431527-22040615 GCF_964235325.1 Thermobia domestica
ATATAAAATTTATATAATTCTAAGTATAATATCAATTTACACTTCTGCAATTGCCATGAGAGATCGAACTCAGGCTGGTGTTATGTCTATACTTTATACGGACTCTTAAGTTATAACAATGCTTGGTAAAAATACGTAACAGTTTCACAGATCACGGCAAGAACAATTATTATGCGTTTTCATTGAGAGATGACAGTGCTATTAGTGTCAAATAAATATATTTTTATTGTTTACCTTTCAAACCGGCTATACAACTTGGCGATTGCAGTAATGACGTTAACAATTCCGATGGTAATCAAGTAGTAATTGTAGCGGCTGCGACAAAAGGACTGCTTGCTGTAAGGGGGTATACACCTTATCGATCAACTCTATATATGACAAATTTTAATGTCCATTTTATCATTGGAAATATTCTTCGCATTGAATATTTCTTGTAGAGTCCAGCACTCACCTCTGTACAATATATGAAATTATTATATGAACTGATATACAGGTAAGTGAACTTTCTCATTGGAAAATGATTGAAGTTGACCGCCATGACTATGGATGACCAAGATGGGAGCTCAACATATGTGATGCCTCCCTGAAGCTATAGCTAGCGGCAGAAATTCTTGCAACTAGCTCTTCTTCATACAGTACAGGTGTTGCGTAGACCAGGTATTTTATATGATCCCAGAGAAAAAAGTTTAATGGATTTTAGGTCCGGTGAACAAAAAGCCACCTCACGGGAAAACCTCACCCTATCCATTGCTCCAGATACACATAATTCAAGTATTCCCATGTGTCATGTGAGAAGTAAGACGGGACTCCTTCATGTTGGAACCAATTGCGCTGACGAAGTTCTAGAGGAATCTCCTTCAAGAGTTCTGTTTAAACGTTTGTCAAGAAATAAGGATAAAACTGTCAATTTAATCGGGCTGGTAAAGATGTGGACCAATGAGGTAATCTCCCAAAACACCAGCCCAGATATTCACTGTGAACATGTATTGGTGACCGATATGGATTATGACGTACGGATGTTCCTCGTCCCATACATGTAAAGCACGCATCATCACTAAAGAGTACAGGAAATACAGGATTATGCTCACACATTCGATGACCGCTCACAGAAATTCACCCGTGGACCCTAATCATTGTCTGATAGAGTCTGTACTTTTAGTAAATGATACGCACTTAACTGCTGTTCTTCTAATATTTGCTATATAGTGACAAAATTTGTTCCTTGCACTCGTGCAAGAGCTCTTGTGCTTACTAACGGTTCTGGTGCTATTGCTTCTAGTACGTCCTCTTCCAAATCAAGAGTCCTGACAGTCCACAGAACTCCGGTGCCGCGCATATCCACATATCACAAATTCAGTTCGGTGTAGCCGCGCAACGATATTCGCAAACATGGAATAATAAGGTGTTTGTCTTACGGGGTATCTTGCTTAGTATAATCTGGCTGCCACTCGCCAACACCCACCAGCTTCGCTATACCCGAAAACCACTCAACAGTCCCGATGTGGTTGAATATCCTGAGTGAACATAACTGACAGACAGGGATGTAAATGGAACGTAACACAAAATAATCTGCTGTTGTTACCTCGCAGACAAATCCAATGCCCCACAAGGTCTATCGCTCTTGTACCTTACAACACAATAGCAAGGTGCCATTCGCAGAGGGCAGGGGGCAACTGCCCCCCCCCCCCCCGAGTTTGAGATATACATATATATTCATCAACTGTCTACTAATATACCAAATAAAAACTTAAAACACTTGTTACTGACGGTCTTGCATCCAAGAAAAATAACAAATGACGCCGCTGCACGACAGTCAGAAAAGAAGGGACGTGACAGCCAGCACAATTATTTCACTTTACCTTGAGATACTTAATGTGGCTATGTATATGTTCATGTGCATGGTTGTTATATGGTATAACAACACTGAAATGCAGAAAGTGTGTCTTTTATAGGGGTTTGACACTTGTCATCAGTCATTTCTGCATTCAATATGACCAACATTGCATCAGGCCCGAAACCAGACACAGAAGTTTGGGGGTAGCATGAATAAGATAGGAGAGGCCAAGTCATTAAAAAATCTCTTACAAATATCTAAATTGTGATTTTTGTATTAACAATAACATTTTGTATTGAGGTCTGGAGGGGCCATGAAAAGTTTAGGGGGGGCAGGCAAAACCCTTCAAAAAGACCATCCAAAATTTTCAACTAGAAACGGGCGTCTTGAAAAGGGGTCTTCTTAATGGGGCTTGAATGAATTTAGACTTCCAAACTATGCTAAGCATGAATATCAGGAGTCTTATAGAACGTTTATGTCTGTCTCAGTGAACAATTATCAGAGCAAAAATGGTAAGAGGTACCGAGGAGCAGTTTCCTGCGATGAACTCAGCGGCATAAGAGTATGTCCCATCTTATCGGCTAAACTTCTACCCAAACAGGAAATGGTAAAAATTAACCATTTCCAGTTTCAACGTTGATCACCATATAACAATTACGGTAATATATACTAACAAACTGTCTTTTCTTAAAATCGATTCACCATTTGAAGGAATATCACCTTCAACCGAATCACTCGACTAAAACCGAAAGTGGTAGAAATTAACTACTTCTTTCAGTTTTAATATTGATCGTCAAAAATCAAAACAGGTAACACATAAGGAAGGACAGGTGACTCTTTTTTGGAATCCATTCAGCATTGCTGGAAGAGGTTCTATCCCACCCATAAATCTCTATTCAAAGCAGAAGTAATAGAAATTAACAATTTCCGCTTTCAACGTTGATCAGGCCCGCAACTAGGGTTTCTGTCACCCGGGGCAAACACACAATTCGGCGCCCCCCCCCCCAAGGTTTAGTCGAAAACTATCACTTATGGATTGCAACTGTAAATAACATTCTTAATGAAACCAGTTATATCGATTTTTAAGTACTTTAACCCTCCAATACGTGCGCGGGCTACCATTGTAGCCCAGCGTTTTTATTTTCCTTGCCGCAAAGTAATTCGAGATGATAACTCAAAGGGTGTCTGTGTACCTTTCTATCAACTATCATTCTGCGTGTTTAGGGTGTGGTCAAACGTAAAATCGAAAGGATCTCATTGTTATTTTGCTTGAAAGTTTCATGGGCTACATCTGTCACGGGTGTTCCAAAGCGTCAAAGTTTTTTCATTATAGTTTGAGTGTTGATCAGATGGTCAATGAGTTTGCAAAATGCCAATTCTGATGAGAAATGTTTTTAAAACCAATATTTACGATCCAAAATCATTGAGAACATAACAATGCAACAATGAAAAGCTTATTTTTATTTCTGTAAATTTTTCGGTGTAATCCTTTGATGTGGAGAAAAGAAGAAAACTTTCCATCAACAATGAAGCACACAAGAACTCTACACTATATTGTTATGTGTACCTCTCGAACTTGAGCACTTTCCGTACCTTTTGGGCACCTTTCTGTATACTTTCTCTTTCTGTATATATGCACCTCTAAGGTGCACACAAGTGATAGAAAAAACTGATTCGAGCAAAGCATCTCTCTTTACAGTGCATTAATTAGAAAGTTCATTAAATATGAAAGAAATTGCTTCATAAAATATTAATAAATAGATCAAGATATTTAGATTATTTAATGTATAGTGAATATTATACATTATACACAATTAATGTAAAACAATGATTGAAATTAACAATAAAGCATAATAAAGCATAAGTTGGTCTCATAGATAACAATTCAAAATGCCTCGGAAAGCTTTCAAGCAAAACTAATAGATAAAACTTCATACAGCCTTCACTCGCAAAATCTCTTGGTAGGCGTACAAGAAACAATTAAATACACCGAGGCGTGTAAATTATCTTTTCCGCCACAAAACTGCCCTCTATTTTAAAAACATTACAGCAATTGCGTAACATTACAGGGGGCGCGTCTGAGCTAAACTCTTCAACCACCAGCAAGCAACAAAAATCGGGAACTTTTCGCCCCCGCCCCTATTGATAACAGCGTTTTAAACTTCAGAGCTGTTCTCAATGGAATTATACAAACAAACAGCTCCTTGTGGTAGGAAAAGGAAAGGGGGGCGGATTCTCTGTGGTCGCCCAAGGGAACAAATGCATGCAATATTAGGTTTTTAATGTATGACATTACACCTATTTAGATGAGACTCACTCTCACTCTCTCTCTCTCTCTCTCTCTCTCTCTCTCTCTATATATATATATATATATATATATATATATATATATATATATATATATATATATATATATATATATATATATATATATAATCAACGAAAAGAGGTCCCATGGAAAAGGCCAAGTAAACTTTTGATTTCTTTTAACCTCTAGAACAGCGTTTCCCAACCTTTTTCAACTTGCGGCACACTACAGGTGTAACTTGAATTCTCGCGGCACACTCATATAGATATTATTATTATTTGTAAATATGAAATATAGTGGTAATTTTTTCTTTGATTACTGATCTCCTTCTTACAGAGAAGAAAGCTCGATCACTGATTTCCCCCCGTGGTAAATCATTATGCTTATTTTTTCATTCTAATTTTAAAATAGAAAACAACTGCAATGAGATATGGGACCAAGGCTTTTAAAAATACACTTTTTCCTGAAAACTGTATCCAACCTTTCACTAAGAAGGAAGATCACTAAATAACGAATGAACAAACAAATCTCTTTTACTTTTAAACCACAAATGTAGGTAATTTGTATGCATGTTTGCTTTGTCGAAAGGACTGAATGCATTTTAAAATTTCAAGTTACGAAATAGTCTGCAACAATAAAGAAGCAATAATGGCCATAACAATGATAACAAATACTATTTTCAACATTTAAAATGTACAGAAAAGTAACAGTGTGAAACTCAAAATTGTAGATTCATAGTAGAGGTTCGTGTTAATGTTAAATACAAATATACATTTTTCCCAATGTCTTGCAATTTGATTGCTATAGAACTAATGATTTTGTTTCGATTTCCTCGCGGCACACTAGCGGCCAATTCGCGGCACACCGGTTGGGAAACGCTGCTCTAGAATAAGTTCCTCAAGGGAAAGGGTGCGATTTTTAAAACAATTGATATATCTTCTTTCCGGCGCCCCCTCCAACCACGCGCCCGGGGCACGTGCCCCCTCTGCCCCCCCTAGTTGCGGCCCTGACGTTGATTGCTATATAAGAAAACTGATAGATAAGCTGTATTTTTTATCCGATTCATTGTCTCAAGAAAATATACCATCTTCACCCGCATATCTCTACTAAAAGTGGAAGTAATATTTTTACTACTACTTCCGGTTTCAATATGGATTTCCATAATAGAACAAACAACGGTTAACAGATAGAGAGGTAGCTTTTTTCTTTTAATTAAGCGTTCGCGAGAATATGTTCTATCTCCGACTTTATTCTTTTCGTGCAACTGGAAGTTGTAGAATCTACTACTAGTACTTTCAGTTTGAATATTACCCTCTATAAAGCAAAATCGGAAAGACAAGAAATGGTTCTAGCGTTCCAGGAATGTTTCGTTTATGATCTTATTTTCATGTTATAACTGAAAGTTACAGCTCTAACTACGACCACTTTTAGCAATAAATTTTACATAGTTTGCAAGTCTCCCGTAGTGTCACAATATGAGACGAAACTCACTTCTATACAAAATATTTTCACATCAGGAAATACATCTCTAGTAAAAGGTAAAGGTGAAATTGAATTATAAGAGAGTTCGTGCTTTCTGTTGCTTTGTTTTGAAGGCAGGGAAAATTTCATATTAGAGGTGGTGAAAACGACAGGGTTAGAGTATTGGAGGAAAGATATCACTGAAATGGTGCTAAGCAAAAATACCATAATTTTACACTATCATACCTTCACTCACACTTGAACTTTTTAAAGTGCTATTTACCATTAAGAAAAAAGAAATGAATACATAAACAAATTAGATTTGCAACTATCACTAAGATCAAGTTTATTAATCCAAGTTTGTAAGACTCTTCTGTACAATTATCGATTCGTGAACAAGAATACAAAACATCTCGAAGACGCCTAAACAATTATTTTTATGCTTAAATTCTAGAATGAACAGGTACTCCACATACAGTTGGAGCTAGAATATTACGTGAAATAAATAAATACTGAAAAATAAATAAAGGAAGGAAGAAAAAAAATTCATGACAATTCATCCATTTTTTAATTTCTTGTACTTCTATTTATTTTTACGCTGATACATTTCATTTCTTCACAAATGATCTTTTTCTGAAAAGCAAGAGTTGGTGATCTTTGAGAAATCGCTTAAGACCATCGCAGGGCAGTTTCATACTTACATCAATGCATGCCTGTTTCCCAGATAGGACGCCACACCAAATATTTTTATTATGATTCCCAGGGTTCATCCACTCATTTCCTAAGATCGTTAACATTGTTAGCTTATTCGTTATTAATAGCACAGGAAATAAAGGGGTTTTGTCGGAAAAAATTCGAGACAAGCTGAATTTTTGCCAGTTATTAGGACCCAACTTGAGGTGCATTTTCCCAAAAGTCCCCACTCCTCCCCCTTGTGCTTTCCCCTCCAGCCCCTTTTAATACTAAATTAGCAAGGTTTTCTATTATCGCTCATATCTCCGTTACTATTAATCCGATCTTCAGGCTCTTTCTACTGTCTTTTTCCCTGAGCCACGATCTATAAAAAGTCATTCTTAACCATTTTCGCTATGTCTAATACTTTAAGAGATATTCGTAGAAATATGTAAAATTTTAATTTTTACGTGTACTTTTTTTCTTATATTTTAACTTTTATGTATTCGATAATTTGTAGAAACGTTTCAAATAAAAGTTGTAGATCGCTGTTTTTAGCTTTAAAACGGTGTATATATTAATACATTTAGATGTATGGGAACGTGTAAAAGGGCACCTTAAGAGAGCGAAGTGCGCGCTCACCATTATTGTAAACTTCGCAGAGTTGTCGCGCCCTCGCTCGCCTCGTTTACCTCAAATATCGTAGCATAAGATAGCGTGGACCCCTACGCAATATCCCTTTCATTCCCTTCCTGGCTGTGTTAATCCCCTCAGCTCTGACACTCACGGTCCCTGCCTCAAGCCACACTCACTATTGTTCTTGATGAATGGTGATCGTAAATAAGTATTTTCTGATTTTGTGAAATACATTACTCGTATTTTTACAATTCCGCGTACTTTTTGTCAGTTTTGGTTCGTAGGGCTTTTGCTCCTAATCCATAAGTTATAGGGTTGTTAAATTATTTACCATCTATGGATGCGCTGTGTCCTGGACTAACAACCGATAACTGTGAATTAATTGACACTATTATCTATTAAAAATAATCATTGTCATTCACAGCATCACGGACCTCCCACCCACTGCTAGCTAATGTTACAATTTTTGTGTTCCTTATACACATTATGTTCATTATTCGTTTCTTGACTTTTGTTTACCAATAATTCATATATACAATTCCTGTTTATATTGAAGGCATTTAACAATATGTACAATACATAAATGCTATTATTCACAATCAATTTCGTCTTGATCTTCATCCATAGTTGCTGTGTTGTGACATGACTGCGTTGTATTGTTGCAGTACAATGTTCGCACATAGCTGAACAATTCATATCTGACAACACTTACAATAATTCTCACAGTCAGTTTTGCAAGAACATGACACAACATACAACAAGTCATCTGGTACAAAAGGTTTTAAGAGGTAACTGGTTTAAGTACTGTTCTCCCTCTTCCATTTCCTTTTACGGACTTTTGCTTCCACCCCCATTCAATAGCTGACAAATTGGCTCCCAACCATTTCTATACTTGCAAATAAACCCTTAGTAAGTGCTGTTGACATGCTTCTGTTGTTGGAGGTAGTTTAGCCAAATCGAAATTCGATCTCAACTTTGACTTTCTTGTGACCATAGTAAACGAGAAAGCACTTGAACGAGGGTCTCGAATGGTCTTGAAACAACTTTTACACGATCATAGAGGTATTGAGTCATGTTTTATATACTTGTTGATAGGTGGCAGGCCAAAACAAGTGACAAACTATGAAAACAAATGAAAGCGAAACTGCCAATTGATTTAGTTCAGACCTGCGCATGAATAGATATAATATTAGCATATCTTTCCTAACTTTCTGCACTTATTTGGAATTTAATAGATTACCAGTATATTAAATCATTTAGAAAACAGGCCAATTGATTTTGTAGCAACCCCCTTCGAATTTTTACGATGTATTTTGCCCCTTTTACATTAAATGCGGGTTAGGCTATCTTAAGTTAATAAAATTCTTGTAACTACTAAGCTTTTTAAAAACCTGATTCTTCAAATGGTGTACTGGTGGCAGGATCACACTCAAAAAGATAAATCAAACTGTTTCCCAAAATTGTATCACGAGGCAATGACTCCCTTTTGATTTTATTTATGCTATGGTATCGAAGTCTGTTTAAAGAAAAGGCTGAAAACGCAGGAAACCAAACTAAGCAATGATATTATTATTTTATTATTTTTTTTCAGCCATTGGACTTACCGCTCATATTTGCATCAGACTTTCTTCACAAACCTATTCCATATTTAGTACTGGTTAAGAATATCCCGTCAAACAAATAGTAATTTTACTGTTAAAATATGTGAGTGCGTATGAAAGAGGATTGTTTGGGATAATAATTTCCACTGTCGGAACATGCCTGTATAGGTCTAATGTAGGAAATAAGTATTTTACGTTTAGAAATTTAATGTTAAAAGTATCAAATCATTACAAGGGCTGTAGTTGAGTTCAAATGAGTGAATACGATGTTAAAGGTTTGTTGCTCTACGGTATTCTTATTCTTATGTTTCTTACACTATAACCTCCGTACACTATAAATGAGACGCGCCTGCTCCCGACGGACGTACTTTCGCGTGGGCCCCTTTCTATGTTCCTGCCCTGAAACTGTTAAATAGCACTCTTGATTTTAGTGTTTTTTTCCTCACTTTCGTATATGTGGCATATGTCTGGATGCGCATTTGTTCCTTACGCGAAAGTTCTCGTAAAATTAACCTGCACGCATGATAGCAACTCCTACCTTAAGAAATAATTCCTGAAATACTACACAGGTGCAGACAACGGAGGAGCCGTTCTCGAGATATCGCGACAAATGTCATATTTAATGAATCGACTGTATCTCAGAAACTACAGCTTTTTCGACAAATTCCTGCTGGTTGCATAGTTTTGCAAGGTGTCCTATTAGTCTACCAAGTTTCATCAAAATCGGTTGTTGTGGCCCAGACACTTTATGGATGTCACAGGCCATTTCAAACACGAAAGGTCATGGCAACCGTCTTTTGGGGTTGTAAAAGTGTTCTTTTGGTGGATTTCATGCTAAAAGGCACTACGATCAATGCAAATCGTTGTTGTGAGACTCGATGAAACCTATGGCGAGCCATCCAAAACTAGAGGTGAGGAATGCTTTCTGGAGGAGTTGTGCTTTTTTTTTTTTTTACGACAATGCCCGCCGTCACACTGCTGCTGCACTCAAGAATTGCAGAATTAATTCGGATGGGAACTTTTTGATCATCGACCCTATAGTCCGGACCTTGCTCCTAGCGTTTTCTACATTTTCCCTGAGCTGAAAGAGTTTTGGGGAGGTAATCGTTTTGGAAGTGAAGAGTTGACGAATGCAGTATGACCACCTGGCTTTAATGAATTGGTGGCAGAAGAATATAACAAGGGAATTCTGAAACTCGTGGAGACGACAAATATTTAAATGGAGGTGATTATGTACAGAAGTGAAGGAAGCTGCATGTATGTAACAAGATTTTTAAAAAATAAATATTGTTTTTCATTTTGTATAACTAAGTGGTCTTTATTTTTTGGACGACCCTCGTAATTTATATCGTTGATGTGGTTATTCTGAGTTTGAATTTTTGTTAACAAACTTACTCGTTCTTAACAGCCGTAGTGTCCTATCTTTCAGTATAGTTTTAAAATCTGAAAAACTAGTCAGGAAATTCTGAGAGGTAATTTTTCTGCACTTTCGGGGCTAATATTAAAAAATTGAACTACCCATGAAATTTCTGACAGGCAACTTTCCTGAGCTCTTACTTCCCGGTCTACTTTTAAAAATTGAAGACCTTCGCACGAAATTCCGAGAGATTATTTAATTGAGCGAGTATGTAAGAGATTTTATCTGACACTATGACATTAAAGAGAGCAGATGTGTAGAGTTGCTATTACGTATAACGCATAACTTTCTTCAGCAAACCAACGCAACGAGTCATAAACCATGAACGTATTAGTCCAGTGCCCGATACTTCTTGCCAGCATGATTCTCCTACTTGAGTATATAGCTGATAAAACAAGGAAATCACAAGAAATATAAAATTACACATATTAAAATGGTTTTATCTTCTTAGGCTTGCTATACACTCTAAGTCCTATGAAATATCTTAAGCCCGTCTCACACGGATCTGAACTAAGGCCTCAATCCAGGTTACAACTTGACAGTGTTGCTTAACTCAAACTTCCATGCATTTTCGTTTATCTTGAGGTGATGTAGGGGTCTCAGACGATCCTTAAAACTAGGTAGCTTTTACCAGGAGAGCCTCTCGTGGTCGCTGTATTAAACAGACGAAAAACACTTGAAGAATGTGTTACGCACAGGACAATCAACTGTCGTAATTGTAAATATTATTGTTTTTCTATTTCACAATGTGAGTTCATCCGAAGAGGATGAAATAGCCGTAGCAGCGATATCTGCTCTGTTGTCGACACAAAATCCGCCCTCCCCTCCCCCCCAAAAAAAAAAACGAGAGAAAGGGAAAGAGTAAAGAGGAGTTGCTGGACCAGAGAGTGAATTCTTCGCCGCAATAATGCACAGGAAAGCACCGTATTTTCGTGGTGAATCATGAACTACTTGCAGGAGTTCCTCGTTCCTACAAACAAAAAATTCTACAGAATGGACTATTCTTAATTCCATACGCTATTGAAATTAGTAACTCCGAAAATTCGGCAGCGAGATACGAACATGAGGGTGTCTGTATCAGCTGAAAAAAGGTCTGTAGATCCTTGTATCCACCAGATTGTAGAACTGAAAATCAAATGACTTGTCCAAATATGTAAATAAGGACAGTTATCAGGCGCGGAAAGCTAAAATAAAGAAGAAAGAGCAATTTTCTAGTATAGGTACTGAGTGTATCCGCCCAGCTCACTACCCACAAAAAATGCCCACATAGCCCATAAAGTAAACTTATACCGCGCCGGGAGCTCAACTCATGCACTACATCCAGTCTTTTTTGTATTGTGCCAGCATTATAGAACTGTTTCCTAAAATTGCACGAATGCCACACAATACTGACGACAATTAACTCTCATTGTTTCTGTTTCTGGTTTACTTTTGGCGTACCACATCTGAATTTCATGTTTAAAAGTGTAAGATTACTAGTGTAAAATTATTACAAATGCTTTACGACGGATAAAATAAGTGAGTTCATATGAAAGATGCCTGTATAGAAACCGGCCTGTATTTCCCACCGGCGGTGAATTTCTGCACAAATGTACACAAGTTGCATTTTGTTTACAAGTGGAACGCTACTAGTATGAAACCATGACAAACGCTATAGAAACTCGTATCATTGCTAAAATCCATTCGTTTTCACTGCCCTCGCTTATGCAGATACCCACCTTCGCTGACGCACCCCCTCGCTAACACTCGGGCCCTCCAGCTTTGGATAGATAGCATTCGTGGTTTTTAGTGGCGACCTAGTGTAGATTGTTTTGTTTTTTGGGCTATAGTTTTTATGCATGTATCCCGACGCTGTATTTATACACAAATAGTAAAAATTTAAAATCTTTCAACTATTGTTTATGATACCCCCTTGAATTTTAACTATGCCATGTGAATATTTTCATTTCGCTCAGCACAAATCATTTAGAGAACAATAAGAAGGAAATAAGTGGAGGAATTCTAATTTTTGAACAATTAATTCGAGTGGTACGCCAAAGTAAACCTGCACGCTTTTTTAAAACACGTTACATATTTGTGGTATACAAATTGCACAATATACTTAAATAACCTATTTTTATTCTTTTAAAAGATATAATTACATTTGTTCACACCTGTAATGTTCGGGCGGACACTATCTACTTCGCTGCATACCTTCTCTAAGGTCTTTAATCTTGCAGTTTTTTAAAATAATATAAATCGTACTTCACGTTATACAAAAAATCATATTTTTCATATGACTCTATTAATATCATTAATGCTACTCTTGTCCAGGCAGCATTGTTTTCAAATTACAGCGAGAAATAAAGTTGAATGTCGTCAGGCGCTACTTTTTTCTGATTGGTAGTTGTATGGAAATCCAGAAGAAAATAGAAACTGCTTCTATTTCTTCCAAGTCAGGATCCAAATAAAGACAGCAGAAAATTTCAACCTGAACTAAAGGCAAGTTATTTCTCACACGATCGTTAAGTAAGGTCGTGAGTTTTCGATCGTGAATCGCAGCCTTACTTCAGTCCCGTCTGAGACAGGCTTTAGGATTTATATGAGGAAAAATGTTACGACATATTCATAGGAAATACTACCATTCTGTGCCATACACGTAACTATACTGTAATCCTATTGATACTAGGAGCTATATTGTTAAATTTCACACCTCTAAAAAATCATAAAAAGAACAGAAGATAAATTATCAAAATATACCTCATCAGTCCCTGCACCACTCTTCATTTTATCGTGTATTTTTGCTCTTTCACCCACATACGGCTGGCGCGGCGGGGAGAAAATAAATTTGTTTTCGCTTTCTCTCATCTGATGTCGATTCAATCGAAATCTTACTAATTTTCTTTCCGAAATAGAGCGTGCTCTAAACAAGAGAAATCTCATAGGATCGTTCAGAACACAGGAAATGACATGCGATCCGATGCTATACACGTTGAGATTTTGACTCTAGGAAAAACTGTAGGATCTATCCTATAGTGTATAGCTGGCCTTACTTTGTGAGCAATTTATATGAGGTAATAACCTTGTATAATAATGTTAAATCTATGTACACCTTGTCTCAAAAAGGTTGAGCGCATTCTTTATTGGTGTTTTGAGGCAAAAATTTTCTAAGTCCAGCTTCGGGTATCTTCGGGAAAAAGTAAGCCAGGTTCGAACCTCCAAGCCAGCCTTTGCAATCGGGAAAAAGTTTGTAGATGTGTTTTTCTTCTTTTAAATATAATAAGACTTGTTACCAAGTGTTTAAAAAAGCAACATTGATTGAAATACTTAATGATACAATATTTCGAAACCTTGCACATGCTTGTTTGTCATTTAGCTCTCTATACGTAATGGAGCATTTAAATACGTTAAAGAATCTTTCCATATGTAAAAGAATGCTCAAAGTTAAGAAATAGAACATAATTATCGCCTGAGTACTAAAATAAAAGTCAAAGTAGAACAGAAACAGCGTTTGTAATGGATATGAATGTCATAATTATCTTGAGATCCGTTATACATCGCTAGAAGCTTAGTTCTAGAAGTCCTTGTGTTAGCTCATTGGTAAGCTGTCGGATTTCAAATCATAAGGTTGAGAGTTCGAATCCCATCTGGGTCAATACTTTTTTTAAAATTATATTTTCCGCAATGCATGAAAAATTATATAAAATAATTACATTAAAATACATAAGTTGTTTATATATAACATAATAATTGCAGAACATAGTAATTATTATGTTTAAAATATAACATCTGAGATAATTTTCACAATAGGTCGGTATTATATATGAAAATGTTAAATACAAGTTAGGAAAATCGTTTAATAGCAATAAATAAGTTATGTAGTGTATTTATTTGCAGCTATTTGTCATACAGATTTAACTTCTCAATATTCTCATTACAGTATGTTATTTATATTCGTGAAATACAGTATATTCCTACGGATATAGAAAGTGTATAAACAGAGTATCCAAAGTCGTATCCTGCTTCAAGACACAACTTTTCCCGATCCCCTTAACGTCACGGGAAGAAACACAAATTCTCTTTAGAACGGAATGTCGTTACTTAGAGTCTCATTCGAATACGTTGAATATGCTTTTGTGTATTCATTTCTCTCTCTCTCTCTCTCTCTCTGTCTTTCGCTTTGTTTATGTGTGTGTGTGTGTGTTGCGGGATATCCCAAGTTGAATACAACATTTGCAAAGTATATGAGCATCATTGTCATCGAATACCAGAAATTGAAAGTCGTGTTTCTTCAGGTTAGGTTTGCGTGTTCATGTTAGCTCACTGGTAGAGTACGGACTTGCCACTGAAGAGGTCTTGAGTTCAAAGCCTACAGCTAATTATCATTCTTTTGTTAGTAGGATTGCACAGAAATCGGATACAAGGAGTGGTTTACTTCTAGAAATATTTTCAGAAGCGTTTAGGTAGCCCTGAAAAGGGCTGGTTTTCGGGAGTTAAGGCGGGGACATTAATATTGTGTCCAAGACCCTTTTGAATTTATTACACGCTCCATTCTTCTGGGCATGGAATCTATTACATGGGTGACAAATCTATCTCCTTCCCCTACCTCCAGCCATGCTTCGGAAACAAGATGCCACAGGTCATCCTGACTTCTTGGTGGATCTGCCTCAGGCCAACTTTCCCTTAGAGTACGCTTCACTTCTGCCCACATATTTTCCATGAGATTGAGGTCTGCTCCACGAGGCGGCCAGTCGATTAAATCAATCTCAGGGTGCCCTGCGAACCATTCCTGAACCACACGGGAATTAGGTATTGGCGACTGGTATTGCTGGAACTGAATTACACCATCAGGCTGAAATACTCGTACAGATGGCACCATGATATTACTGATAATGTCTAAGTACTAAGCATTGTCCAGATGTCCTTCAATTCTATGAAGCTGTCCTGCTCCGCGTCTGGAAATCCAACCCCAACATAAAATAGATACATGGCCACTGCGATTGCAAGCAGCCACATATCCATGGTCATATCGGGTGCCTCTCGGACGATACACAAAACGGCGTCCCTCCTTTGATGTTGTGAATATGGATTCATCTGAGAAAACTACGTTTTCCCAATTGAGACCCACATTCGCCTGTGCAAACGCGAGACGGTAAATTTTGTGGTCGTCTGAGAGTTTTTCCTTCACGGCCACGTAACCCAGCATGACGAAGCCTTCGCAGAGCTGTATGCTTACTACCAGGAAAGAGAGAAGCTTCCCTTAGCTGTCTAGACGTCCTTAGTGGGTCTAACCGGGCTTCGTTTACTAATCTCGCATCTTGGGCTTCGGTTGACACATGCGGACGACCAGGAGATCGTAAATTACCAGTCTGACCTGTAGCACCATATTTCCGAATCCATTGCCTTCCTGTAGAGGCCGGGACACCTACTCGCCTGCTAGCTGCAGTTGCAGAATAACCTTCCAACTTCCATAAAGTAATTACTGCTGTACGTCTATCCATAGTTACCAATGTTCTGAGCTGTGAGAAGAAAGCAATAGGTAAAAGCTAGTACCTGACGTGTGATTGGTTACTTGCACGACACGCCTATTGTGGGGAACAGCGTTGCCAGATCTAGCATAATTTGCATGTCTCTAGCACCTAGCATCTTGCTTTTAGCATCCTGCCCAAATCTAGCACAATTTCAGCAAGTTATCAAAAAGCCGTAAAACCTGGAGAAGTTGGTCGTGGGAAGAAAAAGAACGGCAGAAATGTATCCTCTTCCATTGATTCATACACTCGGTAAACCATACAGGCAGTCTTATTTTCCTAAGTAAGTTCGGGACGGCTTGGGCTTTTTTTTTGTGTGTGTGTGTGTGGCTCCACTCAGGGTTTTCTAATCCTTTAACTCCGAGGCATGGGTGGAGCTATGGGGGCCATTCACCCCCCAACTTTTTGACAACTTCACCATCTTTACTTCTGACTTCATGATCATATTTATTCCTGAAATGACAGCTCCGAGACCGACCAAAAATCTGCCCCCTCCCCCAGCAGACGATTCCCAACTCCGCTTATGCTGCGAAGTAATTTTCTTTCAAAATATGTAAACAAAAACTTTGCATTCATTTATACGATATATACGCCATTGAGTTTGGGAACGACTGCAGTAATTTAGTTGAGTTAAAATTTTGGTGCGTGAAGTATTGAGTTCTATCCATGCATTCTTGCTCTCTGTGTATTTTAAGTTACGTTATCGTATCTCAACTTTGTTTTTTTTTTTTTTTTAACTCCTGAATTAGTAATTATGAGGATCTAGCATAATTTGACCGAATCTAGCATAAGTTCGATCAGGTTTTGGAATAATTCCGAGCTGTGAGTCTGGCAACGCTGGTGGCGAACGACTTGGTCAACGACTCGCGAAAGAAATCTGAAAATGGTGCGCCGTAATAATAATAATAAAAACAGTTTTTATAAAGGAATATTAATACATACAAAAAGCTGTTTAAAGAATGAATTGTTATACTGACTTTACACGTATAAAAACATATACCATATACCAAACAGATTGAGCGACATGATTATAGCTGTTTTGAGACGAACACTTTCGAAGTCCAACTTCGGGTGTCTTCGGAAAACAGTAAACTAAAGCTGCTGGTTCGAACCTCCAAAGCCAACCTTAGTAATCGGGAAAAGATGTACAGATATGTTTTTCCTTCTGTTAAATATAATAAGACATGTTGAAATGGTATTAAGTGTAGAAAAAAGTAACATTGATTGAAATACTTAATGATACAATATTTCGAGACTATGTATTCACACTCTCGTTTCGTCATTGTGATTTCCATACGGAAAAGAGCATTTACGTATGAGCTCAGTTATATTTCAGAAGCAGCTTCCGAAAAGCGGTCATGTTAGCTCAGTGGTACACCACCGAGCGTTTAAATCGTGAGTTCGATACCCGTTCAGGTGAGATTCCTTTATGATATTCTACTTTCCTCAATGCATGAAAATTATGTAAAATAGTTACATTACAATTCATCAGTTGTATATATATTTTCATATCATCAGTTGTATATATGAGTTGAATATATATATTCATATCATCAGTTGTATATATCAGTTGAATATATATATTCATATCATTTCACGACATAAGTAATTCTTATCTTTAAAATATAACATCTGAGGTATTCACAGAACGTCGGTGTGTTATGTGTGAATATTGAATACAAATTTAAAAAATCGTGTAATAGCAATAAATAAGTTATGTAATATATTTATTTGCAGCTACTTTCATCGCAGATAACTTCTCAATATTCGCATTACAGCATTTAGGTAGAGCATACCGAAAATCGGATCGTGGTTCAAGACAAAAAACTAGCTAGCCCCAAACTGTCACGTAAGAAATTCACGAATCGCAAAAGTAAAGTGAAGAGATTGAGAGCGGTAATTCCTTAATCGCTCTCTCTCAACTCTCTCTTATCTGCATTTATACATATAAAAGTGTATGTATGTATGTTCCATCATAACTCATGTATGCCTAGAGCAGGGTTTCTCAACCTGGGAGTCGCGGCCCCTAGGGGATCGCGAAGATAGGCGGGAGAGATAAATATAGTTAGAATATAATACCAGAAATTATTTTTAAATATTATTTTTAATTTTGTTCTGATAGGCATACTTTTATTTTTTATACACACTGTAAAGAACAATAAAAAATAAGTCTACTGAACATTTTCAAAGGGTGTAGAATTCGTGTTACTATTCGGTTCAAAGTCTCTTGTCGTCGCGAATTCTGTCGAGAAATTTGAAGCTTAAAATATACAAAACGATAATCATGCCTGTTGTTCTGTATGGTTGCGAAACATGGTCGCTTACTCTGAGGGAAGAATATAGACTGAAAGTATTTGAGAACAAGATCCTTAGACGAATATTCGGACCCAAGAGGAACGGGAATGGGGAATGGCGGAAACTTCATAACGAGGAACTACATAATTTATACGGTTACCCAACATTGTTAGGGTCGTCAAGTCTAGGAGGCTTAGGTGAGCAGGTCAGGTAGCTAGAATGGAAGAAAGTAGAAACGCTTTGAAAGTCTTGACTGGAAGACCAAACGGAAAACGACCATTAGGAAGACCTAGGGGCAGATGGGAGGATAATATTAAGATGGATCTCGCTGAGATAAGAATACAAAGTAGAAACTGGATCCAATTGGCTAAGGATAGAAGTCAGTGTAGAGCTTTTGTGAACGCGGCATTGAACCTCCGGGTTCCATAGGCCATAGAGTTAGTTAGTTAGTAGAGTTGTTTAAAAATGAATTTAAATCAAAGAGGTATGATATAAAACTAATGAGAACTGTATATAGAAATACTAGAAAAATACACATGAAACAAAACCTGCACATTGAAATGCAATTAAAATTAAAACCTAATGAGATACCTAAGCATGGTGTAATTTCACTAGTGCAGCAATGCCCGGTTCAATCTTCATGACGAATATTATCAAGCCATTTTCAACTGATAAGCGATTTCTTATCTTTGTTTTAATGTTTACCATAAAAAAAAAAAAAAAACACTTTCGCACAAGTACGATATAGCAAATGGAATTATTACTTTTAAAGCACCAATCACCAGACCAGGATATTCTTCTCTCCTCATCAGGCAGAACTTGTCCAAGTCTTCGTTACAGAAAACCAGTTGCAAAGACTTGTCGCATGATCATTCTATTATTTGGTCAAGAAGTTGTGGGCTTAGATCGGATACGTTAATGGCCTCTTCAATGAAGGAGTTTAACATCCATCTTGAACCAGCACCTTCGTCGTTGGGAATATAGATATTACAGTTACTGTATCCACTGTCAGTGCCGGGCGCCGAAAAGAGGGGCCACACATTTCGGAGGAAGTGTGTTACTCAAGTTAGGAAAGTGCATGTGCACATGTGTAAAATAGAAGGAAAAACGTAATAAAATGTGCTCAAAATTAAGGAAAGGTAGGGTTTATTTTGAAAATGTTATTGAGCTTCGTGCCAACCATGGTGGCGCTTCGTAGCTAGTCTGTCGACGTCACTCATATATACGGTGGCATCGTACTATACTCTCGCCCCGGGCAATGATTTTCCATGGCACTGTTCACTATAAACAAAAAAATGGATTCTACTATTATAGAAATAGGTATGTTAAAAATCCCACACAAGCTTATTATAAAACAAATTATAAAAGGGTCGCTGGCAAGAGCGTGTGATAAAAGGGGATCGTGATAGGAATTAGATTGAGAACCACTGGCCTAGAGTAATTTTAACCACATTTCTTATAGTTTCAAAAAGAGTGCTGTCGGGTTACCTATGGTGAATGGGAGGGGGATACATATAAAAGATTGCTAGAAAATGATCGATATTAGATTCATAGTTTTCGGGGTCGCTTAGATAAATAGTGAGACTTTCAATTTCGCTTAACTCCGATTAAGCTATCATTAGTAGGGATGGGCACGAACGACTTTTCTTTGAAACTCGACTCGACTCGAAACAGACATCTTTGAGGTCTACTCTTGGACTCGGCGCGAAAAATATCTTCCAACTCGACTCGGATTAGAGTCAAGTCGAACCAAAACGAGCCAAATCCTGTGTGTAGTCCTACCTAGACAATACATAGACAATAATTATTCTATCATCAATTATACTACTGTTACTACAAATATTATTATTATTATTAATAATAATAATAATAATTATTATTATTATTATTATTATGACAACACCGTGTACAAACATGAACGATAGATGGTTAGTAAAGGAATACTAAAAGCTAGTTGACTGCCGACGTCGGTAGTCATGAAGACTACAAGGCAAGGACATCGTTCATTACCCTAAGCTGAAAGCGTCGGTGGACTACAGATGGTCAACTATTAACCTCTCGCCAGAAATTGGTGGCCCCGCAGCGACGATCAGTGATGGCCCAAGTTCCATTTTGAAAACTTTACTACCAGCGGCAGAGACGCGATGAAACGCCAACGAACCACAAAATTACTCTCCCAAAATATGTTAAAATGCCTATATGTGTGATTTGTTTATATTTAGGTGAAACAAAAAAAACACAAAACAAATACCCCGGGGTGGACGCGAACTATCAATATTACGATTACTAGGCACGTGTTCTTCTGACTTCCCCACGGAAACTATCATAAAAAGCTTGGTTGTTGAAGGATAAATCATTGACGTCTTAATTTAGTCAATCAGACAAACCCCTACATCTCGAGTTCTAGGAGGTCATACCGTGAACCGTTTCAGATTTATTGCTTTCTGGTGGAGTACTATCCATGCGCAAAATTTGAGCATAATAGCCGACATGCATCTTCGGTGCCTCTTATCTTTAGTACAATTTTAACCAGAGATGGTGTGGGTCAATGAAAATTTGATCCACGACCCACCATGACCCACTATGACCCACCACCCAAATGACCCATTGGCCCACTCTGACCCATCAACCATCGTGATCCACTCTGACCCACCACCAACTATGAACCACTCTGAACCATTGCGACCAACTCCGACCCACCAAAACCCATCGACATCAACTCTGACCAATGACCCACGTCCTCCTCTCCATTGACTAAAGAGATTACACTTGTAATAAAACAAGACTGTGAAATTATCACTTATCGGAGTTTGAATTTCTACCGTCATTGGCTCAAGCACCTCTTTGTTACAATACTGGTGGGTCAGACCTTTACGATATATAATGGCAAAGTGTTTGTCATCTTAAGAATTAAAATGAATTTAAATTTATCATATGTAATTATTTCTTTGTTGCCTTACAGACACATTTCAGTAGAAAATAGGGTGAAATTTAAAAGTTTCGAATCAAGGAAAAGTAGACCAACGTAAAAAAAAAAAAAAAAAAAAAAAAAAAAAAAAAAAAAAAGAGAGAGAGAGAGAGAAAAGAGAGAGAGAGAAACTAATTTTCTATATAATTAAGCATGCCGTACTAATTGAAAATGCCCATGTAATTAAGTTTAGAATACACATTTTATGGCCATTTTTCTCTAACTTTATGGCTTGATTGCCTTATGCTCGGAACGCTCCATATATTAAACACCAGCTTCAGCAATTATAAATAGAAAGCAGTGGGTATAAAATTCAAAAAGAACTTTAGTTTGCATTACTCAATTTTTTTCTCAACTAATATCAATCGTTTTCGATTATTTTTACAAATCAACCCACTACCAATTTCCAATATATAGAAAATGCACCCCCGTCCCCCCGCTCATAAAAGACAATTTTAAAAAATGCCAGGGCATATTCTCTTTATTTTTAATAAAGAGTTATATGCTGAATTTCAGCTCTCAGTTGAACGGCTTGTGAGATACTAAATTTTTCGCAAAATTTCGGACTCCTACTCCCCCTAAGGATATGTATTATAATGAAAGTGACACGCGTATGATAACTTCCCAGTTGGGATTGGAGCCTGATTATATACCAAACGTCAATTCATTTGACTTTGCAATTTGACCGTGATGATTACGCAGACATAGTTACTTTCAATTTTTTATGATACATATCCTTATTTCATATGTTACAGATGATTCAAAAATATTTTTTCAAGCAGTTAGCTCCTCTAGAATCTCACAGGTTGCATCCCAAAATCCAACTCCTACTATCCTATGACAATCCAAAAGTGACTGAACTTTTTTTATTAGGAACAAATGACAAAAGAAAAATGGAGATCTTGAAAGTAAAATGTAGAAAAGCTCAGTGCCCCAAATAACTCCATATTTCTCCGCCTCTTCATTCCGAACTTAAAAATAAAACTTAATTCGAATATGGTTAATTAGTGAATTTATTACAGTTAAATTCCACTCACTACATGCTACAGCTACAACTATGTAAGAAAAAATAACAACTGTGAAACATGTTCTGAATTACTATTACATTTCTTACGCTATTATTAAACATATTAGAATAGTAAAAGAGGATTGTTCGTGAAATAGTATATTTGCTCATGATTTTTAACTTTTTCATACGGAAAAAAATTAAAATATTATTCAAGTTTTAAAATTTGCACTCTGCAAATATGTTGCCCTCTAGGCAATGGGACTAATGTGGACTAATGGGAAATGCTGCACTGTTAGCGGCGCTGAAAACTTACGATTCGATTCTAATATCGGTTGATTTCGATATCTTTATGTCGCTACGTAACCACCCTGGGTGCTAATGGGAGCTTAATTGGACTTGAATTGAAAGTAGAGCTATTCACCTAAGCGACCACGAAACTATGGATTCAATAATAATATCGACCCGTTTCTAGCATTTTTGATATGTATCCTGACAGTACTCTTTTTCCAGACTATAAGAAATATAGTTAAAATTGCTCTGGATATATCAGAATTATGTTGAAACACACACATAAATCCACTTTTATATTCTGTATAAATAGAGAGTGAGCGAGCGAGCGAGCGAGAGAGGGCGACTCAAGGCATCACCACTTCCACATTGCAAAAGCATATATCAGGAATTGAATTGAAAATCTATGTACTTTCTGCTGTGGCATGCTTCATAAGGACAATTCCAGTCTGCTCACGTGACCTTTGGGGTTCATGAATTTTTTTGCGAGCGTTCCGACTTTGGATTCTCTGTTTATACCCTCTGTTTATGCATCAAATAACTTTTCAAGAACATAAATGACATTCTATATTATGAATGTTGAGAATTACTCTCTATATGACAAATAGCTGCAAATAAATACACTACATGATTTATTTATTGCTATTGAACGAGTTTCTTAACTTGTATTTACATCCTCATATATAATACCGACCTACTGTGAAAATTATCTCAGATGTTATATTTTAAACATAATAATTACTATGTTCTGCAATTATTATGTTATATATAAACAACTTATGTATTTTAATGTAATTATTTTATATAATTTTTCATGCATTGCGGAAAATATAATTTTAAAAAAAGTATTGACCCAGATGGGATTCGAACTCACAACCTTATGATTTGAAATCCAACAGCTTACCAATGAGCTAAAACCAGGACTTCTAGAACTAAGCTTCTAGCGATGTATAACGGATCTCAAGATAACTATGACATTCATATCCATTACAAACGCTGTTTCTGTTCTACTTTGACTTTTATTTTAGTACTCAGGCGATAATTATGTTCTATTTCTTAACTTTGAGCATTCTTTTACATATGGAAAGATTCTTTAACGTATGTAAATGCTCCATTACGTATAGAGAGCTAAATGACAAACAAGCATGTGCAAGGTTTCGAAATATTGTATCATTAAGTATTTCAATCAATGTTGCTTTTTTAAACACTTGGTAACAAGTCTTATTATATTTAAAAGAAGAAAAACACATCTGCAAACTTTTTCCCGATTGCAAAGGCTGGCTTGGAGGTTCGAACCTGGCTTACTTTTTCCCGAAGATACCCGAAGCTGGACTTAGAAAATTTTTGCCTCAAAACACCAATAAAGAATGCGCTCAACCTTTTTGAGACAAGGTGTACATTCAGAAAGGGAAAAAAATCTTGCGCATAATTCCATTATTCTTTCAAAAATAATTGCATTTAATAACGAGAACTGAATTTGATTCCGTACGAATAGTTTTGGAATGACTGCTTGCCTTCCATAAATACACAATAAACTCACTGATGATGTTTCGCTTCATGTCTGACATATGAACTCCTAATACGAAATCCCTGTCCACATTGTTCACAAGAATATGGTTTACTTCTAATGTGGCTGTGAAATGCATGGACTTTCCGTGCATGAGGTGTCTTAAACATTTTCGAGCACAGCATACACCTATAAGGACGATTCATTACATGTACATTCATATGCATCTTTAGATGAGAAGACATTCTAAATGCTTTGTCACAAATATTACATTTGAAGGGAAATTGATTATAATGTATTTTTTCATGAGCAGTTTTCTGGTTTCTCGTCTCGAATGTTTCCAAGCAAAAAGTACATTTTAAAGTAGGTCCTTCCTGTGAATGCATACTTTTTTCGTGATGCTTAAAAGATGTAAAGGATACAAAACGTTTACCACAGTGAAGACACTTCCACAGCTCTTCACCAGAATGATACTTATTTTTATGTATACGTAATTCAACTTTGCTAGAGAATTTCGCCTCACATGACTCACACTGGAATGGTTTCTGTCCTAAGTGACGAAGCTCATGCTCTTTGCGGTGAGTTGACTGTACGAATCTCTTGCCACAGAATTTACAGGCATGAGGTTTCAAGCCCATGTGTTTAAACTTGTGGTGATATAAAGAGTGTTTAGTTAAATGTTTTCCGCACACATTACACTGATAAGTACCTTTCTTGAGTTCTTCCTCAGTGTGAGTATTTTTATGTTGCACTAGATAAAAATTCTCGTCAAACCTTTTGCCGCATACTCTGCACACAAATTTACGACGTCCATCGACGTTCCAAACATTGTGTCGCTTTCTATGTCTGTTTAAGTCGGAATATAGTTTTCCGCAGATCTCACACTGCCGAAGTTTTTGTTCTGTTTGCATGTGTGTTTTCATATGAAGTTTCAGATCGGGCAATACAAAGAATCTCTTCCCACACAGGAAACAACAATGCTTCTTCTCACCTAGATGGAACAACAAATGTCTCTCAAGATTATAATTTCTCTTGAACGTTTTCCCGCAGATTTCACAACACATTTTATTCTGTTCATGATAGATTTTGTGGTTGTCCAGGTAAGTTTTACACTCAAAATATTCCAAACAAATATCACAGCGAAACTGTTCTTCAGAGTGTTGTTCTGTTTTATGAATTTCAAGTTGAGAATCATCCTGAAAAGCTTCACTACAAATAGTGCACTTGAATGTTTTTCTATCTTTTATATGATTCCTTAAGTGTAGATTAAACTCGCTAAAGGTTTCAAATGTGGCTTCACAAAACATACATACATAATCTGCCTTCGTAATTGTTTCTTCACTTTTACTCTTGTGGTCAGAAGTCTTCTGAGAAATTAATATTGAAATAGATTTTCTATTACCCAGAGCGTGTATCCTTCTACTCGTTTGAGCAATTTTATTGATATATTTTCGCGCTTTGCTGCTTTGCAACAGGGTTTGCATAACCTCGAAACCTGCACCTTTTTTAAAACAAAAAGGTTTAATGTTGGATTCGTTAGCACTGTCTTCGTCCTTGTATAACGGATTTGCAAAAAACTCTCCCACAACAGTAACACTGAAGAAAGGAGTTTGAGTTTCATTGGAATCACATTGGAAACTTTCATTAGACAACTGATTTGTGGTAGCCCTTATGCTTTGCACTCCTGAAATTTTCTTTGATGGATTATCCTTCCTTAATAAATTCAACGAAGCCATCTCAATAAATCTGAAAAGAAAATGCGTTTTTCTAAATTCTTTCTTTTCTTTTTTTTTCTTTTACACAAATAAGTTACAGTAATAAATCAATAAAGTTGTCTGGTTGGTTATTTATTAATTTACTAGCTGCATAGTATAGCTTTACTGAGCAAAAATAAAGCTTGCTTATGCTCCTATTACATAGTTGGAAAAATTAATAAAGTTTTTAACGGATTTTAATTAAAAATTAAGCATCTCAAAATATAATTGATTAAATTAAAAATTGATGTCAGAAAAAAAAGTAACGGATAAAATTATATTGAAAATCAATTGACTGAATTAAGAAAAAAGTAACGGTTAAAATTAAATTTAAAATCAATTGATTGAAATTAAGGTTAAAAATTACATTTTTTCTACTATGTAATGAGAATTGTCCTGAATTGTAAACGTTAATGTAAAATTTAAAAATGAAATGAAATGAAATCTTTGAGTTTTACGTCCCACGGTTATGCCGGTTAGGCTAAAGGAGACGGTGATTATGAGAAATGAATGAAATGGTGGAATGAAGAAAGTGGGAGGAAACGGGAGAACCCCGAGAAAACCCACGCACACGGTGTTTGTCCACCACAAAGTTCACTGGGCGGGAGCAGGGTTTGAACCCGGGACCCCATGCACCAGAGGTGAACGCTCTACCACTGAGCCACCGCGGCCCACAATGTAAACTTAATGGATGAAGTTAAGGACAGGGGGAAATTAGTCTAATATTATCAGAAGTTACTTTTACAAACAAAATACAAGGCGCATGTCAAAAGAAGGACGACAAAAAAAAAAAAAAAAAAAAAAGATAGAGAAGAAATTTATTATGATTGATACACAAGTATATACCTTGCCTATTTTTCGACGTAGTCAGCTTGAACCCTCCAGACATTTCTGGTAGCGTGACACAAGCTTTCGTACACCCTCTTTGTAAAAATCTACCGCCGGAGTGTGGAGCCAGTCCAGAACTGATGTCTTGAGTACTCACTGTCGTTCGAACGCTTCGATGCACGCCACTTGTGCAGGTCAACAGAAATAAAGAAATCGCTGGGGGCAAAGTCGGATCTGTAAGGGGGATGACTGAATAGTTTCCATCGGAATCTTTGAATTGTCTCAACAATAGGAGCAGCTGTGTGTGGGTGGGCGTTGTCATGGATCAGAAGAATTCCAGAGACAAGCATCGCATTCCGCCGATTTTGGATGGCACATCGTAGATCATTCAGTGTTTGACAATCACAATTACTGTAATTATTCGTCCTGCTTCTAACTAGTAAGAAATCCACAAGAAGCATACTCTTTTGGTCCTAAAACACGGTTGCCATGATTTGTGAACTAATGGTGTTTGTTTGAATTTCTTCGCTTTAGGAGAACCAGTGATGCCACTGACTGATTGCTGTTTCGACTTCCCAATGGAGTACCATATCCAGGTTTTCCCGTTCCTATGTGAGAAAAGAGATAATCATCATTCTCCCCCCAGCGTGCCAAAAAAGCATGTGCAGCTGTCATTCCTTGCTCTTTGTGAGAGTCTGTCAGCGTTTTTGGCACCTACTTCGCACACAGTTTGTGATAACTCAGCTTGTCATCCACAATTCGATACACTGTTTTCGCAGACATTTCTGAGAGTTCAGTTATTGTGAACTGACGATTGGATCATCCTTTTTTCGTCGTTAACGTGTTCCCTCAGATCGTCCGTCTGAACACTAGATCTTCCGCTACGCTCATCGTCATGAGCACTTGAATGCCTTCTCGAAACCCTCTGCATCACAGACTGGCCTTCCCTTAACCCAGGTCGCCATTGGCGAATAGACATTTGGAGCTGGCGACCAGTGTTCATTTGGAATGGCTTCTGCCTAAACTTACAGGGCCCCGCAGTTTCTCTTTCGCACGAAAATAACTGTCACTGAGCGAGAGAAAGCACCGAATATGAAGTCTTTCTCTGTCAAACTAAAGGCTGTGGGGAGGGGGGGGGGCTCATAATTTGTACGTGAGAGATACTGGCGACGATCATTTTTGGATTGACGAGTATGTCTGACTTTGAAATTTTGTGCCCTACCTTAACTCTTTATTGCCGGTCCGTAAATGGCACCTATTTTCCGATGGATGTCAGATGCATTACGTCCTTTGGCGTTCAGAGATCGTATGGTAGATCTTACTTCATAACTGGGGTGGAGTATTAAAGCAGTTATTATACCTTGCTGCTACTCGCATGTACGCACTTGCACGATTCTATCTCTATTGCAAGCACAGCATACTAGGCCAAGCTCTTGCGCATGCTCAACTTCATGCTTTTGCGCATCAGTGTTGCCAACTCTGCGTAAAAAATATTGGCCCTTTTTTTGACAAGCGACTCGTAATAATTTAATAAACCGTAAAATTAAAATATGAAAGAAGTAAGAAATATTGATTTTATTTGGTTTTTGAAAGAAATTAACGATTAATTTGTTAATTGTTATGAATTTTTTAACGATTACCAATTAAAAGCTAACTCCTGAAAAATTTACCAATTTAAATTTAAAATTAATTATATTTTTAGATGATTTATTTAATCGTTAATTGTTAATGGATTAAATAAAAGTCCGGACTTTTAAATATTTTTGTTGGGAAAATTATATTTTCAACCTTGAGGGCACAAAAGAGCTGCCCGTCTAGCTCTGTATCAACCATTTCCCTGTTCTCTTTTGCTTCAATGTCCCACGATTATACACCGAGGACAGGGGAGACGGTGATGATGAGATTAATGATAATGATACGAGGGCTGCACTGAAACTTTCGGGAATCAAGTACTGGGAACAATGTAATCTGTTAGATTTTGTTGTAGTTATAAACAGTCTTGTATGTCATCTTGCTCACTCTAATTGCAAAACCGTATTTGACTCAGAATGTTTGACGTTGCAGGGCATCAGTTTGAAGTGAGTCGCCAAGGGTTAACACAGCAAGAGTGTGTTCGTCGGGTGCTATTTATCCTGATGAAGCCCCATCCCAGATGAAAATTTACAGGTGTTTTCAGGAATTTAGATGAGGTTGAGTCAGCCTAAGTGATGAGGATCATGCAGATCGTCCATCGACAGCAGTTGTGCCCCGAAACAGGTGCCTGAGCCATGGGGCAAAAGGGGCCACTTGCCCCCCACTTCCCAAACTGGGGGCAAACATAGCATTTTGCCCCATATTATATAAGGTGGAGGTCGCTAAGATTGTATTTGAGCTTTGTGAAGAACTGTGTATAACTTCTACAACATCCTGCTTTGTCTCTTTCTGAGGCTATTGACGCAGCGAAACGAACAAGAGATACTCTCATCAATCTTCGAACAGATGAACATTTTGACAGGGTTTGGACTAATGCTACGACGAAAAGAGAGTTGTTAGCGTGGAAGAACCAACTCTGCCGCGTCAGCAAAAAATTCCGAGACGATTAGACGATGGCTCTCCAAACCACACTTTTACTGATGTGAAACATTTGTATAAAGAGAAATCTAGTATAGACTTTTGGATACAGTTTGTGGTGAGATCGAAAGACGATTTGACCAACAGGACATGAATACAGTGTTACACACAGAGAAACTTATTGTGAGAGCCACATGTGATATACAATACGAAGAAGAACTAAGATATGTACTTGATACATATAACGATGATTTGAACGAAAGTAGACTCCGACTTCAACTAAGAATGTTCCGTAATGTCGTTATAAACGGTGTCACAGATGTTTCAGTGTAAGACGTCGTTGATATCCTAAGTAGCATGGGGAATATGCCATACCTCTTCTCTGAAATTAAAACTTTGCTGCAACTACATTTACTTTTACCCGCTACAACGGCTATTGCTGAAAGAACGTTTTCAGCTCTGCGTCGATTATAGACCTATCTTAGAAGCACTAGGACTCAGAGTAGACTTAATCATGTTGCTGTTCTTCACAATCACCAGGAAAGACTTGACAAATTAAATCTGCGTGATATAGCAAATGAATTCGTATTAAAGACAGAAATCCGCAGAAAAACATTTGGTTGTTTCTGAAGCCAAAACCATTGTGTATATGTGGTGTGTTGGGAACTGCGAGTGATAGTGATATAGTATGTGACTTTTTTATGTATAAACAGCTTCTACTGTATGTTAAACATTTCGAACGTTTGGTGTTTATATATATTTTTACAAGACCAGGAAATGATAATTTTCAAAAAAGAAGCCTTAAATTTACGTAAGTAATAAACCTATTACTTTTTACCATGGTAGAGCAATGCAGTAATTTACTATATAATTAGTTCGTTCTTGTATAATGCTTTCAAAAGGCAACGTTCATTCCTAATTCGATTAGCAATGGTTGTTCATGTTGCTGTTTATAATGAAAAATTGTTTTGACTTCTGGGCGAGTATTTTTTTGTGAAATTCATCGAATTATCGATGCCTTGTGTGGTAAGAGTTCCGTGAGGAGGACTTTATTATTATTATTATTTTGTGCGGTGAAATCTCCCAATGTTTTCGGATAATGTTCTCATTGTGTCGAAAATTTCAATCAACCGAAAACCACTAGTAATTAAGGTTAGCGCAATTTATTTGCTGATTGCACAATTTAATGTCATTGTTATCAGAACATATATTTACAATAGCGTGTTTTCTTCGTTGGAGTCTTACGTAGCGCAATTTGATAATGATCTTGGTTTCCGCTCAAGCAAATCCACTTTCAATTTTTAGAGGGTACAATCGGTCTAAAATGTGAGAAAATATACTGATAGATTTTCCTGGGTTTTCCCTCTTCTACCAATAGTCTTCCTTCCTGGTGGTCGTTATCTCGCTCAACGATGATTGTCTTCTCGTACGAACAGCAACCATGATTGGTGTAGACCACAAATACAAATAAAAATTGAAACTATGCTAATCCTCAAAGCCAATTACACAAAGAATGATGATTATTATTATAAAATTCACTTAATCTTTATTGGCCAATTTTGACCCCCCCCTTCCCCCACTATTTACATGTGTTAAGCGCCTATGCCCCAAAACATTGAAACTGTTCGTGAATTAATTAACACTGATCGACATGTGACTTCTCGCGAAATTCAGGGGACCTTAGGCTTTGACAAAAGCAAAACACAAACAATACTGCATGATCATTTATGCGTGAAAAAACTTTGCGCTCGTTGGATCTCGTACAATTTAACTCAAGTACAAAAAAGACGGCATGTGTGAAGTAGTAGTAATATAAACTATGAAGAAATGGTTCAAGTCTGGATCATCTAATTTGGTGTTTAACATCGTAACAACTGATGAAACGTGGATTTATGCATACGAACTGGAAACAAAGCGACAATCTACTGTGTGGGTGTTCTGCGATGAACCTACACCAACCAAAATTTTTCGTGCACACAGTGTCTCCAAAACAATTGACTGCATCATTTTTTGGTGAATCACGTCATATTGCAACTGTCCCACCGGAGAATCATAGAAGAGTCAATGCAGAATGGTACACAACCATATATCTACCAGAAATACTGAATGTGAACAAACAGTCCAACCCCAAACGTCGAATCATTCTGCATCACGATAATGCCAACTTACACTCAGCAGCTGCCACTAGTGATCTTCTGGACCAAGCAAACGTTGAAGTCGTGATACATTCGGCTTATTCTCTGATTTAGTTCCCAGTGATTTCTTTTTGTTCCCAACAATCAAGAACATGTTGCGTGGAAGCGCTTTTGCACAACAGAAGAAGCCATCGAGGTATACAAACTGCATGTTTCACAGATACCAACTTCGGAGTGGCATAACTTTCAAGATGTGGTTCTATCGCATGAAACAATGCATTGCTGCACACGGGAAGTGCTTTGAAAAGTAATTTTAAAAATTACTGTACTTTGAAGTGCTTGCGTTCTATCATTTTCCCTACACTTTCAGTGCAAACCTCGCAGAATGAAGTAAGTAGAAACGGGAGAATCCTGAGAAAACTCACGCACAAGGTGTTTATCCATCACAAAGTTCATTTAGCGCGGGATGGAATCGAACCAGGGACCACATCCACCACAGATAAACGCTATTTAACTGAGCCACCGCGGCCTCGTTTTCTTATTCTACATATATGATAAAAGTTAGTTCCATTAAGGTTGTGATATACGTATGTCTTTTCCAGCAAAGGTAGTCCGCTTTCCTGGTCACCACATGCTTTTTTTTTTAACTCTTTGCCATTACCAGCGCCTCTAGCGAGTATAACAGGAAGCTTCTAGCGCTTACTTCAAAACTGGAGGGCTGAGGAAAGAAGAGACTTTCAAGAAAAATGAAAATGTAATGAAATCTTTCAGTTTAACATCTGACGATTACACCCTTTAGGCTAATGGAGACGATTATTAAAGAACGTGACGGATGATGGAACAACTGGTGGAATGAGAAAATGGGAGAAAACGTGGGTATTCCGCGAAAACCCGCGAACACGATGTCGTCCACCACATACTTACTTGACCGGGGATCGAACCAAGGACCTTATGCACCAGAGGTAAGCTCTCTACCACTAAGCCACCATGCTCCTTGATACTTTTAAGAAGGGAGAGATTTATTGCCTATACTATTTTCAGAATGTTGACCACAGGTGCCACAAGATATCCTCCTGACGTGTCGCAAAAGAGAACTCTTTCCGATTGTTTAGGAATGTTCGCAACTGCAAAACTGCCACTAATCACAAAATACAATTCATAGTTTCTAAAGGTATATTAGTAGTAAAAAGAAATGTATTTGTTGAAAAGAATGTAAACAAGCTTCTACGGCATTTGCGTGTCCGTCTGTCCCACAATTACGTACCTTCAACAAAAAATATCTGATTTTGATGCAATATGGCGTCATGTCTGTGTGTGTTTATTTGGCTTCAAAATCACCCTTCACCTCACTGCCTGCAATTGAAGTCAGTAGAAAGTGTGGGATTGAAGATTTTTGAAGTTACCCTGATGACTCTTTTTTTTTTTTTTTTTTTTTTTTTTAAAAAAAAGACATATTTCCCAAGATAACTTTCGAAAAAAAAAATCGATTTTAATAAATATGCTATGCCTTTCTTATAATCCCCACTTTGCTGAAATCAGTTAAAAATCAGTTAAAGCTGAAATCAGTTAAAAATTTTCAGTTAAAAATTTCAGACTGAAAAATCAGTTAAAAATCAGCTGAAATCAGTTAAAAATGAGGGATGACTACTCTCCTTGTCCGATTTAAAAATGTTTCCCAATACTTACCTTTAAAAAACATATAAACAAGAAAAAAAGTTTTTGATTTTGGTGCAACACGGTAAGAAATTAGAATTCTCTAAAACTGTTTTACAGCGTTAGCCAGTATAACATAAACTGAAGAAATACCGCTCATGCCAATAATAAAAGTGCCAACTCTTGAAAAAGTTACTAACTGCGTCTTTTTATATTCATTTGAGGAAGTTGAATGGAATTGTGTCCATGGGGTCAAGAGAAAAAAATCTGAAAATTGGGATATAAATAGATATTCCAACTTTGATATTATGTGAGGTTTAAAAATAGTTCCATTGTTTTAGTATTCTCACGTCTAATATATATAAATGAAAGTGGTCTTATGGATAATCGAATCAAGGGAAAACTGTTGAACCATTAGAAATGAATATTTGGATATAGTTAAATCACTATCTCGAGCTGGGTTAAAAGGCGTATCGTAATGGAAAGCGGGGGTGATAATTTATGCGAAAATTTGGGTATCTCACGAGCTCATCAATGTAGGAAGATGAAACTCAGTTCATAAATTCTTAATTAAAAATAAACAGACCGGGAGGGCGGGTATTTCTATCATTTCTTTCTTCATATTGGAAGTGATGTTGCCTACTGTTTGTCATCATATCACGTGGAAATGTTTGAACAGTTTGAAATGAATTTTGAAAAACAGTGCTGTTAAAATTCGAACGATTCATTATTCGAATATTCGAACAAAAATCAATTATGCAAAGAACTGTTCGAATAATTATTCGGATAATGAATAACGGAAGGGGATATCCTATGGGGTAGATGAGGTTGAAAATTTAGTTTAAAAAATACATTAATCTCACGAGCCCGCCAAGTTAGGATAAAGAAACTCGGATATAAACTTCTCATTAAAAAAATAAACGCTTTTGAAATTTTCGTCTTTAAGGGGAGGGGGATATTTACATATTTTCGTTACATCGAAATCGATGTTGTCTGCATTTTTGTGATTACATGACAGGAAAATAGACAAACACCTTGAAATTAATTTTGAAACATAGCAGCTACCCCCAGCTGGGTTTTTATCATGTCACTTTGATTATAAAGGGCGCATCCTAAGAGAACAGAGGAATTCAAAAGTTATACTAAAATAATATTGTATTGCTTTTTATCACTAAATTTTCATTGAAGTGCGTATCTAAACGGAGAGATGATGATTCAAATATTCAAAGTGCGAAGAATGAATATTTCAGCTGGTTAGTATAAAAAGCGCAATTAGAAATTCATCCAAGTGTGGGTACTTTTACCATTAGCATGAGCAGTAGTTCACACGTTCTATTTTGAGGCTATTTTGCTCATGACCTCATGGTTGAATAGTTTAAAAATAGTTTCATTGGATTCATTCTTCTTAAATTATTACAAAAAGTGCAACTATAAATTTATCCAAGGGTGGACACCTTTTTAGCATTGCATGACAGATAGCTCTGGTTTTTTATGCATAAAACATTGTATTTATTTTGTTAGCAATCACAACCGATTGTTCAGAATATGAAATTTCTTGAATCCAAATTGAGATGTTATAAGAATGAAAAATCATGTACAGTCTCGTGCAAAAAATGGGCACTGACCTCTATATTCTTGCAATCGTGCATCATTGCATTAGGAAATGTTAACATTTCGGCTAGAAACAACTATCGCAATTCGCTATTAATTTAATTCAAATTATAGACTTGGAAGACGTTCAAAGAGAGAGAGATGACTAGGTGTTGTGATCATGACTGTATATGTACAAGACCAGTTCATTACCCATTTTTGAGGGGAATAAATGGGAAATTTCTTTGAATGCGCATGAAAAAATGCATCTCGTATTACAGCACATTATTCTTACTGTGCACGGAATCATGTAACTGTACAATCTGTGGAAATTTGAGTACGTCTTTTAACATAGGCCAACAAAAGTCCGGGATCGCTACACCATAAATTACAAACAACTTGTGAATAATTTGTGACGCGAATATACAGGGTGGCCCAAAAGTAGGTATACATTCCCGTACTGATTAACTCATTGCTTGTTATATCATTTCTTATTGTTATCCATCACGTAGATTTGGTTTCTTTATTATTTGTTCTTAATATATTTCTTTTTATTTCTTAGGCTCGGAACAGGCGAGGCAAATAAACCTATAAGCTAGAATGTTATACTTGATCAATGCAGGCGTGTATACCTACTTTTCGGCCACCCTGTAAATAACTAGGATAAACGTATCATATAACAGGGTGTCTACTGGAATACCAGAAAGTAAATTCATGACTTTTTCATGACTTTTCATGACCATGGCGATAAAAATTTACCATTAGTAATAATAAACCCCTACCATCAGTGGTGCATCGGTTAAGATGAAGATCACATTATGTTCTTATTTGTCTAATGTACATAATGTCGATTAGCTGACAACTAATTTTAAAATGCAAGAGCAATTTAAAAGGCAGTAAACAAATTTTTAATTGCGGTTCAAGTATGGGTTTAAGGCATACCAGGTTCTACAGATTTAAAAAAATCTTGTGAACAGTCCCGTTACATTCAGCTACGTTTTTTATCTGCATTTTATGTACTCTGAATTCTAAATTTATAATTTTCGTTTACAAGAAAAGACTGATTACGTAAATATACAATTTTTTTCCATCGTGTCATATCTGAAATTAGCGTACATAAACATACTGATAAGACCTACTGAATTTGTTCATAATGGAACCTTCATCCTGGATGGGGTCTGATGCCTTCTTTCTTCTCTTTTTTCAAGGGTACTTTTACAAATATTTTTTTCTCACAGTCTGCATACTAGTATCACATCAAAACTTAAAAAAAAAAAAAAAAAAAAAAGTGAACACAAAAATGGACATCTTGATTGAATATCACAAGTTCAACTTCTTTTTCAATGAGTTAATTTGAACATCAATTCCATCAAGTTCTGAAGTTACTGAGTCACAGAGCTTTACGTTTCAGTTCCAAACATACACAATTTACATTTCTTAGAAGTAAAGAAATAGCAGATCAGAAAGTTGGACAGTAAAAAGTTGTTACTATATTACAGAGACTAGAAGATGAAATGGGGAGCAACTAGGAAGACAGTAAAGTACCAGTTAGCCAGCACTAACTGGTGGGGGAAATTCTCACAATTACTGACCTGATACAACTGTTTCAGTACATGCAGTATGAGGTATAAAAGTATGAAGTATAAAAATATATTCTGAGATTTCAGATTTTCATGACCAGTTGGGTAAATAAAGGACTTTTTCATGGCTTTCATGACCACTAAGCAAAATATATGACTTTCATGACTTTCATGACCAGTAGACACCCTGTATAATCCAATATATTATATATTTATTATACGTCTATTCTAGTTTTCTCTGGGTTCTCTCGTTTCATTCTAGTTCCGTCATTTCACCATCATTGCCCACCTCATCATCACAATCTTCCTTAACCTCCGTGCATAAACGTGGGACGTTAAGCTTAAATAAAAAAGATAGCAACAACAATGAAACTTTTCATTAAATGTATATTTTCTTCAAAATTTATGGCGACTGAAAACGGAATGGCTGCTATTAACCATCTTACATTGATTTGCTAATAAGTAAGAACGAACCTTTATTTATTTATCTGTGTAACTATACTTAAAAACATACTGGGTGTGCAGTTGAAATATACATGATTTCAAAATTTGTGTCAAAACTATTGAACACAAGAGTCTTAGTGCGGTATCCTATGGAGCAGTCATTTACAAGTGGGTGCTCTGTGCTGTCACCGTTCGCGGAGTGAATTCTCAGCACATCACAGACAGAGAACAAGGACTGACAGGAAATCTGGTATTGATTAAAAAACAGTGGTGACAAACAAACAAGAACATCGAAGGCGCAGTCGATTGTTTTGCAGATCGTCCATGGTTATTCGTATACTGCCAACACTTATTTCATTCCCCTACATCGTCTTTTCCCTTCATTTACTTTAACTGGTATCTTTGTCCCTCATGTAACTCTATCCATCTTGACTCTGAAATTATTACTTAAATAATTAATATTATTCTGATCAGAGCATGTACTTCTTTATTAAATTAAAATAAGTCCTAACAGTTTCAATAACGTACCGTTATCTTCATCAGACGTTAATTGGCATATATATATATTCATATTAATGTAGGTAATACCTTATAAGTAGGTAATAATCTTTGCCCCTCCTCCGATCATAAGAGCGTGCTATATCACATATATGTCAGTGGAAATAATTGCTGCAGATCTTATTTATTTACTTCAGATTCTGAATTATTATCAATGATGGCGACAGGATAAATAATAGACAAACCAACTCGGTACTCCGGTATGCCCAAACGTTACAATCAAAAGAAAGAAGAAAAGAAGTAAAGGCAGGCTCTTGTTCAAAAGTTTCATACAAATTATACAATCACAGAAGTATCACATGAACACCCTGTATAATTACATTTTTTCTCGGTTTAATAAACAAAAATCTTATTTGGTGTGATTTTAGATATTTTATTAGATTTCATACATGTTTGTGCACTATACTGAGTAATAGTTGTTGTATGTTTCTTAATCTAATCAATCTTTAATGGACAAAAGTGCGGGTCCCATGTTCGATTTCACAAACTCATATATCCGTTGCTGAAAAGGGATGATAAATCTCAATCAAATAAGCAAAACTGTAACACACAAAGAGTGAAAAAGTGAATGACTTGGCCATGACTCGTACCCGGGATCTCCGGCATGCCGTGCCGATGCGTTAGCCACTATGTCACCCATTTCGCTTCCCGAAACAGCCACACACACTCTCTCACTCCTGAAGTCGATGTTCTTCACTCAGACCACATGGCTTGTACAGTCCGCGACAGAAGTTCTTTCTGTTTGATTAAATTAGTTCCGCAAATAACTTCAGAACAGAAAGACAATTTGAGAATAATTTTCAGTAAATTAAAAAGAATGTAATTTTTTGCGTGCTCCAGCCTTGAAACTCGGTAAAACGGTATGCGTTCCACTGTTATTCCCAAAAAAAATTTTTTTTTTTCAAATGAAAAGAACTTTTGTCACTGACTGTATCACAGCCTAGCTGCTGTGCTTGGACATTCCAATGTCCATATATTGAGAACACATTTTTTACGGTTGTAATTTCATACATATTAATGAAAGGACTTCAGTGTGGCTGTTCTGGGAAGCGGACTGGGTGGCGTAGTGTATCACGCATCGGCACGGTATGCCAGAGACCCCAAGTTCGACTCCCAATTCAACCATTCACTTTTTCATTCTTTGTATGTTATTGAATTCGCACCTACACCTTAATACGTTTACTTGGTGTTTTTTCATTATTATTATTTTATTTTATTTTACGGGTAATTCAATGAAGTATCCGCACTACACATACTTTCCCTCCTCGAACAGATTCAGCATCCGCAGCATCAACGACAAGAGCACTAATCACCAGTCATCAGAAGTCTTTTATTTATTTATTTATTTATTTATTTTCATGGGTTTAGGAATTAGCGTGGAAGACGAATAGATAATACTATATTTTCCTTCCCCTTTTAGCTCTTCATCAAGTACCGTACTTGATAACAGAAAATACATTATGGACAAAATATTAAATTTCATGATACAATTTGTTACTATATTTAACAACAAAAACTCAGTTTGAAAATTTTCAATATTTCACTGGAATACGCAACTACATTTGGAAAACATACTCGCACATTTAAATTTTAAAACTATTCAGAACAGATTCAGAAAACGTGTTAATTAAATCCTCATTCTGAGCATAAAGAGGATCACAAACAAAATGTAAAGTCAAATGTTCTTGCAGTTCTTTTACATTACTTAAGACATCGCCACATATATCACAAGAGAACGTGCTCAGCAACGGAGCAGCAGAATTTTCTGCGTCAGTTCTTGGTACAAGAATGTCACCGTAGATTTCAGTCGGATACAGTAGTTTATGTTTATTGTGAACACGTAAATGAACTTTTAAATATTTTGCTCTTTTAAACTTTTTGTCACAGTACGAGCAAGCAAATGGGCGGATCTCAGAATGTGATGTTAAGTGTACATTGAGGCTCAGCCGAGACCTAAAACATCGATGGCATTTACTACATGAGTAAGGTGCATTCCCAGTATGCAGTCTTTCATGAATGTCTTTATCTACTTTTGATCTGTACAGTTTCCCGCAGAACGAACATTTATGTTGTTTCTGGCCTGAGTGAAGTTCCCGATGAGCACTTAAATACGAACTACGAGAGAAACTCTTACCACATACTTCACACGAATACGGGCGTTGAGCTGAGTGCGTTCTTTGGTGCAAAAGGAGAGATTTCTTTGTTTTCAATGCCTTTTCACAAGTACTGCACTTAAATTTAGTTTCAGTATTTTCGAACGGATGTCCCTGCTCCTTGTCTAATGCACACCTTTCTTGTCGCTTGTGTTTTCTATTATGCTGTTCAAAATTCCACCTCACGCTAAACCCACGACCACACTGTTCACAAAAGTAAGGGTTACTATCATCATTTTGATGCACTTTCATATGCCTCTGGAGTAATGTTCTTTCATAAAACTTTTTATCACAGATACGACATTCATGTTTTCGACCGTCTTCTACATGCCGCTTCTTGTGGTCATTCAAGTGGCTCATACGATAATATTGTTTGCCACATAAATCACACAAAAATGTTTTTTCGTTTCCTTTGTGAACTCTCTGATGTTTTATTAAGTCTTCCATACTTCTATAGCGTTTCTTACATATTTCGCACAACAATTTCTTACATTTACCGTTGCGTAAATGCTCTGTTAAGAGCGACGTGAATTGAAATGATTTCTCACAAATTTTGCACGTGTGTAACGTTTGAACTAGTCGCTTTTTTCCTTGTACTTGTTTCTTCCCACCACGACATAACGGGATTTCAATCACTCTTTCATATTTCGAAAGTTCATTTTCATCAATGTGCCAATTACGACAGTTTTTATATTTCATTACATCTTTGCGCAATGCCTCGACGCATCTATGTACTTTCTTACTCTTGTGAATAAAAAATTTAATTGCTTCTACAAGTTTCTCATTTAACAATTCGTTACACACAATTTTACTCTGTTGTGATGGCTTAAAACAAACGTACACAGTTTTCAGTATTTTACCATGTGCAAAGCACCTTACGCACAGGTTACCAAGTATTACAGCAACGTAATTATTACTCGTAAGTTGCAGTTTATCTCTCAAAGCGTCGCCTTCACTACCACTAACTCTTATGGAATATTCAGGATGAGACTTCTGGATATGAGTCTTAACAAGATCATTATCTCCAAATGTCGCGTTGCATATCACACAAGAATATTCAGTTCCACATGACTTCATGTACGTATGATCACTTGTTTGAGACAAACTTGACGCAAACACTTCCTGCTCATCAATTAGCTTTGAGTTGCCTTCTAAAAAATTCTCAGTATCCTTTCCAAAAGCGTTCTGCTGAATTTTCGTCATACTGGTTAGGTGTTTGTTTGACTGGTCCATGGTACAGCGTCTCCATCTGAAACAAGGATAGCGGCAGTTGCCACATCACTTGTTATTAGAGACGATACATACTAAATTATTTTGATACCATCATTAACTGGAATGAATACATTTAAGGTGCAAAATTTACTTGCGATAAGATTTGGATTCACATCTCTAGTGAAGCATTTTAACATCAATGAATCATAGAATATGGTAAACTCGGACTATTACAGACTTTCCTTTTTGTTAAAACAAAGTTCCACATACTATTGAAACCATTTTATGTTGAAAACAATAACGATGAAAGACAGAATGTTTTGCAAGCAAATAAAAAAAAAAAAAAATCATCACACAAAAGTCCTTTTGGTGAAATAAGAAAACTTGGGAAAAAATAACTTAATGGTCGGCGCCTGAATTTCAACATGAAATTTCACGATTATGGACCGAAAACCCTAAATGTGTTCATCAGTCTCGTTTCCATTGTTTTTCTTTAAATTACGTAAATAAAATAATAACACTGAAATTCCTCTGCTGAACTGGTTAATATTTGAGCAAATCCTATTTAATTAAATTGTTTTGTGTTGTTGATACATTCCGCATTAAAAAACAATACATCTTCAATTCGATTGTGATGTAGGCATTGAGTAGGAATGAAGACCAACTGAAAAAAGTTATTATATTACTAAGTGATTAATCTCGTATACTTATAAGAAAATTAGACGAGAAATCATTACATTGTTCTCTTTGATTTCCGCAAGACTTTTTTTTAAAGTGAAAATATGGAAATGGATTCTAACTATTCACCTATACCTCCTTTGCTTCATTACGAATATGAACAGAATTTGTCTTGCACTGACCAGAGTGTCACATATGTTCTGTACCAATATAAAATCAATTCGCACTCTTTATTATGATTATTAATGTTACTAAAGGCAAGCATGATGGCTCAGTGGTAAAGCATTTGCCTCTAGTGCGTGAGGTCTATGATTCGATCCCCGTCGAAGTAAGTTTGTGGTGGACAACATCGGTCCGTGGGTTTTTTCGGGGTACTCCCGTTTCCACCCACTTCCTCACAAAACAACACACATTTTAGCACAGACACGAGTACATACAGACAACCACCTTCCTATATGATCTGTGGAAATCTATTTTGATTACCTGTACTGCGAAAGAATCAATCAACATTCGATTTCGTCGCAAGGAATTAGCGCTGCCATCGTTTTCGCACCTGATGTCATGGATTTTTATAGTAATCACAATGCTTTCTCTGTTTCGCTCACAGTGGCTTGATTTGTCTTTGAGTAATAAGTTCAGTGCAGAAAGATCAGACAAAAAATTAACCCTACTACATATCTCTCCGCTACTCATTTATTTCTGCTACTGTAGCCCTTAGTAACTTTAAATAAACGCAACCATTTTATTTACTTAATTTCAGATTTTTGGACTACAGTTGGACATTAAATTTCCTGTTTGTGTGCGCACATTACGAGACCACGATTACTTCAACACACACCATTCGCCAGTTAAATTCAAAATTTCCACACAAGTGACGTAAGATCGGAAATTAGTTCCCCTGTCGCAAATAAGAGACGCTACTGTGTATTTTCACGTGAGATTTCAAGTTTTTCGCCGAGTTCACTTTGTTCTTTGTGTGCGCCTTTCGGCTCTTGAGATTGGTGCTCAGCCATTCAGATATGGACTCTGCGACTCCTATCGCGTTTGGACAACCCAGTATCTACATTAATCTACACTTATGACGGTAGAATTAAATATTATACGAATATATATATGAAGATAGGATTGAATGAAGAAAATGGGAGAAAACGGGACAATCCCAGAGAAAATCCACGTACACGGTTTGTATACAAAATTCTCTATAAGTGTGAATTTTGAATTTACACCTCTTCCATGTTTATAGATCAGGGGTGGGCAACGTGTCAATCGTCGTGATAGGTGGCTCGCGGTGGTTTGTTCTAGCACCATCGATTACAATGTGAGCACCGAATCCCTGTGAATTACTCCCGTTAGAAAACGCAGCATAAATCACATTTCTCAATTTGTGCAGCTTTAAGTAAGAACCTCTATACTCTACAATCACTTCATAGCTGTTTTGTGAAACAAAATATTTCAGAAGACGTTTTTTTCATTCATAATTGCCAAAGCCTCTCCTACTTTTTTTTCAGAGAAAAGTTAACCTTATTCCTTTGATTGAAACAAAATATTTTTCTATTCATTATTTACCCCCTCTCCTAAAAAAAGGAAAAGAAAAAAATATTTATGGATAGCTGAACTTAGTTTTTGTGACAAAAACATGTTGTTTACGTCAATATGGTCAACCTGTAAGATTCTTAAATATGTGTTATGGGCTGCGTGAAAGGGTGGACTTGTTTTCTAAGCTCTAGCCCTCCATCTTAATAGTAATCATAGTTATAGTCTTTCGAGTTACTTATAATTGGACACCACTGTCATATTTAGATAAATAGACCACCAGTGATTTCTGAAATGAGAAGTAGTCCTCTAACCTTACAAGGTTGGCTATGGAGAATATGGATAAAAGAAAGAAAGAAAAAGATACATTTTTTGTGTGTATATTTTGGTTTTACGTTCTACGTTGTACTTTATAGACTAATGGAAGAATAAGTTGCCATTGGGGACGGGGTATGCATACCAAAATAAGGCGCGCTTATCGGATAATCAATTAAACTACATAATTGCTGCTTGAGTGCGGAGACGAATTTAATCGTTCAGAGTTTAAAAATTCTGTTTATATAGAATTACTTATATGTTAGAAAAAGGAAAAAACGGCGTATGTAAGAAATGGAATGAAATGAAATCTTTAAGTTTCATGTCCCACGGTTATGCCAACTAGGATAAAAGAGATGGTGATGATGAGAAATGAAGACAGTGGTGGAATGAAGAAAGTGGAAGGAAACGGATGAATCCCGAGAAAACCTACACACACACACACGGTTTTGTCCATCAAAAAGTTCAACTTGGCGAGAGCTGGGATCGAACTGAGGATCCCATGCACCAGAGGTGAACGATCTACCACTGAGCCACCGTGGCTCCACAAAGTATGTAAGAGACGCCTAGTGTACAGTAGTATCAATTTACGAGAAAAATGTTAATATCCGCCATACATCTACATAATTACGCACTGCATACATAAGTGGGCACACGATGGCCCAGAGAACACATGTGAATGATTCGTGATTGGACTATCGGTAGATTAGAAACGGGGCAGTCAACAGGGTGTGGTTAGGAAATTAAATGTTCCTTGCAGTGTTATATTGCGACTGTGGAATTGCTTCCTGGTTGATGAAAACATTGAAAGGCACTACGATGGAGGTCATCAATATGCAACAGCGCCAGAATCGTTATCTGGTCTTGAATCTCCAATGAAGACCAACGAACACAGCAGGTACACTAGCTTGAGACATAACAGCTGCCTCTGATACCCACGTACCATGTCAAACTGTATACTAGCGGCTACACAATGCACTTGTATGCACGCTGACCCGTCAGATGCATTCACCTCACATAACAAGGCACGCCTACAGTGGAGTACAGCCCAGTGTATGAACCCAAGAACAGTGGAGTAGCTTAATCTTCAATGACGACTCACGATTCGATTTGAAGAGTGACTCTTACCGTCTGTTTGTTTGGAGGGCACCAGGAACACGTCACCACCACCAAAATATTGAAATGGTCCGGTATGGAGGTCTTGGTATCATGGTACGGAGCAACGTCATGTTAGGAGCCCAAATATGTTCCAGCAGCTGACGGAAACAGCTGAGATATTCACGAGCATCATCCCTGAACAGTATGTCCGACTTTTCTGTGGTACGTACTACCCTGAATTTCGTTTTATGAATGATAATACATGTCCACATAGAGCACAGTTGGTAGAGGATCATTTGGAATATGCAAACATCACGTCTCGAGTGGTCAGCGCGCTTACCGGACCTCAATTCCATTGAGTTTGCATGGAATGCACAAGAACAACGGACTGTAGAAGTTCAACACACCACGGTCAATTGTTGAATTGCGTAGTGTTTGTGCCTAATCCATGATATGAGTACACGCCGTGCAGCCTGCATTGCTCTTTGCCGTAACCTTACCCCGTACTGAGCACTTTTGCCAATAAAAATCCGGACCTGTGACGGCCAACAAATGGTGACTCAAGTATATGGGAAGTACTTTGACACTTACTGCACCAAAGAGATCAGGTAAAGAATTGCCATAGTCAAAGAGGCATTCAACAACAAAAGATTCAAAGAGGCATTCAACAACAAAAGATCCTCTTAACTAGCAAGCTTAATACTGGACTAAGAAACAAGTTGGTTATGTGCTATATACGAAGTGCTGGACTGTACGGTTCAGAGACTGGACATAACCAACTTGGAATAACCACTGGAAATTCGTGAAGAAATATTTAGAGAGATTCGAAATGTAGTGATGGAGGAAGATGGAGAAGATAAAATGGACAAAGAGAGTAACAAACGAAGATGTTTCAAAATGGATAGAAGAGAAGATGACGCTTTTAGCCAACACCATTCGCAGGAAGGCCAATTTGATTTGATTTTCAGTTTAGCGTCCCTTTCAGAAGCGTGTCTATATGAGACGTGGACCCACAGCTTAAGTGGAATGCGAACCACATGAGCTCCCGCCGGGAAACGAATCCAGGTCTCCCACGCCACGTTTGCTAACTACTTAGCCACAAGGAAGCTCGAAAGGCCAATTGGACTGGACACATCTTGTTAAGAAACTGCCTTCTTAATACCGTCATAGAAGGAATGTGAGGAATAGGAAGAACATAACTGATCGATGATTTAAGAAATACAAGAAACTATTGGGAGTTAAAAGAGGAAGCTCAAGATCGAGAAACGGAAGAAACATTTCCAAGCACAAATCTAAAATAAATAAATAAATAATAATAATAATCTGTTCCAAGTTTCTGAGGAAACAAAAATATTTTTGTATCAATTCTTCTTGAATGTTACTGTTATCCGCACATTCCCTTAAGATTTGGATATGAATACATATAAAGTAAATTTCTTCATTCACGATCCTATTTGTCATACATTACTACTCAGTTATTCTATGAAAATACTCTTTTTTTACTTTAATATAACTTACTGGAAATAAAATCTATAATTTCAGAATTTTAGTTTTTTTTACTTAAAAAACAAAGAATAAAATCAGATGAAGTACTTTACAGCATAAATTAAATGCAAGCGAAATTATCTAATCTTTACAGAAAGTGTAACTAATATTTATCACATTACAGCGAAATGTAACGTAACTTTACAATAACAAACTTTCACTTGATGTTTGAAGATTTAACTTTACAATAACAAACTTTCACTTGATGTTTGAAGATATCATTATCTTCACAATTCCATCTTTAAAACTGAGTAAACTGTCTAAACACACAGAAACAATAAAATTCAGCAAAACAACTTGTATGGTACTGAACAATACATTAAAGCTTTATATTATTATTATTTGTTTGTAACTTCATGTTTTAAATCTCGTAACAAATATTGTTGTGGTTAGAATAGCCTACAACTCAGTAAATAGCTGTTCACATGTAAAATAAGAAATATGAAAATACATACAATTAATTTGCATCATCTTTCAAGACTTCTGGGAACGAAATTATATTACAGGCATCAATGACCAATGACTCTAAATGGGTAGAGACATGGTTTCTGTAATCGGAACTGTTAATGCTTTCTCCACATACACTACATAGAAGCATATTAGTCTGGAGCACATTTTCAGCGATGGATGAATGACTAACTTTATCCTCAAGTAAAGAATCTGTGTTACAAGAGACGCAAGAAATGAGTGTTGCTGAATGTGGTGATGGTGTTTTACTATCCGCATGAACGTGCATGTGAATTTTCAAGTACTTCTGTTTCTGAAAAACTTTCTCACAGATGGGGCAAGCACAGATAAAGGGCTCTGAATGTGAATTAACGTGGGCATTAAGGCTAAGCTTTGACCGGAAGCCCAAATTGCACTCCTTACACGTATATGGAGTTTCTCCCGTATGAAGCCGTTCATGGATATCCTTGTCTTTCTTTGCGCGATATGATTTGCCACAGAATCTACACTGAAATTTTCTCTCTCCCGTGTGGAATTTTAAATGAGTTGATAGGTGGCTGCTTTGAGCAAATCTCTTGAAACAGACGGAACACTCAAATGGCTTCTCTCCTGAGTGAGTTCTTGAATGCACACGCATTGAATTCTTCGACGCTAATTCTTTCCCACAAATAGAACATACTAATTTAGGTTTCTTCTTGCATTCACCAGATGCATGTAGTTTCAAGTGGACTTTCCAGTTCAACTTTCGTTTAAATGTTAAATTGCATATGTTACACTTAAGCGAACCATAATCCGTACCATCATCATCACGCTCATGATACGACAAATGTGATGATAAATTCCATTTACTAGCGAAAGTTTTGCCACATTTTTCACAAACAAACGGTTTCACACTTGAGTGGATTAGTGCATGTCGACGTAATAATGCTCTTTCATGAAATCTCCTACCGCACTCTTCACATGAATAGATTTTGCTCTCATCATCCTCCATATGACGTTTCATATGACTGTTTAAGTGGCTCTTACGATAATACCGTCTCCCACATAGGTCACACAAAAATGGCTTTTCATTTGTATGACTACGATAATGACATTGCAGATCGCTATTACTTCTGTACCCTTTACCACACAGCTCACATATCAAGGGTCTCTTTACCTGGTGCTTACGAAGGTGTCGGGTCAACATCATTTCTAATCGAAATTCCTTATCGCAAATATAGCATACGTAAGACCGAGAACCTACATGTATTTTGCTACGCATGTTTAATCCATTTGCGTTCTCGCATACTTTATTACCTTGTATACTTTTAAGTAGTGATTCTTCACATTTTCTAATTTCTAACTTGTCTTCCGAATTTTTCTCTACTTTGTACTCAAAATTCTCATTCGTTTCTCTGCTACCTTTGATTATTTTATCGATTTTTGTTAGTACTTGTGATCTTACAGACGGGCGTAACAAATTCAATTCCTCTGAGGGTTTAAAGCCTAATTTACGCTCCACTAAACCATTAGATACCGGTATGCTTCCTTCATCACAATTAGGATTACTCTGCAAATAAAATTCTCCTAAAATTCGAACACGGCTTTGAAAATCACTTAATAACATATTTTCATCCGAATTATCCAAAGAATTAACACTATGCTTTGTTTTGAAGCTGTAACACGAATCTGCTATTATCTTATCCGCTTTCTTAGTATTATCTTCAACAGAACCGTTTTCTACCAAAGCAAGCATTCCACCTTTATTTTCACATTCTAAATTAACTTGATAACTTGAATTCAATTTCTGGTTACCACTCATTGATAAATCATAATCTAACGAACTTGTATTTTCTTTTGTATCTACACTTAAACCCCTACAGTTGATGGGAAAAGAAGCTGGTGAAGGAATTTCACAGGTTTGACTAGAAGGAGAAGGTAGATGGTCCATGGATGAAATTGTTGGATTGGAGCTCCTACTATTTACTTCTGGATTATTAATTGGCAGCGATAACCAATTTCCATTATTATCATTACCCTTATCCTTACTTGAAGATAACATTAAATGACAATACCTGTAATAAGGAGTTAACAGTTAGTTCTTTTTAAGACTTTCTAATGACACGTTTAGGAATTCTATTCTACTTACAGGCTTACGAAATTTCTATCCCACTTACACTTCTGAGATTTCGACTCTCCGCTGGAGTCTTGGACACGGAGGATAAAAACAGGAAAAGGACAAATAAAACCATAAGGAAAGTAAAAGGAACACAATGTCAAATCAGAAAGTCCGATGTCAAATCTGTCGTATCATTTGAAAGAAACTCAACACACGACAGAAGATCCAAAAATTTAATGGGCTAAAAATGAAGTAGAAAGACTTGTTTTTGAAAATTTGTTTATTCAATAAAAATAAATAAATTTAGAGAAGGGATGGTTATGTGATGATTGAGAAGTAATAATTACAAAATTTGTACATAATTTTAATTATAAAATTAAAAATAGTACCATGAACTGGAGCAACCTTCCACTAATGAAGAAAAGAATGTGCATATTAACCCTGCCATATTGCAACCCATGTTTCCATCATTTGACATTGGTATTTGGTTTTGACAGTATTTCTTTACTCTGTAAGTCCGTTCCTTTTATTTGGCTGATGTTTTTATTTTCCCTTCTATTTTTAATCTCCGTGAAAAAGACTCCAGGAGAGAGTCCAAAAGCTCGAAAGGGCAAGTGGTGTTTAAAAATTGCATACACATGTAAGTAGAATAATTCTCTTTCTTTCATTAACTCCTCTTCATATCTACAAACGTAAAATCAAACTACCAAATTACTGAAATTTTCACACTCACCACAATGCGCATATACAGGGTGGCCCAAAAGTAGGTATACACCCCTGCATTGATCAATTATAACATTATAGGTTTATTTGCTATTAAGAACTAATAATAAAGAAACGAAGCTTATTTCATGGATAACAATGAGAAATGAAATAAAAAGCAATGAGTTGATTAGTACTGGACTGTATACCTACTTTTGGGCCACTGTACATCTGCAATATTCTGAGAACTATTCAATATTTCCTCTTCAAGGAGTAAAAGTCATTACTTTTTCCACATGTTCCTATTTTTAATTATGTTATTATTGAGATTCCTTAGATGTGTGTGTCTTCTGTGAAACATACTCAAATTTATATCTTAGAAGGTAATTTTAGTTAACTAAGCCTATAAAATAAATTTGAAGTTTTTCAGTAGTATTGACTTACTTGCATTTGAACTCAAAAATTCTTTTCTTCTCAGAAGCCCCTAAACGATTCACCGCTTTTCTCTTACAAACATATGTAGTATTTTACAAAATCCTTTCGTTAAAACCATTATGTAGCAGCATCGTTGTTCATAGGCCTCTTTTAATTTTATTAAGAACAAAGTCATCTAGTCTATTAACGAGTGGCACAAACCACTTTTGAGTACTACTTTTAAGTATAAAACTACATAAAATATATTGAATACTAGCTGAATATATCCATTCTTCGTATGGGGACTGTATTTGAAAGTCAACGCCTGTGTGATAATCACCATTCATCTCAGCAACCTCGAAAACTATGGATTTGACACTAATATCAGTCATTTTAGATTATTTTAACATGTCTCGGATTCCCCCACCCCGCTGACCCCCCGACCTGCATACAATGGTAGTTGAATTTGTAAGTCATCGCTAATGGAAGTGTCACCATTGATATCAGCGACCGCGAAAACTATGAATTCGACACTAATATCGGTCATTTGGATTATTTTTACATGCCTCGGTATCCCCCCACCCCCTCGGTGACCCTGGCCCGCAGCCGAATGGAGTGAATTTGGAATGTAATGCGATCAGAGTTTCATCATTGATCTCAGCAACCGCGAAAACTATGAATTTGATACTAATATTGGATTATTTTACGTCTCGGTATTCTCCCCTCCCCCCTTCTGTGACCACAGGCCCGCAGCCGAATGGGGTAAATTTGGAAGTTCATGCGATCGGAATTTCACCATTAATCTCAGCGACCGCGAAAACTATGAATTTGACACTAATATCGGTCATTTTCTATTAAATGTCCTCCCTGAGACTCCCCTGGTTCGAAATTTGATTTTAAAAAAAGAAAAAAAAAAACGCTTCGTCTTAATCTGTGGCCTGGACCAAGGTATCCGTGACGAAAATTTGGTAACTCTCGATCCACTCGTCTGGTCCCCAGGCCGCATACAGACAGAAAAACACACAAACAAACTGTTTATTTTATTTATATTAGATATTGAAATGATATGTGTATTTCAATATATTCAAATAAGTACTAAAAATTCTAACTGCAGCCAACAACAAGAGACGAAGCATAACGCAGGCAGCTTGTCAGTTTTATTTGCGATAAAATAAGAGTGTACCAAAGAACTTTAAGTAATGTTTAGATTGATGTGAACGAAATATCCACTTTGATTTTGCAAGAAACTCACCTCAGCAATACAACACAGTGATCAACTAAAGTAATGCATCTAACGTCACAAATTTAGTACACGTCCAGCAAATAGGCTGGGGTATTCAGACAGTCAGGAGGTAGTGCGTTTTGAACAGAATCTTACGAAAATGCAGGATGGAGAGTACACAATTGTGAATAGTTTCTCTTCACGGGTTTAAACTGGTACATTCTGTACAGCAAGCCACAAACACTGCATTTGGAACATGAATGGTGAAGGTACCGCTGTTGTTTGTCAAATTTCGTTCCGGTAGCACATTGCATAATGAGCACCTTAGGCACTGACCAACATCATGTTCGAATGAGCTCCTTTGAAACATTGTGGAAGCTGACCCTCAGAAAAATATTTGTACCACTGCAGATGAGTTAGGCATAAGCCATACTACTGTCGTTCAGAGGCTCCGTGCAATTAATAACGCAAAATGTTGGACACATTGGTACCACTAAAACTGACACTGGCAAACAAGAATCGTCGTCTGGAGATGTGCAGTTCTCTGAGTGTAAGGAATAACGGGGAAAATTTACTGCATCGGATTGTAACTTCGGCTGAAAAATACGAGGGAGGATCAGAAACTAAGGTTACAAGGACGATATTTCTGGAGTTTCGTCTGTTATAAAAGAATGAGGAGTGTGCGGTAATTTTAATATATGGAGTTGGCAACTGTGCACAGTTTCAGCCACCCGCCACCTACGGTGCTAGTTGTAAGAAAACACAAATGGCGATTCATTTGAAAAACTGGTCTCGCGAAGAAGTCCGCTCAGTTATTCCTTTTCTGTGGGCGAAACATGTAACCTCGGCTGAAATTCATTGGCAGCTGGTAGAGGTTTATGGAGAGACTGCAATGCCTTGTCAGCATGTCGCAGAATGGTGTCGAAAGTTTGCGGCTGGTAGAGAAAACGTTACCAATGACGAGCGCAGTGGCCGACCCAGCACGGCATCAACAGATCTGAACACAGCTGGCGTGGAGGACCTGTTCCCGCACTTGAAGGAGCACCTAGGAGGCCATCGTTTCGCTTCAGGTGAGGAGGTGAACACTTCGTGACAATATGGCTGAACACGCAAGAGGATTTTTATCTAGAGGGGAATCTTTAAAATCATCTCGCGATGCGACAAGTGCCTCAACTGATATGAAGACTATGTCGAAAAAAAAAAAAAACTAATATATGTACTATCTGTTGGTTGTATTTCTTGTATGAAATATATACATTAATTTCTGATCACCCCTCGTAGATCTGTTATGATAATTGTAAACGGTCAGATCAACGTCCATGATGGTTTCCTAAACCACCTCTCCATCCACGGGAGTTTTTAATGCTGAGCTGATTTATTGTGGGAATAATCTATCATGTCTTTCTCAGGCGAGATGAAACCAACAATACAGATCGACAAAATAATTAATATTATGAAGAATATCACAAACTTGTCCTCAAGCATCCAGCAATGGTCAACGTACAAGGTGTTCTTATGTTGAATGACAATGCAGTCGCGCAAAAGACGTTGCAGTCTCTCCATAAGTAACAGTTTGAAATCTTTTTTCATCCATCGTATTCCCCCGATATCTCCCAACCGACTACTACCTTCTCCGGCATCTCGAGTATTTCTTGGAAGGTAAGATCTTCCTTGATAATTAAGCGGTGTAAAGTGTGGCTGAGAACTTCTTTACACCGTAGTCCTGTAGACTACAGAGTTCTATTGTCACGGCATTCAATCATTAGCTGAGCGACAGAAAAATGTGCAACTGCAGATAATGACAAGTTGCTTAACTAGATATTGTAGTTTTCATTTTTTCTTTCTTTTTCTTTATATATATAGTGGAAGCTGTCATCAAGGCTAAGGATGGGCCAACATGATATTGAATTCCAGCAGTACCGATGGAGGGCGCCGCGAACTTGTAAGTCATTTTCAACCAGGTGTCCGGATACTTTTGATCACATAGTATATGACTTACAAGTTCGCGGCGCCCTCCATCGATACTGCTGGAATTCAATATCATGTTGGCCCATCCTTAGCCTTGATGACAGCTTCCACTCTCGCAGGCATACTTTCAATCAGGTGCTGGAAGGTTCCTTGAGGAATGGTAGCCCATTCTTCACGGAGTGCTGAACTGGTGAGAGGTATCGATGTAGGTCGGTGAGGCCTGGCACGAAGTCAGTGTTCCAGAACATCCCAAAGGTGTTCTATAGGATTCAAGTTAGGACTCTGTTCAGTGCAGGCCAGTCCATTACAGGGACGTTATGCTCGTGTAACCACTCCGCCACAGGCCATGCAGTGTAAATAGGTGCTTGATCGTGTTGAAAGACGCAATCGCAATCTCCGAATTGCTCTTCAACAGTGGGAAGCAAGAATGTGCTTAAAACATCAATGTAGGCCTGCGCTGTAAAAGTGCGACGCAAAACAACAAGGGGTGCAAGCCCCTCCAAGAAAAACACGACCACATCATAATACCACCACCATCGAATTTTACTGTTGGCACTGCACACGCTGTCAGATGACGTTCACCGGGCATTCGCCATACCCACACCCTGCCATCGGATCGCCACATTGTGTACCGTGATTCGTCAATCCACACAACGTTTTTCCACTGTTTAATCGTCCAATGTTTACGCTCCTTACACCAAGCGAGGCGTCGTTTGGCATCCACCTGCGTGATGTATGGCTTAAGAGCGGCCGCTCAACCATGAAATCCAAGTTTTGTCACCTCACGCCTAACTGTCATAGTACTTGGAGTGAATCCTGATGCAGTTTGGAATTCCTGTGTGATGGTCTGGATAGATGTCTGCCTATTACCCTCTTCAACTGTCGGCGGTCTCTGCCAGTCAACAGACGAGATCGGCCTGTACGCTTTTGTGCTGTACGTGCTTCTTCACGTTTCCACTTCACTAACACATCAGGCACAGTGGACCTTCCAACATCATTCACTTGCTTTAATCATCTTCTCCCTTAGCCTAAGATGCATAATTGTGGGACGTTAAACTCAAAGATGTCATTACATTTCATTTTTCAAAATTTCTTCTGGTATGGTAAGTTTGGCAACATTAACCGAAATTAGTTGTTGACACGATAGTTCCATGGGATTACAGTAATTATTCTTTGGCTTCTGACCTGTGTGAAGAATTCTTAAAATATTGTCATATAATGCCGCAAACACATCGGTTGCATTGATAATATTATTTCTGAATGACTTTCCTCTGTTTTATCCGTTTGTTTTTGCTCCTTCACTTTCTTGAACCGTACTATTTCTACCAGTATGGCAACGTTGCGCAGCACAACGTCACATTGAACGTCACTTTCATTTTACTACTCTCTAAAAATGAAATGGAGCTTATATTAAATAAAGTTGTGATTTTTAACGAAACATTTCACTTCAACGACTAAATTATGAAGTACATAATGATAATTTGGCTTTTTTTTTTTAACTGTAACTGGTGAGTATCAAGGTAAGTAGAGATGTTTTTAATACAAACTGCGATATCAAGAACCCTCAGGATTTGCATAGTCCAAGACAAGAACTACCTCCCTCGTGGCTATATGGCTAGCATACTAGCATTCGGAGCGTAAGACGCGGGTTCGATTCCCGGTTCATGTGGTTCGAATCTCAGTGCTAAGATGTAGGTCCACATCTTATACAGCCTCAGTGATGATAAAGATGCCAAACTCCAATTAACCTAGGAGGAAAAGCTTCATACACTCAACTACAAATAACAGGAATTGTTTCGCAAGTAATGGATTTGTTGATAATTACAATAAAAAAACTTCAAATTATATTAACCACTGAAGTTTAAAAGCGAATAAAAATGAAACCTTTTGAAAAGTATAGCAGTAATATCCTTTTGATTATAGAAGACAAATAAATGATTATTAAATACGAGGTGTGTACAAAAAGTATCGAACCTTATTTTTTTTTTCTGCACAAACCAATTAAGCGCGGGAGACTTTCTTTATTGTAGATATAGAGGAGACACTCATGCGCAGTCGTGAATTTTTTTCCCGCCTGCAGAAAGCGTCAGTCGGCCAACAAGTGAAGACGTGTAGTGAGCAGTCGTCGGATTTCAGTTTTTTGTAAAATGACAGAAAAACTTGAGCAGTAATATTGCATCAAATTACTGCCAAAGCATTGATGATATCCAAGCAGAAACCATTTAACTGGATCGGTGCATTCAATTTTAAACAAGAATTTTGGCATGAGGAGAGTGTTCACAAAATTTGGTTCAGGCTTTCATCGCCAAACACAACAATTCTGTGTGTCATCAGCCTCCCCACTCATCCGACATGGTTCCGTGTGACTTTTGGTTATTTCCCAAGCTGAAAATGTCACTAAAAGGAACCCGATTTGAGTCAAGAGAAGACATCATGCGGACTGCGACGGCATGGTTGCTTAGCATTCAAAAACTGCATTCCAGAAGCGTTCCTAACAATGGCGGGAACGCTGGGAGAAGTGTCTGCATTACCAAGCAGACAACTTTGAAGGGGATTATTTTTTCGGATTTCAAAATCAATAAATGTATTTTTGCCAATCAAAGGTTCGATACTTTTCGAGCACACCTCGTAGATAGCAGAAGAAAGGAAAAGGAAGAAAATTGCAAAGCTACGAAAAATCCACAGAAACTATGTTATTAACAACTCAATTCACATGATCTGGGATCAAACCAGAAATTTCTGCACTGGAGGTGAGCGATCTACTATCAAACCGCCGCGTCCCATTTTAAAAGTAAATATAAAACACTATATATTGAAGCCAAGAATCGGTTAAACTTAATACATATGTACCCCATAAATGATTCTTCTACTTTTGATATGTCTGTAGTGTGTAATATGCTTTCTTTTTCACATATTCATAATGCAATAACCCGTTCTTTTTTATCGATTTTTTTTTAATTTTAAAAAACACCGGATAGCTATAACAATGATAATACGGTTTGGGTTTAAGTGTTCTTTCTATGACAGTAGAAGAATCATTTGGAGTTCGTATTACGAACTAAGTGAGAAACCACTTACTCTCCCCGTGTTAACTGTATCGAGCCGTTCTCCTGCTGCATAACTTTCAGGAATCTTTGTACTTTTTCAGCATTAATGGAAATAGGTAGACCCAATTCATCCAATATCGGAAACTGTACCATTACCAATTCCAATCTCACATCCTTGTTCTCCTGTAAGGACAAATAAATAAATATGCTATCCTGTAGAAACACTAAATAAATACAGTAAGGTATAAAATCTAAAGTCTGAAAGTAACTAGTAAAATTCTCTTATTTTAAGTTAAATTATAAGTATATAATTTATACTACGCAAAATAGAATGCCATGTAAGTATCAAGTTCAATTTAAAGCGGACAGCACTCTAAGGCATTTTTTACTCAGTATTAGGGGGGCAAACCGGCCTTTTATTTAAAAAATCTTAGAAAAAAATCTGTTTTCTCAAAAACGTGTTTGGTTTTTCATCAAAACCATTTCCTCCAAAAGAATTTTGGGTTTTTACTGAAACCTGAGATTTCTGCCGAAGTTGGTATCTGTTCCTGTTCTTAGGCACTCATTTCAAAGTAAAAAAGTTTTGATAGGAAACGGAAATTGGTATTTTGACAGAAAAACCCGAACGTTTTTTTGATAGATCGAACCGGTTTTCAAAAAAAAAAAAAAAAAATCAATCGATTTTTCTGATAAATAAATAAATAAATAATAAAAATAAAGGTGAAGTCTGGTTTTTGTGTCCACTATCACTCATTATATCCTCTGTATGGGGCTTTTTAAAAAAAATCGGCTAAAAATCATTAGCCTTCTACAAGATGATCAGGTAAATTTACGATTAGGAATTAGATTTCTGGGCTTTCGGCATATATGGCCATGTTAGCCCGTCAAGTATGAGGAGTGACGTCTCTCGGCGATCACACTATAAGAAGAAAGGGAAGGAAGGAAGCTGCCTGTATGTTAGGAACCATTCCGACATTTGCCTGGTGTGAGTGAGGAAAGCCCACGAAAACCTCACTCAGCATGGCTGACCTGAAAAAGCTTATACACTTTGTCGACGAAGTTCCTCACCGGGAATCGACCCCGGGACAGCTCACACCACAGAGAGACCGTTAGCGACTATGCTACGAGGGGCCACGATGATCAGATAAAGTTTCACTTTGAGTAGTCAAGTGGACAACGAAGATTCTAAACTGTACTGTACAAACTGTTATAATTCAGGTAAGCACAGTTTCGATGAAACTGATGAGCGTGTATCAATATCCCCAACTACTGTTTGTACTAATGAAATGTCTAAAATTAACGACAGTCATAACTTTTTTTAACTTTTAATGAAAAAGATACACCTCTTTCTACCACAAAAATTTTTACTTTGCAGACTATTTTATTCCATTCGCTGAACTGCTTCATTGCATACACCATTGCAGTGACATAAGGTTAAAATCAATATTGCCAATAAACACTGAGATAACATTTTCAATTGGGACAATGAAATACCTTTTATACCTGATAAATGGAGAAGGTAAACAGATTTTGATATTACACCAGTTTATCTATAAAGGTAACCAAGAAAATTCCATCGCTATTTGTGTATGTCTGTGTTTCATTGGTCCTCACGCCGTGAGTTGAATGGGAATGGAAATAAGGCGAAGGTAAGTTGTTGGTGTGGGTATATCCAACATAATACTTGGTTGTTGCAGTTCAGTTACACCGTGAACTTGCGTAAGGACAGGGTGAACATGGAACTTTCATAGAGTGTCATAAGGGCCTGTACGCTGTACCAGTTCAAACTGGAGTCAAACGCCTCTGCAGAGGGGCGAAAAATATACCAGGCCTTTGGAGAGGGTGTCGTGACTACACGGACAGTGCAAGGGTGGTTTAATAAGTTTAAGGACGGTGACGAAACACTTGAACACGCGCCACGTGCTGGAAGACCAACACATGAACAAAATAAAGATCATCGGGCAGCAATTAAGGCGAACAGTGGCCAGCCAGACATGTGAGGAACTGGGACTAGAATTCAGTGTGAGTGGAAAAACTATTCGACAGCATCTCAATTAACTTGGGAAGCACTACAACTTGGGTCGATGGGTCCAATGATTTGACTCCGAGCCAGAAGTCAACGCGAGCACACACCTCTTTCTTTCTATGCGGTCTCGTCTGAGGAAGGAGCCATTTCTGGACTGGTGCTGACATGTGATGTAAAGTGGGTCCTGTTCGAAGCTCTACGGCGCCATCATCATTGCTTAGCATCCCATAAATCGGTTCCAAAACAGCCAAAACCAGCACTCCACAAGAAAAAGGTCCTTCTGTGTGTTTGATGGACTGCTCGCAGCATCGTGCATCGGGAACTGCTAACAGTTGGTCAGAGCATCAATGCAACTGTGTACTGTCAGCAGTTGAGCCGTGTTCAAGAAAAACTCAAAACTGGAGCAAGCATTTCAGAATTGCAAAGGGATCCTCCTGTTACAGGACAACGCTAAGCCCCACGTGGCTAGGATGACCCAGGACACCATTCGACGCCCTGGATGGGAAACACTATTGCATCCACCATACTCCCCGGACATTGCACCGTCTGATTATCACCTGTTCCATTCTTTGAACAATCACCTTAAAGGACGCCAGTTGAAATCCTTGATAGAGGTGCAAAATGCACTTGATACTTTCTTCGCTTGACGGACCACCAAGTTCTACCTCGATGGAATCCATGGCCTTCCAGAATGTTGGCAATAGGTCGTCGATGCTGATGGGGACTATTTTTGATCTTCCAGGTACGTCTTAGGTGACATATCGATGTTTGAAGGTGGTGAGTGAAAAAACGACAGAACTTTCTTGGCTACCTTTACATGGACGGCCATAAAAAAATAACTGATTTTAATACTAATTTCTTTATGGGTAATTATTTAATTATACAGGGTGTTACGGAAATTTGTTACAATATTTTGGGAATAGATTCCTCACATCAAAATAAGAAAAGTTAATATGGACCTGTGGTCGAAAGTGCACAGTTTCGTACTTATAGGGTGGCGAAAAATTGAACTTTAATGGCACATAGTTCCACTACGATAGGACCAATCGTAGTCGGGTCAAGATATCACTGCGGAACTAGTATGTGAACTATCCAAATATCCATCCTTCAGAACCTCCGTTACTTGCACAATCTTTTTTAAATGAAATGAAATGAAATTTTGAGATTTACGTCCCACGGTTATGCCGGTTAGGCTAAAGGAGACGGTGATGATGAGTAATGAATGAAATGGTGAAAGGAAGAAAGTGGGAAGAAACGGGAGAACCCCGAGAAAACCCACGCACACGGTGTTTGTTCACCACAAAGTTCACTTGGCAGGAGCAGGGTTTGAACCCGAGACCCCTAGCACTAGAGGTGAACGCTCTACCACGGAGCCACCGCGGTCCCCCACGATCTTTTTTAGAGAGGTTGTTTGGGAGTACTTGATCACTCTCCACCTACCTCTCTAAAAATTGGTGTGCAAGTACTGGAGCACTCTTAAACATGGATATTTTAAATAGTTAACATACCAATTCGACAGTGATGTCTTGATCCGACTATGATAGGTTCCATAGTAGTGGAGTTATGAACTTTTAAAGTTCACTTGTTTCGCGTTTTCTACACCCTATAACTCCGAAACTAACCACTTTCGAGCACAAGTCCATATTTTTTTCCTCTCTTATTTTGATGTGAGAAATTTGTTCCCAATCACATGTGACACAATATGACAATGTGCCGGACAGCATCCTAGCACCTCTGCGCACAAATCACAATTACATAGAAGACTGATAATGTATCAATATCAATAAATTACGTGTTATACTAATTTTGAATTTAGATAAGATTAGTGCAAGTATTATATACTTGGACAAAATATGAAATCCAGAAATTACGTGAAGGTAGTTTAAGCTATCTCAAAAGCATGAATTTTCTATAATGAAAATAAAAAAGTAAAAACTAAATACACGTCGAAGCAGTCTGAACAGTTAGAAAACCCAGTTTCATTTAAGGATGATTTAAAGGGACAAGTTTTGGCGATAGATGTCACTATAGTCTTCGTATCTCTCTAATGTATTTTTTACCTTTCCCGAATCTACCAAAGGCAACAATCCGTGCCGATTTTTTTTAGAATTTTCTTCCTTGTTGAAAAAGTTCCATTGTTAAAGGTTTGAATATCCATTCCAACAATCAAGCCATTTCAACAATGAACAAAATTCTAAACTAACCTTAAAGAAATTTTAATGTGCCACCACATGTGGATCTTAAAAGACACCCAGCTAATTACAATATAAATTAAAGACGAGAAAAACGTTGTTAAACTCACAAATATGTAAACTTCAGATTTTAAAAAAGAATGAAACTACATTTAAAGAAAATAAAGGTTAAAAGAAACTTCTTGTATTTACAAAACTAACAAACACAAAAACAAAAGAAAAACATACCTCTTTTTTGTCAAGCAGTAAGAAAGAGTAAATAGAGTTTTCATCAACAATTGTATATGGTTCCTCATTCTCATCTGTTTTTTCGGCTGGAATGCTAGACGAAACTTTAGATGTGACTTTCTCATTATTCATTTCTAAATTCTCCTTGGCATCGTCGCTCTTCCCTTGAATGCCTGGAGTCTGACATTGACTGACATCCTGTTGATGTTGATCAGTATCCCCCGCACACACACCTTCTGTATCATCGTAATGGGGACTTTCAATATCATCAGGCTCTTCCAAGCTTTCAGCATGCACAATGCTACTACGATTCTCCTCCACACTTTCCGCTTTAACATTTAACGTTGTTTCATCGCAGGGAACGTTTTGTATAATGTTTGTATTCACTTCGTTTGACATTAATTGCACTGTATCTAATTTCCTTTTGTTCTCATCTACTAATCCTTGTATTTCAGGGATATCCGTTCGTTCACACTTTACAAAGCTCTGCAAATAATAACTTAATGAATTGATAGGATACATATTGAATATTTAAAACACTAAAGGTAACTTAATATAAATAACCCGTTTTTATAAACTTGTCCGTATACATTCCAACGACGGCTTGTCGTCATCTTCAGTACGAAACCTTTAAGGAATATTTAAGTTGCTATATCGACTTATATTACCAGTAACATTCTCGCATTGTAGAAAAAATATTATATTTCGTTCACTTTAAACATATCTCTGAATTTACTTTAATGAGACCCTACTTGAAAGTTTTATATATTTCACAATCCCCATGCTTTCTAAAATCACTGTAATGTTTTGAGAAATGCCTTCGGGTCTCATCCTAAACGAAGGGAAAATCCCAACCTACACCACCTCGCGGGAGAAAGCGGGCAACGTCTTAAGCAGCTAACGTAAGTGGGGACCGACTGACTTCCAGGATAAGGAGTCAACCATACCAGGTGCCTGCTCGGAGAGCGGATGAGGGGTGGAGGTCAGACTGACTCCCAGGATAAGGAGTTAACCATACCAGGTGCCTGCTCGGAGAGCGGATGAGGGGTGGAGGTTAGAGTACCTTCTTGCCCTTAGGAGGGGAAACTGTCTTAAAAGGCGAATGAACCACAAGGCGGTCAACGGCATGGAGATGTAGAAAGGAAATGGAAATACTATCACTTTATCTTTTTTCCAGGAGAGACGAAGGAGGAGAATAAATATAATGATGGTTCCTCCTGAAGTAAAACATTCCGGAGGTAAAATAGTCCCTCATTCGAATCTCCGGGCACGGTGAACTTTAAAATTTTATGATGTGCGGGTAAACTTTAAAATTTAAAAGTGAAAAGGGGTAAATGTAAAGTGAATATAGTGGGCATGAGTGAAGTGAGATGTCACAAAAAGGTGAGTTAGTATCGGGAAATTACAGAATATTCTATTCGGCTGGCGTTAAGACCGAGAATAGTGTCGCGATAGCAATGAAGAACAAAGTAGCAAGAAGAGTAACCAAAGTGGAATGCTGTACGACCGCTTGATGTTTGTGAAACTAAGTGCAAAATCAGTGGTTATTCTGATAATACAAGCGTATATGAAAACAACCGACTATGATGACAATGAAGTAAAAATAATATATAATGAGATTAGTGACATAATGCAGCAGGAGGGAAGAGGTAAGGTCAACACCATCTTCCACAGCGTAGAAGGAGGAGCTGCAAATACGGTGGTAGAATCATTTGGGCTAGGTAGAAGAAACGCATGGGGCCACACGACGAATATGTGGTTAAAGAAAAGAAAAATCAAGCTGTACATGTGGAAAAGTCAACGAAACAAGAAACGCTATCAAAACGATTATATTTTTGCCAAGCAACATTTCAGGAATAGTGTACTTGACGTGAAGACACTATTTCGAGCGAACATTAATTTGGATCATAATCTCCTAGTGGCGAAAGTGCAAACCTGGTAAAAGTCAATCAAGAAATATGGGAGGAGAAATCGAAAACAGAACTTAGAGCGATTAGGAAGTATCGACAGTGATATGAAGACAGATACTGAAGAAAAATTCTGAGGAGTTGATGGTATGGTAGGCAATGCAGAAAATAGTTGAGGAAAAGTTAAACAGATTCTACTAGACACACTTCAGAATAACATTGGCAGCACCGAGAAAATCATGGATTACCGAAACATATACAGACAAGATAAAAAAGGGTGCTATAGAGTTTAATCATTTTAATAATAACTAGCTTAAATGTCTATTTTTATTTTTTATACAAAATGCTCCCTCCCTTAAAACGGAAAACTTTAAAAACACTGGGATATCTCCCTTATTTTTAATGAGGATCTTATATACTAAGTTTTACCTTTCTAATTTGACGGGCTTGTGAGATACTGTGCTTTTGGCATAAATGTTTGAACCTCTCTACTCCCATTAGAATAAGCCCTTCTAGAATACCAGTGTGATAAAAACCTAAGTTAGGTCAGCCCAATAATGTATCAAAGCTGATCAAAATTAGTCTAGCGGTTAGATATTAATCACCAGACATTTTTTATACATATAGGTAACAACTGTTTATTTGCGGTGCTGAAAACAGCGACCAACCAAGTACAGCACCAGACCAGGTTAATAATTAATTATATACGTAGAAGTATGAGAACACATTGAAAATACAGATTAAAAGAAACGGTCTGTCTCCTTCCAGCCAATTTCGATATACAGAAATTTACTGTAATATTTATAGTAACACAATTGTGCTGGAAGGTACAATTAATGAGTTATTTTTTTGTTGTCATTTTTTCACCCTTGTCAGTGGTTTCATAATCACTTACCCACAAGAGACTTATTACAGTTGTTAATGTGTGCCACTGTCTTGTTCTAAAAGTGGCAGCTGTGTGACATATGCACTCATTGGAATCTCCTTTAGGTGTTGTTAGCAAGAGGGGGAAAAAAATAAGAAAAGTATCTGATATACAAAAAGAAAGATACCTATTTGCTGGGGTGTAAGACGAACTGCATTTTCTATATTCAATTTTCAGGAAAGTCACATTTTCATTGCATAGTTTATATATATGTTTATAGCGCATGTGCGTCCAGAGAGAAGTACAGGTGCCATGAAACGGTAAATAAAGAGATTGTATACAAAATACGTTTATTGCGTCACAGAACTGTATATAGCTGGAATCCCATTGCATATTATAAGGAAACATGCAAGACATCAACCAGAATCAAGAAAACTTGCTGAAGTTGAAATAACAAAAGCTCTGCATTAACACATAAGACGCATTCCGTTTTTGAACCTATTCTCGAAGGAAAAAAGCGCGTTTTATAACGCCGGCAAATGTGGTAGTTATAAAAGCTTACCATTGTCAACTCTGATACCCACAGTACGATAGGAATAGACTTTCTTTTCTTCCGATTGAAAGCAGTAATAGTTCTTCCTCTTGGTGTTAGCATGGCCATGACTTAATTATTCATTATTCAGCTTAAGGACAGAATAAAGTAAAAACATAGTGACAATTTAAAAGAAAAAAAAAATACATTAAGAGGATTTCAGTAAGTTTAGTAAAAAATAATTTAAAACTTAACGCTGTGTATATCAGGGTGTCTACTAAAATTCTAAAATGAAATTTCGTGACCATTTCTTTATCAAAACCATAAAATTTCGCAACATTCGAAAACTAATAACAGTACCTATATTCTTTAGCACTTATCTTTATTTTATCTCTACTTTCAAAGGCTGCTCCCTGGAATGATAAAAACTTGGTGTCCTCTCACATCACTTTCAGTATGTTCACTGTATATAGTCTGTTTTGTTCGGATCTAAACAAAACAGCAAACACTCATAAATCCAATAATCTTAAAATTACATATTTAAATAGACAATAAGTGACAAATGCTAAGCAATTCTTTGAAAATGTTACACTGATTGTAAACAGTTGTACTGATGGATTCTATCTCTCTTTTAAGCTGGCTAATATTGTTTTACCACCTTTTTTTTTTTTTTTTTTTTTTTTTTTTTTTTTTTTTTTTTTTTTTAATAGCTTTTCCGATCTTCAGAAGTGCTTCAACTTCCTTTCCGGTCTGTTGTAACAATCTCCTTTTCTTCTTCGTCAATTCTTTAAGGTATTCTGTTTCCATCTTGATTTTGTTGTCTTTCGTGCTCCTCATTCAATTTTTCATGCATGTGATAGCAGCGTGCTCTGCTGCGATTTGGTAGCGTCTAAAGCCAACCACAGACGTTTTTGGCGGTGACTTCTGACGTTTTATACAACAAAATTTTCCAGTCTCTACTTATATTTGTCAAGATTAATAAATCGTGATCTAAAAGTTAAATTTCGTGACATTTTCTTGACTTTCATGACCATTTCTGATTTCGTGACTCTTTCGTAAATCCCATAACCGATAGACACCCTGTATATCGTATTGTGTACATACAAATTACCAAAAAATAAACTTGTAAATGACTGAGGAAGCTTCACTTGAAAAAATAAAAATAAATAACTAAATAAATACAAGGAAGAAAGATATACCTCTGTGTAATATTCTGTATCATCTTCGACATGTTCATTTGTTTTATAAATGGCTTTTAACTTGATATCACTTTCCAAGCAAAGATTCACAAAATCATGGCAATCGTTTAACCTCTTTATGCACTCCAGACAAATATGGGTAGGCAGCTCATCTTCTTCAGACACCTTGTGGAAAACAAACAAAGAAAAATCACTTTCTCCTCTTCCGTACTGCTAAGCGACATGAAATAAGAAGAAAGAAAGAACAATAAATCCAATTACGATAAGAGCAAGGCTTTCCCTAGCCAGAGTAGGATTCCCAAATATGAGTTGATCCATTCCGGGATAAATATTTGATGAGAGGCCTGTGCACATTCATTTATCTGGGGTGATTTAGGAAGAGATGAACATACCTGTTACAAAATACATTTGTAAAATATATATATATATATATACTTAAATTATACAGCTATATTTCTAACATTACGTAACAGCTATTGACAGTGGCGTCACGAAGCAGGGCGCATGGGTACACCGTTCCGGGACGCAATCTGGGATCAAATTTAATTGTGGGACGCTAAACTGAAAAACTTCATTTATTGGTCGAACTATGGTTTATTCCTATGTATTTCCGCTTGTCCTAATTTTTCTTTCGCTGAAATTTTAATGCTATAAACCATGACACCAACTAAAATATTAAATTAGATTGAATTAAATTTTACATTGAAATATTTCTCACATTAAAGAAATCGTGTTCTTTATTTATGCTTCGATTTTCTTTTTTCTTTTTTTTTTTTTCATTGTTGATATTTCGTTCACTTCTTCACCTGTGGACTTTTTCGAGCTGAGTTGGTTTAATACATTTAAAAAAAAAGCTGCCTTGGAAGACAAATTAAAAAACTAGTCTTAACAAATTAAACTAATTCCAGAAACAAGTTCGTAACAGCTGAGGCACGGGAGTCACCTTATCAGGGTATCTACTGGAATACCAGAAAGTAAATTCATGACTTTTTCATGACTTTTCATGACCTTTTTGTTCAAATTTTCATGACCATGGCGATAAAAATTTACCATTAGTAATAATAAACCCCTACCATCAGTGGTGCAGCGGAACTATGCGGGTTGCTAGTCTTAAATATCACTTATTGTGAATCTTAAAGAAAGAATCTAAAATTCTGCCGCCTTGTGCTCGAGCACAGAATAGCACTTACCTAAATACGGGCCTGCTCTTACCAGTGAATCACTCTATACTGTATTTGAAGTTTTAATTCTGAGTATAATTATCCATCTAGCAGAAATTTGTCTGAAATTAAGCACTCAGAGAACTGCCCAAAGACAAAACAAATTATAAAAGAAATTCGTTTTAAAAAATAGATAATCAAATTTAAAATATGCAAACTCAAACGAATAATATTATTTGCATAAGTCTAAAGGCCCAAAAATACACAATTTACATTTCTTAGAAGTAAAGAAATAGCATATCACAAAGTTGGACAGTAAAAAGTTGTTACTATATTACAGAGACTAGAAGATGAAATTGGGAGCAGCTAGGAAGACAGTAAAGTACCAGTTAGCCAGCACTAACTGGTGGGAGAAATTCTCACAATTACTGACCTGATACAACTGTTTCAGTACATGCAGTATGAGATATAAAAGTATGAAGTATAAAAATATACTCTGAGATTTCAGATTTTCATGACCAGTTGGGTAAATAAAGGACTTTTTCATGGCTTTCATGACCACTAAGCAAAATATATGACTTTTTCATGACTTTCATGATCAGTAGACACCCTGCTTATTAAATGTGCTTACAGAAAGATAAAAATGGAAATGATATCTTCAAGTTTTACGTCCCACGTTTATGGCTTGTAGACTAAACGAAACGGACGCTTCATGAAAGTAATGACTGTTAAATAATTGATTATATGATAATGTGGGAGGAAACGGGAAAATCTCGAGAAAACCCACAGACGCGATGGGTTTTACATGGCTTACATCGACCCGGGCTGTAACCAGGTAATTGTCACTCGTAGTCTCTTCATAACTGAACCTCTACAGACGCTGCGCATATTTCCAATACAAACAACATTTTCAGTCCTCTTTCATCATTTTAATCTTATCAAAGATAATATTTATTACTACTGCCAGTAATGCAATATGAGGGAGAATGGTTTGATTACAAATAAACCTTCCCCGGCCAAGTAAGTTTGTAATGAACAACATCGTGCCCGCGGATCTTCTCGTGGTACTCCAGTTTCCTCCCACATTCTCATTCCACCAATTCTTCCATTATCATTCATTTGCCTTAATCATCCGTCTCCCTTAGCCTAAAGGGCATAAGCGTAGGACGTTAAACTGAAAGATTTCATCAATCCCAGCTCGCGCCAAGTGAGCTTTGTTGTGGACAAACAGCGTGTGCGTCGGTTTTCTCAGGGTTCTCCCGTTTCCCGTACCTTCTTCATTCCACCATTTCATTAATTTCTCATCATCACCGTCTACTTTAGCCTAACCGGCATAAGAGTTGGACGTAAAACTTAACGATTTTTTTTTTTTTGAAAGATTTCATTTTATTTAATTTTTTTTAAATACACCTTCGTCATTTTTCATACTGCAAAATAACTTATTCATTGTAAGAACTTTTGGTTATCAATCTTCTTAATAATTGACGTAGTACAAACATGATTTTGGGTACAAAAATCTTGAAAATGAGGAACAGAAAAATGAAATGAAATCCTCGAGTTTTACGTCCCACGCTTATGCCAGTTAGGCTAAAGGAGACTGTGATGATGAGTAATGAATGAAATGGTCGAATGAAGAAAGTGGGAGGAAACGGGAGATCCCCGAGAAAACCCACGCACACGGTGTTTGTCCACCACAAAGTTCACTTGGCGGGGGCTGGGATCGAACCCGGGACCCCTACCAGAGGTGAACGCTCCACCATTGAGCCACCGCGGCCCCAAGAAAAATTCAGATATAAATATATTAAAAGTTAGTCATTCTTCTACTGAAGGATTGATAGATATGCATTGGGACCTCATTTTCAACTCCTGCGCATCTGAAATGAAACAATTTTTCGTATCTTATACAATTTATCCACTCCTCTATGAATATAAACTTAAGTAAGTAACTGTATTAAGTAATTTGTATTACCCCATCTTACCTCTTCATAGGTTACCTCTATTTTTCCCAGTCGGGTGACAATATACAGGAATTCAAATACTAAAATCCCGTTAGCAAATATAAAAAGATAAATTATTACCTTAAAATCTAGTGCTACTTTTTTAAACACCACCACGTGTCACCTAATAACTCATTTAATTAATTTACCGCACTTTTCTATACAAAGCAAAAATAATATCAAAACAAGTAAAAATAATACCAAAACAAACAAAAAATATCAGAACAAAGCATAGTAAATATCAAAATAAATAAAAAAAAAATTAAGCTTTTACGTGCTCACGCAGTGCCGTGACCGCCAAATTCCACGTCATTTCCAGGACAAAGAGATACGAAGACATCGGTTGCAATGAGCACTGTCGATTGTGTTATGTTTCTGTTTATGGAATTAGTAAGGATACCCTGTCTTACCTTCCTTTCTCGTTTTGTCGCACTCTCCAATTATATGTTATACAATTATATTGTAATACCGACTGACATAATTACCTGAATAGGGAGGTGGTCATGTATCTTTTTGACTAGTTCTTCTCTCACACCATCCTCGCTGAAAATAGAAACTAAGTTACAGGAGCTGGAGGCACAAATTCGACAGTGAGAACTTGCAGTTAGTGTGACAGCCTCTACTATCTCAGGAACATAACCACTTGTCACTGATTGTCCGTTGTTTACTTGTTCCAACAAGCAATTGATATCCTCAGCTTCTAAAACAGGAATTTCCACAACTGTGAACCCGGGTTGTATGAACGAAGCCTGAGAACCTACGAAAATAAACCGGGTTATGAGCTTTCGTCATACTTGGGAAAGTTACAAGGACAAAGTCAATTATAAAAGAGAAATTAGCGGTAAGAGAATATGAAAAACTTCCAGTTTATGGTTTGTCCTAATGCAACACCGAGATCATGAGGGAGACGAGTTACTATTAATGTGGGCTCCCAACCATGACTGCGCTTGAATCTAGCACACAGACCATAATGCAAATCAATCCTTATAATATAGACCGTTCCCCGCCACTCTCTCTTGCCTCCAGGAAAACTGCATTACAAGACCACTACCGGTTCCGGCCTATGAAGACTTACAGCCTAACGAAACAGTAATGAAAATAATACGATTAGGTTGTACTCCAGAGTTATTTGAACAACCAACCTATATTCTAAGAATGCAATTTATGAACTTATTCAAATATTGTTCAGCTATCTAGATAATGGCAGCTCCTACAAACATATCCCGGCTAAACTCAGTTTTAAACTTCTTCCTTGCAACAGTACGTTTTACGAGTACCTCACACACGTGTGATGACAAAACGCGAACTGTTACAAACACTAAATATTCAATTAACTAACACTCGTCCTAAAATCAGCAACCCCAAATATCTGTATAAACTCACACATGGTCAACTCAGGTCCGAAACGTTACTCTCTGAATTTTATTTCCGAATTCCCTTCAAACAAACATGTAATAACCATCTTTTCCATATAGTATGACCTAGACTTTCAATAGTTCAACGTTCTCTGTTCTACAGGCTTCCTAAACTACACAACGAAATGTTACGTACACCTGTAGATTTATTTAATTCTGAAGCTGCATATAACTCTGCACTATGACGTCATTTTAGTGGATAAACTTTAGTCAGTTATTGTCAACCTTTCTTGTTATCACATACATGTTGTTATTTTGTTATTATTATTATTGCATTATGTTTATCTCTTAGATTTGTTAGATACTCCAGTGTAAACTGGCATTCACCTGTATCTGGAATTATGCTCCTAAATAAATATACAACTTCTTGTCTTGTCCGTTGTGTACATCTCTCTTCTTTTTATTCCTACACACAAATAATTAAAATATCATACTAATATTACATTATGCAGAAGAAAATTCAGCTGAATTAAAGTTTCAACATACATATATCTAAACTGTAGGTCCGTATTTCATATATCCTCGATGTCGAAAAAGGATGCTGAACTTAAACCAACAACCACCCCGAAAAGTATATGAGAATTTTTTCTCTACTTCTTGGAGGTAAGGATTCTATAGAACTCTACATGAGAAAAAACCTAACCACAATCTTGCTGTTTCTGCACAAGCCTACCAAATCATCTTTTTTATTTTTATTTATTTAGTTTTTTATTTTAATAGAATGAAGCTGTCATAAGAAGTGTTCCGAAACATGAGTTTTCTACGATTTCTGTGTTGGTTTGAGGGACGAAAACATGCTATCACAGATTAAGATGAGATTTCAGAGATGACGTTCCAGTATACGTCAGCTTTTAAGTAATATGAGAAATATACGCAAGGCTGTGTTTCTGAAAGATGAATCCTGTCAAAAGAAGATAAGAACGCAAATATTAAGATTAGTTGATGACATTACTCACAGATGTGAGTATAGTAACTAAGATACTCATTTACAAACCTTGTTAGTATTATTATTTGTTGTTCTTCGAAATTATCGAGATAGCTATTCAACTAAAACACTTTCACAAACATCCAATTAAAATATTTCTGAAAACAATTCAATTAAATAGCTATCTGAATTATTTTCATGACATTCTGTGAAGTCTTCTTCCAGAGATTCGTAAAAGGGAATTTTTACTTGTGAGGAAAATTTATTCTACAAACTTATAATAGTATAATTACAGGATACACAACTCCTTGGACGAAGTTCTGTGATGTCTTGATTAAAATACAAGCATAAGTTCACATAATGAATTGCACGGCAATAACCATACTGAATATAAACAATGATTTTATATTTTATTTATGTTAGTCCTTAAAAATTATAACGATATGAGAACGGATCTAGTTATGGTATTCAGCAAATGTATATTCAAGACGCCCAGGTTAGAACGACAAGGCGTATCGTTTTCAACAGGATTGTTCCTTTTTTTTTCTGATAGTCGTCTGGTGTCCCGAGAAAGTTGTAAACGGGACGCAAAACGTCTTTTTGAAAAGAAAAAAAAAACATCCTTTTTATTTTTAAGTTAAAGTTTAGCGTCTGACGATTATGCGCTGGGGCTGAGGGAGACGTTGATGAGATAGAAGATAATGATCGAAGTAGGAGGAAACGGGATAATCCCAAGAAAACCCACAAACATTATGTTTGTCCAATACAAAGCTCACTTGGTAGGAGCTGTAATAGAACCAGGGGCTCTATGCAGCATATGTGAACGCTCTAATCACTGAGCCACTACGGATCCATTATAATTTCTACGTGTTCTAAATCCTACAGCTGAGTCTTCGTTGGGAAAAAATTCAAAATTGTGTTAAAAAGTTTGATATTTTTTGAACATATGGCTCCATAGTAAACACCGCGTTTTCGATATTAGATTATCTTCTGTGCGTAGATAATCGAAGGTTACTTCTTCACTGCCATGAACAAGGGCTATATTGTGGCCCCGCGTGGCGTAGTCGCTAACACCCTTGCCTTTGGTGCAAGCGGTCCCGGGTTCGATTCTCGGTGGGGACACTCAGTCGAAAAAGTGTAACAGCTTTTACAGGCCAGCCATCATGAGTGAGGTTTTTACTGAGTTTAACTCATTCAGACAGGCAAATGCCGGGATAGTATCTAACATAATGGTCCCAGGCCACTTCCTTCCTTTCCCCATCCTTCCTTCCTCCCCTTTCATCGGATAGTGTGTTCGCTGAGGGACGTCATTCCTCATATCTGTGAGGACTAAATAGCCTTAAATGCTGACGGCCTAGAAATCTAATCCTAATCGTAACAAGGGCTATATCGAGGTGAAGTGTCGTCAAATTATCCTAGTTTCTTTATAGGAACGTTATATATACAGTATATAAATTTCTTTCTTCCACTTCTGTCTTATTACAATCGTTCTTAGATACAAATATGCGGTTCAAAAACCAAATGGGGTCTATCTTGGTATTGGTGAGTAAGGATAACTCAAGGGCCCAGTCACTGCCAAGGGAGGGACAGGTATGGGAGGGCCTCGGGGCCCAGTCGCAGCCAGGACAGAGAGGAGTTCTCAAGGTCCAGTATTAGGAGAGAGAAGGGGATAGATGTCTCCAGCGTCCAGTCGCAGCCAGGGGATTGGGTTGGGTTGGTTCTCTAAGAGGTCCAGGCAAGCTGAGAAAGAGGTGTTGAACAGCGGAAACTGATAACTTCTGAGTTCTATGGCGCCCTTTTGTAGTCTGTCCTCTGGTCCTCGAAAATCCTCGGATTTGGTGATTACGATCGTTCATTTCCGTATCACATATTGTTGCTATCCGTCGTCTGCTTTGTCGTTGTTGTTGTTGTTGTTAACCATGTGAAGCGCCGTCATATGCAGGGGATATTACAATACATAATGCGTTGTGAATTTTAGAATTGATTGGCTGATCTGGAGTCTAGCATCTTACTTAGCATCGAAACTACGTGAGATGTGAACCTACATCTTTACGTGGGATTCGAACTGCATGAGCTTCTGCCTCGAATGCGTGTACGCTAACCATACAGATACAAAGGAGTTTGTGTGTTCTACAGAAAGAATGGTACTTCATCATGTACTTCGGTAATCTATTTCACAATTTGACTGAAGTAGAATAATAAATCTAAAATTCAACAGCAAGTTAGCAAAAGGTAAAGAGAAACCAATATACATACCTCCAGATGTATTATCCATCCTTAAATCAACTTTATTAATCAACAATCACTTGCAAATCAGTCACACAATCCATGTTTTCCATTCAAATCACACGACCTTAATTCCTTCACACAATATTGTTCAATAAAATAATACCACAAAAATACATTTGATACCTGCAACAATAAACGAAATATTCAATAATAAAGCTTGACTAAGGTAAATAATTGTTTAGTATAAAAATAATTTACATTATTTGGTTATGTGTTTTTAAGACAAGAGTCTCCAGCCAAGAAACATTTTACTAGTATTTAAACGTATATTCTGCGACTATAACTTCAAAGCAAAAGTGTAAAACTTCTCAGTTAACAAAAGGAAAAAACAAGCTAGACATACAGCAGAGTTAAAATTCCCTTCTCTATGTGTATAGTCTAACTACCATACACTGGGATAAGGCAATGAAACCTCACCATATAGTCATCATCATCATTATTTTAGTATGACTGGTAGTTTATACGAAGTCCAGCTTTCGTCATTACTTCGAAATACCTCTATTGAGTTTCCATTAAAATTTGTTGTACGGAATATGAGCGTTACAAAAAGTAGTACACGATAAGTAAAAAGAAAAACAACGAAATGTTTGAAGAATTGTTTTTTGTGGTTTTATGATAAAACCAGCTGAAATACTCGTTTTTCGCACGAGGAGAATAAGTTTATCGGATGCATTTGAGCCACTTCTCCCTCCTTAAGATACACACTCCAACGTAATTTTAGTGCTGAAAATCTGATTTCACCCCTTTCCACCCCTCTCACTTCCATGTCGATGAGGTTACACTTGGATTTAAACGGCATCTGGGGTTTCACTATTCATTCTAAAGACCTCGAGGCTTCTCTCGTTTCCTCCCACTTTCTTCATTCATTTCTCACCATCACCGTCTCCTTTAGCCTAGCCGGCATTTTATTTGAGAAAATGAGGCTATTCAGAGGGCCAGGCTTTTTGATCGACTTTTTTGCGATATTTTATTCACATTCGGTAAAGTTAGGTTAACAACATTTAATTCAGACAGTAGTGCAGAGCGAGCGTTAGAGAGTGAAGGCGGTTTAGAGCCTCGCAGGGAACGTTGTTTTCTATCTTCGTTAGTATTGACCCCCATTACTAAACAATTACCGAAAATGGCCTTCTCTGATCACGGAAATCTTCAAAAATGGTGGGATATGCATCCTATTATCTATACCTAGTTTCATCTTTCTATCGTTATGAGCTTGTAAGAAACTATTTTTATAGCATAAAGTTTTGAAACTTTCTCTATTCCCCTCAGGATACGCCCTTATGGAAAATTAATGTGTTAAAAACCCAAGTTAGAAATGTAACTTCTTACCGTTCGGTACTGTTACACTGTTAGTAACGTAATAGTATGTACTAGCACAGAGAAAGTAACAAGACAGAGGGTGTTAACTTCTGCAGATGGCGGCCCCAAAGTACAAGGACAAAACAACGTGCCCTGCAGGGCTCTAACCCGCCTTCACTCGCTAAAGCCCGTTTGGCAATACTATGTGACTTAAAAAATAAAGTTTAGTACAGAAAGGGGGACCAGTAATCTAGAATTTTGCACGTCCAATTTGGGCCGCCATCTTTGGAAGTTTAGCCGACAGAGGTATTTTGTCCTGTATTTTCTCTGTGGTACTGGGTACCCTCCGTACAAACAGACTTTAGGAGTGCTCAAGCGTTATGGATATAAATACAGCGTACGAACATATGCTGTAAAAAGTGTAGTGCAAAAAACACCAGCCAACCTGTGCTAGCCACTAAGAAGCACGAATCGCATCTAACCGAACCAGTGCTGGTGTGTAACAGGTGTCCTTGCACAGCAGCGCGCTCACGGGAACCAGCTGCGTCAGCGACGGTAGTTATGGGCGTAAACGATAATGCAGCAAAAGACAAATGTTAAGTTTAAACTCTACACGGTAACAAGAAATTATATAATGGTACAGTTTTACTATACGGATTTACAGATTGTAAAAAATACAGAAAAATTTGGGAGTCTTTAATTTGCCCATTTTATGCCGAGAACAGAACCCAACCAATCCCTGCGGGACTTCTAACCCGTTCCTACTACTACTACTACTACTATGGATCCGTATAGTAAAACTGAACTGATATAATTTCCAAAACAAGTGCACTATTAATTTTCCTGCAACTTTTTCAATTTTTGAGAACTTCTGGATCAAATGTGCGGACCAAAACACATTACTTTGAGTGCTCTTCTTATACTTAATCTGCATTACTTTTATATCTATAACGATTAAGACCCCTAAATGAATCTGAAAAGAGAAATCCAAATGTATGCTTTTCCCTAAAAGGACTTGGCTGTAATTCAATAAAAGGGCATGATTTCTACATGGACCCCTATTTTAAACCTTCAGCTATTTTTGTGTCATATGGTAGTGTTTTGTTTAAAATAAATAAACAAAAACAAAAGTTTCAATGTAGAAATTACAGTGATAAAGACTCAATTAAAAAAAAAAATAGATATCATAGGCCTACTTACTATTCAGTTATCTTCTGTACATTACGAAACATAGGTACAATAAATTCACGAATTATTCTTGCATGCAATTATATTTCTTGCCACTTCCTGTCAGATCAAAAACTGACCATTTCTTTCAAAACAACTGAAACAATAAATTCAGACATTTTAAAATAAATGACTGCTACGCTCCGAACTTATAGAAAACAGATGAAAACTACACATGTGGGCACACTTGGTAACGGTTTGCGTTAGCGCAATTCAAAATTTCTTTCTTTGTGTGTGTGTTTTTAGTTTGCGTTGCGATACGTGGGTCACTACGAAAGTTTTGAGATGTGAAGTAACTTACATACTTAAAATCAATTTAACACAGGGCCGGCGCTAGCAGTTCTGCCGTCCTGGGCGCATTTTCGCCGATCCCAAGAGGTTCAGCGAAAACATGGCTGAAGTAGCATTCTTATTGGCCACGTACCGATGACGTCACCTATTATTATTACTACTACTACTGCTGCTGCTTTTGCTTTGGATCTGTATAGTACAAGGGCAAACTTATTTTAATGAAAGAAGTTTAATGGAAATTTTACAAAATAATCGTTAGATCACTTTGGATCTGTATAGTACAAGGGCAAACTTATTTTAATGAAAGAAGTTAATGAAAATTTTTAAAAAAATAATCGTTAAATCACTTTCTGAATATTATTTCTAAATTATTTTAAGAAAAGAAATGTTACAAAAAAATTTTAAAATAATAAAAAAAAAAACTTAGGCACGAGGCAGGGCTTGAACCCACGCCAAAAACGATTTTTCTTACTAGCATGCTGCACTAGCTCACTCAGCCACGAGGGCCGACAGCAACTAGCGTTTACTTTGTGTTATATGTATGTCATGACTCATGATGTCTTATCTGTATCGGCCAATCAGATCGAAGGATATCTGAAGCTCTTGGGATCCGCGAAAATGCGTCCTGGGCGGTACTTTCAAATGCCGCCTCTTTAATCGCGAACCTTATTTTGACAGAGGACGTTGAGGTATTAAGAGAAAGTAAGATACAATATTTAAAAACATCTATGAAAAAGAAAAGTAAACAAAAAATTGAACTACCTCTCTCGAATGCTTACATAATATTTAAACGACTCCATACATGACACAATATTCAGTATGATCGATTTCGCTGTACGTGATATACAGCAGGGCATACAGAAAATTTAAAAATACCAGTATATGTGCCTTAATCTGACTAAGAATTTTAATTTTTAAGCTTAGTTTATATCAAAAGGTGTTTCCAATAATGCGGAGCATGAAGATAATATAGTGAATCGGATATTACGGCAAAAGTAAGTTATTAGCCTAGGCCTTATAGCGTACTAAAACACAATAGAAATACACAAATTTTATATACTTTAATTGAAAAAACTTTTCTTGCTTTGATATGAGCAAATTCCTTGATCACATTCGCGTAGTCCAATGTTTCAGCCAATTCGTGTTCCATTGATATCATCACTAGACCACCTAAGCGTGTTTCAGATATTGAAGAACGTAGACAGTTTTTAATATGCTTATGGGGCGTTTACACTTAGTCGATTTGAGTTCGATTCAGTTGAATTGACGTCACTTTCAACTTAATCGACCGTGTAAACGAGACTTCAATTTAATCGCTTGTTGATCGAAGGCGACTAATCGACTGGCAACTGAATTGAAAGACATTCTATTTTCTTCTGCTATAACACCGCAAATTGTACCAATTACTGCTTGCTTGGACATCTTTAAAATTGCCAGTCGATTTCGAATCGACCAGAGGAGAGCGAGTCGACAAGTAGCATTCAATTTCGGTTGAAACAATTGAACACATCCATCGATCTGATTCGGCCTAATTGCTTCGATTTAGTCGCAAATGCAACGAGTCGATTTAGCCGTGCGACTAAATCGACCAAGTGTAAACGCCCCATTAGAGTAAGTTTCGAAAAACTTCTTTCTCTACTTGCCACTGTTACTGGTAATGGGGCGTTTACACTTAGTCGATTTGCGTTCGATTCAGTTGAATTGACGTCACTTTCAACTTAATCGACCGTGTAAACGGGAAATCAACTTAATCGCTTGTTGATCGAAAGCGACTAATCGACTGGCAACTGAATTAAAAGACGTTCTATTTTCTGTGGTTGAAATAATTGAACACATCCATCGATCTGAAATGAAATGAAATGAAATCTGTAAGTTTTACGTCCCACGGTTATGCCGGTTAGGCTAAAGGAGACGGTGATAATGAGAGATGAGTGAAATGGTGGAATGAAGAAAGTGGGAGGAAACGGGAGTACCCCGAGAAAACCCACGAGCACGGTGTTTGTCCACCACAAAGTTCACTTGGCGGGGGCTGGGATCGAACCCGGGACCCCAAGCACCAGAGGTGAACGCTCTACCACTGAGCCACCGTGCCCCCCATCCATCGATCTGATTCGGCCTAGTTGCTTCGATTTAGTGGCAAATGCAGCGAGTCGATTTAGTCGTGCGACTAAATCTTTTTAGTCGTGCGACTAAATCGACCAAGTGTAAACGCCCCATAAGGTATACAAAATCATAAATGCAACACTGACATTGGTAGCAAAGTCATATTCTTCAATTAATTTTTGTATCTTTTGTTGAACTTTTAGGCTTAATGATAGCCGATAATAGTTTCAGTTCGTCTTTCAAATCACTGGGGTTAATATCTTTCGATTCTTCGCGTATTAAAATGCAGGCATTTTTCAGACAAAAGTTCAGGTGGCATATCTTTAAGATTCCTTGTATCGTAAATAAAATCGAAATACTCGCTGTGATGTTTAAGTTGCCCAAACCTTTCTCTTAAAGCTAACACAATCACGTCTGGAAGTTTGTAATAAAAATCGATCTTGTATCTTAGTTGTGGATCTTCAATAGGTTCATCTTCTGCCTCGTACTGAAGCTGTGTCTTCTTTCGATTCGAGCTTGCATTGTATTACCTATCCGTGGAACATCCATACCTAATGCTGATGCCAACTCCATCGCATCAACTAAGTAAGGTTGAAACTTTGCATAATTTCTGCTCCTCTTAAAAAGAATTTAGATATATTTTGAAGAAAACCGAATGCATCCGAAACATGAGAATAGTGATGAGCGCAAGAGACTTGGTCTTGCAGTTTTTGGAAGAGTCTTGCATGCAAGACCAAGACCAGGAATCCCGATGCAAGACCAAGACCAAGACCAAGACTCTTGCGCAAGAGTCTTGCACAAGTACCGGCACTACTTGAATTTTTTTTATAAAATGTAAAAAAGAAGGGGATGGATTTTTTGGCTGTAGTAAAAATGCTACTGGAGTGAATGTGTTCCCAGTAGTTTATGCAATCCGTGTGAGTCCATCTGCCCCTGTAGCATATAGCTACAGTATGTCGTTTTTTGAATTGGTTCTTCGCGTTTTCTGTAGATATTGCTCGTTTACAAGCCCCACAGGTGTCATATTGCACCATGTGAGCTTTTTTGGTGGGCCAACATCGTGTGCGTGGATTTTCTCGTTTTACCGTTTCCTTCTACCTTCTTTATTTCACTATTTTAGTACGACCCGCTCGGGAGATTAATACTCCCGGAAGTACGTTTTTCCGCGCGCTACTCTAGCCAGCTGTTTTACGCGCTATCCTAGCCAGTTGTTTTAAGTTGGTCACAGAATTTATATCATGAAGTACAAGGGGAACAAAACGAGCCCTATATCATGGAGTACAAGAGCATAAGTACTACAACTACTTATCTGCACAAAAATGAATAAATCACTTTTTAAAGTATTATTTTCATATTATTTTAATTTAATAAAAGTTATAAAAATGTAAACTTTCCTCGGGCCGGGTTTGAACTCGCGCCAATAGAGACATTTCTTACTAGCATATAGCACTAGCCCACTCGGCCACGAAGGCCGACAGCAGCAAGCGTTTGATTTCTGCTATTTTAAGGCAACGTGGCAAGAAGTGGATAACGCCAACCAATCAGAACTGTGTTTCTCGTTTCTACATCCGGGAGCATTACTCTCCCGAGCTAGTCCTATTTTAGTCATTTCTCATCATCACCGTCTCCCTTTGCCTTGGTGAATAATCATGGGACGTTCAACTAGGTACTTCATTTCATTTCAAAGCATATCAGTGGTGTTTTTCTTCCAAAACTAAAGAGAAATGTAGTATTAAACATCGGTAATTCCGTACACCATAGGTGTCGACTACATGGGTATGGCCTTAGCTCCAAAACTCAAGCATCCGTTGGAAATTTTTAAAGTGTGGTTATAAAATTAATATGAAAATAACGTTTTGAAGACATTGACAAAAATTTAGTGCATGTGACTGCAAGTTTGATTTCATGGCAGATTCTTATGCGTTGAATAATTGTTTATCTATATAACTTTTAGCCTCCTTAGATACACGACACATCGAGGATTGAGCGATATAACATTATAGGCCTACTACAACAATAAATCTATATTATAAAATTGAAAGTGACTATATTTGTGACTCCTAATCCTTTGAACCACTCGACCGATCTCGATCAAATTTTCAACATAGATTACGCTTGGGCCTGGGAGTGTTATAATCATTTCACTTTGACGGAAAAACTTAGGGGAGGAGAGAAGGGGGAGTTATAACATAATAAATAAAACTTAATAACTCTTGAACCAAACGACCAATCTCGATTAAATTTTTATTTTAATATAAATGAGGTTCAAGCCTAGAATGTTATTTGTCAGTTCACTTTGACGGAGCAACGGAGGGGAGGAGGAGGAGGAGGAGGGGGAAATGTACAAAAATCAATATAATAAAAATAAAAGTTACTAAGTTTGTGACAATAACTGTTTAACCATCCAACCAATCTCAATCAAATTTTTGACATGTATAAGGTTCGGAACTGGAAAGTTTTTTAGTTTCATTTTGATGGTAGACCCTAGGGTGGAGGAGGAGAGAAATATATATAATTTAATAACTCTTGAAACACCAGACCGATCTCAATCAAATTTTCAACATAGATGAGGTTCGTACTTGAGTTGGTTTCTATCATATCACTTTGACGGTGCAGCTTAGGGGAGGGGGAGGGGAGAGAAATTTTAAAATGATCGAAAATGACTGATATTAAATTGGAATCGATAGTTTTGGGGGTCGCTGAGATACTTCCGATGCTTTTTAAATCCAAATTCAGCCATGTAGCTTGGCGTCGGGGAGGTAAGATATAGAAAAATGATCGAAAATGACGAATATTAGTGTCGAATCCCTAGTTTTTGAGGTCGCTGAGTTGAATACTGACACTTTCGATACCGTTTACGACAAAATTCAGCCCGGAACTTGGGGGAGGGGAATGCATAATAATGATCAAAAATGTCCATTAGTGTCAAATCCATAATTTTCGGCGTTGCTAAAGTGAACAGTGATACTTCCGATCTCGTTTAAATGTAAATTCAGCACCGCTACTTGAGGGAGCGGGAGGAAGAAGATAGATAAATATTATCAAAAATGACCATTATCAATGTCGAACTCATGGTTTTCGAGGTCATTGAGATGAACAATGACACTTCCGATGCCGTGCCTCGCAACATGGGGAGGAGATATATAAATTTATTGAAAATGACCGATATTAGTGCCGAATCCATAGTTTTCGGGGTCTCTGAGACGAACAGTGACACTTCTGATGCTGTTTAAATCCAAATTCAGCCCCGCAACTTAGGGAGGAGGAGGGGAGAGAAATATAAAAATTATAGAATATGACCGATATCAGAGAGCGGTTTAGTAATAGTAAAAAGTGACTGACTAACGAAGTATATTATTATTTTTTTTTAAGTTTAACCCAACGAACTGGGTAATTGACGCTAGCAATCCATATTCACAAGTGAGACTTCAAATAACTTGGATGCCGTAATTTTGTATTTCTAATACAGGTCAAAAGTATTTATATAAATTGAGTTTACACAAAAGAAAAAGACAGTTGAATCGTTTTCAGTTTTCACTCAAATTATTCTAAAACATTAAAAGGTTGGATTATAAACATCATTATTTTAATTTTCCCTCTCTCTCTTTTTTTGGTCAATATTGGTGAACATATTATCATCATTATAGCTATTCTGCTATTATTGGCAGGTTACTTGCTGCAATTGAGAAGCTTCGACGTACGGTGGTCCTTAGCTAGTCTTTTCGTCTCGACGTAGAAATTTTCTGTTTTAATATCTTCCTTCAACTACAGTCTCCTTCACTTTACCCTCTCTTTCCTTTCACAATACCCTCTAGCACGTCCCGCATAATACAATTTCTCCTCAGCCAATATCCAACCAGTTTCTTTTTGTCCTCTTAACAATATCTAAAATTCTTCTTTTTCCCCTACTGCTAATATTTCTAACACTTCATTCGTTTTCCGTACAACACAGCTAATTCTCTCCTTTTTTCTCCATGCTCATGTTCCGAAAGCCTGCAATTTTTTCATCGCTTTTGTGTAATGTCAATGTTTCTGCCCCATAGAGTACATATTGGAATCAGTAAAGAAAAACTCAATATTTAATTGGAAGTTTAATACAAGGATTAGCTAATCGTGGTTCAAAAGAAAAATCTGACGCCTTTAGTGTAAAAATAATTTTGCAATTCATGGTATTTCAATAATCTGTGCCGTCTTGATTTTGTCTTGCGTCTCAGGGGTAGTCTCCCAAGTTTGAGTGTTGGATCTGTTAAAAAATATAAACAGATTATGAAACGTTGCGATTTATCTTATAAGTAGTGAAGCGTAGGCACATTAAAAAAATAAAGGTCATCACCTATGTTGTATACTATCATCCTACTTACACGAAGGTAAAACTATATTGCATTTAGAAACATACATTGTATTTCCGTTTCTATTGGCGCATTGTAGAGTTTATTATCCTTTATATCCAGAGTAAAATTTACCCATGAAAAGCAGAAGATATCTTAAATGCAAGACTTGCAAGACTCTTGAATGCTAGACCAAGACCAAGATTTCCAGTGCAAGACCAAGACCAAGACCACCTTGGTCCGTCTTGGTCTTGGTCTTGCATTTGCTCATCACTACATGAGAATCAATGCTTTAGAGACTTTTGCTTACTAAGTTTATGTGGAGTGAAAAGTCATACCAGATAACGAGTGACTCAGCTGAGCCCACGCAATAACGCTTTACCTAGGAAAAAGTTTGGTGATAAAATATTTACCAAGCGATAGATATCAAATTGAGTGCCAAGCATGTAAATCATCTACCATATACCCTAATGATTTTCGTTGCTAGTTATAAATAACTAAACGCAGCTTAAGTTTAATTCATTTTCAAGTTTTGAGGACTATTTCGTACAAGATATGGAAAAGGCAGGGGGCATTCTTTGGGATTTTAGGGGACAACTGTTTCTCTGGGTTTGAGATTCATATACACTTAAATCAATACGATAATAATATACTAACGAAAATCGTGAAAATCAAAATATATCGATATCTTTTCCCTCAAGCAAAGTATGAAATGCGGTTACTGAGCAAATGGACTGCTAAAATCAAAGTAATCCCGTTAGCATAGATAACAGATCCACAAAATATGGGTTGCCAGATATATGAGTTTTGCACCCTTCCTAAAAAATATGAAATTTGCCAAATTTTGAGTGAGGACTACAAACTTATGATCTGACTCCTGGGCACTTGATATCCATCTATAAATTTGGCAAAAAATCAGATCACATCCTTTGGGTGAAACAATGTCCTAAAAGGGAGCATTGACGGCTTGCGTTTCTCCCTTTGGCAAAAGTTACAACTTTATTTTTATGCCTTGTAGACTTAAAATAATGTTGAAAGGTCGTAGCAAGTTTTGGAAGGGGAGTCATAAGGTCTAACCATTGGTTATAAAGAACTTCGTTGTTGTAAAATTTATAGGTTTTAAAATAATTTGTTTCGGAAGGACCATGTCTCTTAAAATTTCGCTTTAAGGTCATGAACTAGCCCTATATCCTATTTGTTTAAATTTGACTTTTGACCTTTCCTTACGATTATGGAATATAGTATAATCTAAGTTTAAGTCACTGTTTTTGACCTTGACAGGATGCATACTATCCCCACCTGCCTCCTATTGTTGTATAACTTATTTTACACTGGTAGAAACAATTAGGGGAGCAAGACATAAAATGAAATAAGACTTTTAGCTAATAATATATACAAATATTATAATAATGAATAGTGGTCCATAAAAATGTACACACTAGCAAAATATAACAAGAAAGTGAAAGAGTTCATAATTTAATTTATTTACTCATCACACTGTATAAAAAGCCATAAAATACATTATGCTGTTCACTACTTACAATGAAATAAATTACACGATTAAAAAGCGTTTCATAAAAAAAATAGTAGCACTCGGACCATTTCCTATGTAAATATTTACACTCATACACAATGACGATGTGTACATACTACTGGTATATAATATTAAAGCAGTTGGGAAAATTTTAGTTTTCCTGTTAAAAACGCAAGAACAAAATAATCAATGACCTCCAAAATCGTTCAAAGAATTGATCAATCGTAAAACTTTCGGATGAGTAGCACCATACGATCTTGCTCCTTTCTGAGATTTCGAACCTTTCATTGGGTTGATCTCGAAGAAATACCTAAAATAAAAATTAAAGAGCATATAATTATTTAACTATGCGGAATACATTATAAATAATTTTCTTACACAATCCTATATATACAAAACATATTTTTGTGGAGACTATTATGATATAAGAAATAATAAATGGATTTCCATTCTTGATTTGTTCCATTTAATTGCTGTAGTTTCAAAAGAAATTACACGAATACTTTGCATAACGTAAGTTTTGGCACCAACGCGATTTTTATTATTACTCATATTTATTTACTATTCAAGTTTTAAAAAACAAATAAAAGCAGTTAATAGCATGTATAGATGGAAACACTGCACAAGACGAGTCTAGTAGCGACTTGTGGCACGAGATATTTAACTACAACTGAAGAATGTAATGACTGGCTTAGTAGTAGAACGCTCATCTCTAGTGCGAGGAGTCTCTGATTCGATCCCAGGTCAAATCAGTTTGCGGTTAACATAATAGTGTCCATGGGGTTTTCTCAAGGTACTCCCCCATTTTCATTCCATCAATTCATTTCACAACCATTCACTAATTATCTATCTCCTATAGCCCACAGGGCATAACCTTTGCCTGTTTTCATTTCATTTTTAATTTACAATTGAAAGAACACATTCTTCTATAACTTTTATTGATATATATTTCGGAGAATATTCTGTATTATTTAGTTTATATACATATATCAAACTAGTTTAATATCATAAAATTTTGTGATAAACATATTTCATCTAAATCAATTATATAAAGTTCTGTCGCTTTTTCACCCATTACCTTCGAACATCGATATGTCACCTAAGACGTACCTGGAAGATTAAAAATAGTCCCCATCAGCATCGACAATTTTCAGCCAACGTTCTGAAAGGCCACTGATTCCATCGCGGTACAACTTCGTGGGCTGTGAAGCGAGGAAGGTATCAAGTGCAGTTTGGACCTCTACTAGGGATTTGAACTGGTGTCCTCTAAAGTTATTGTCCAAGGAATAGAACAGGTGATAATCGGACGGTGCAATATCAGGGGAGCATGTCGGATACAATAGTGTTTCCCATCCAAGGCGTACAACGATGTCCCGGGTCATCCTAGCCACGTAGGGCTTAGCGTTGTCCCATAACAGAAGGACACCTTTGCAATTCAGAAGTGCTGGTTCCAGAGTTTTGACTTTTTCTTGAACACGCCTCAACTGCTGACAGTACACAGTTGCATTGATGCTCTGAGGAGCGGGTAGTAGTTCCCGGTGCACGATGCTGCGAGCAGTCCATCAAACACACAGGATGACCTTCTTCTGATGCAGTGCTAGTTTCGGCTGTTTTGGTACCGGTTAATGAGATGCTAACCTATGATCACGACACCGTGCAGCTTTGTACAGGACCTACTTCTCATCATATGTCAACATCCAGTCTAGAAATGACTCCTTCCTCAGACGAGACCGCAAAGAAACACAAAGTATCTGCTCGCGTTGCCTTCTGTCTCAGCTTGGGACCCGTCGACCCAACTTATATTGCTTCCCAAGTAGGTGGAGGTGCTGTCGAATGGTTTCTCCACTCTCACTGAATTGTAGTTCCAGTTCCTCACATGTCTGGCTGGCCACTATTCGCCTCAATTGCTGCCTGAAGATCTTCATTTTGTACATGTGTTGGTCTTCCAGCACGTGGTGCGTCTTCGAGTGTTTACTCACCGTCCTTAAACTTGTTAAACAACCACCCCTGCACTGTCCGCGTAGTCACGACACCCTCACCAAAGGCCTGATATATCTTCCGCCCCGCTGCAGCGGCGTTTGGCCCCACTCTGAACTTGTACATCACATATGACTTTATGACGCTCTGTGGAGGTCCTGTGTTCATTCTATCCTTACGCAAGTTCACGGTGTACCTGTAGTATGTTGGATATACCCACATCTCGATTCACATTCAACTCACGGTGTGAGGACCAATTGAACATAAACCTCCACACACACACAAAAAAAAAAGCGACAGAACTTTCTTGGTTACCTTTATAAAAACGCCTCGAACCACGCGGTTTTGCATAGCGTGAACGTTTCCTGGAACCAATTAACCGATTATACAAGACTAGCAGCGTTCACCCCGCTTCGCTGGGGTCACCCCGGAACGCAATAAACTTTGTTACTTAGATAATTTTTACTTTTTCGCTTTCAAGTGATATGATAAAAACCATAGAAGATTGGAGTAAATGTTAACATTATATCGCCTGTCATTTATGTTAACCCGCCGAGTGACACGGTCATGTGGGTTGCATATAAATACGGTTAGATTTAGCTATGATGAGCTAACAAAGGATTTGTACGTTATGGACACTTGAATGGTCAATTATCTCAAGACACTGGTAATTGAAAATTAAAGTGATATGATAAAAACCATGTAGGGTCCAAATCTTAATAACCCCCCAAAAATGAAAGAAATTGGTTCAGCCGTATTAGCGTGATGAGCTAACAAAGGATTTGTACGTTCTCTTTTATATATATAGATATTGTGTTTGTGTATTTTTTTTTTATCCTGTGCCGAACACTAAGAAATAATATAAATATTATCCCTTTTAAATTTTTGGCTTTTTTATGGTAAATTATAGACTTTCAGTCAAGCAGCTACAGCATCATCCATATTTATCCTACGATCATGGTTCGTACCTCATTCTCTTCAGAATAGAACATTTTAAAGGGCACCATTCACATTTCCCTATCATCTCTCTTAGTCGGGAAATTCTGAGAGAAATCGGGATTTTTCTGATTTTTCTTTTTTTTTTTTTGTGCCGAATTTTGACTTCTCTGGACCTCCTTGTGTTAACGCACAGATCTCGAAAACAACTTAAAAAATAGTAAGGAGTGTTCTAAATGTGTGTGCAAAATTTCAAGCTTCTATCTTGAAAAGTAAGGACGGGAAAAATATTTACCCATAAGACCCACAATGCCCCAGATTTTTCCAAAAGACTCGGATGTACTATAAAAATTTCCTGAAACATCTCTATTTATTCTAGGGTTATGGCTCATACATCATTTCCTTTAGAATAGAACAGACTTTTAAACGGTACCATTCACACGTTTCTATTATGTATCTGAGGCGAGAAAATCACGAAAAAAGGGATTTTTCGTTAAAAATATCCCATCTTTTAAACTTTTTTCCCTTTGGATCCCCCTGTGATAACACAGAGATCTGAAACAAATCTGAAAAATAATACGGGATGCAATGAATGTATGTGCAAAATTTCAATATTCTGGGTGCAAAAGTAAGCCTACCAAAAATTATAAAAATAGGCCTAAGAAAAATTATTTTTGTAAGTTATGACGTCATCACCTATGTCTCGACGCAGAAAGGCGTGACACCATACGTAACGTGTTCTATAATGCCTCCATGCTTGAAAAAACAAAAACAAAAACAAAACAAACAAAAAAAAAAAAACCGAAGCAAAAAGCTTTATTGAATCTTTTTTAATAGAATAATCAAGACACGTCAGACACAGTCAACTGTTCTTGCAATATCCAGGTTGGAGGGAATTATAATGATTGGCATAGTACCGGTATCTTTGACATTAGTCCCAAACATGACAGATTGATTTTAACGGCTGAAATACTGAGAATAAAACGGTTTTCCTTTCGGGCTGGAAGTTGGGCCTTACGTAACAAACAAACAAAAGTATTTTATGCATCCTCCTGTGTTGAACTAGTCTCCCTGTCATACCTTCGGAGCAAGGGATCTGAAGAACAAATTAAGAAGAAAATTAAAGTAGAATGTGAGAAATCTGTACAAAGTGGGAAATAATTAAAACAGTTTGATGGTACGGAAGCGATAACCTTTCGATAGGACAAATCATATTGTTATAATTTACACAGTAAGTTTCGATATATAAAACTCACCAAATTCAAAAGAAGAAAATTCACAGTTATTAAAAGACTAACTCATATACGGTACCTGTAAATTGTTAAATTTTTTGGTGTACAAGAGGTTAGGATATGGACCTAGGAAAAGACTTCAATAGTAATACTTACCATACTGAACTTAGTTGTACGCAAACAATCTATTATTTGAGGCCTGTTGCGAGAACTATTACGAATACCCCCATGATATGACGATAATATGTATATGTTACTATTGGACAATGGTCCGTAATGTATGGTGTTACTTTCTTTTATGTCCAGGTCTGCCTATTTATGTTATTTAGTTTGGGCAAGACATAAATATCTATGCTTTATATAGTTAGATTAAAACATGAAGGATACGCCAATGTAAAGGAGTGTATAGTTGTTTACAAAGATATTTTGTAAAGTTCAAGGGGCATACTGAAAGTCGTGAGCAACATGTTTTCACAGCCGTAATCTTTAGTTGTGAGTGAAATAAACTATATCATCTCAATCTACAGACCTTTCTTTCTTTCTTTCCAGACGTAAACGTTGTTTGTTGCTAGCAGGTGACTACAGACAGGATTTCAAAAATGGCGGGCAGCGATGTTTCTTTTTGACAGCGTGCTGTGATTGAATTTCTTGTTAAAGAGGACCAATCTGCTTCTGAAATTCACCGCTGACTGCAACGTGCCTACGGAGATGTGTGCATAGAAGTCAGCAATGTTAGGAGGTGAGTGAAACATTATAAGGATAGAAACACGAGTATCGAAGATGAGCCTCGCAGAGGGCGCCCTCGAACTGCCTCCACGGAACACAACAAGGTAAGTCGATGAGCTGATTAGGGGGAGATAGGCGTATCATTGTGAATGAAATCGCTGCAAAAGTTGGTGTTAGGCATGGTGCGGTGCAAGAAATGATTCACAGCTTAGGTTATCGGAAGGTTTGCGCCCGTAGGGTCCCACGTTTATTAACCAAGGACCACAAATGTCAGAGACTAACCATTGCCCATACCCTTCTTCAGAGATTTCGACATGAAGGTGATGACTTTTTGACGAGTATTGTGACTAGAGATGAAAGCTGGTTCCATCATTATCAACCTGAAACAAAACGACAGACTATGGAATGGCACCACTTGAATTCGCCACCGAAGAAGAAAGCGAAGATAGCGCAATAGGTAGAGAAAGTTATGGGGAGCGTCTTTTGGGATGCACAGGGTTGCATTCTGGCTGACTTTCTTGAGCCTGGACAAACCATAAATTCTGCCCGCTACATGCAAACACTTTTGAAGCTCCGTCGTGCCTTGCGTGACAGAAGTCCTGGAAAGAATATCATCCTTCGACAGGTTAATACGCGTTCCCATACTGCACGTGCCTGTATGGAGCAGATCAGGAAATTTGGGTGGGAAACACTTCCACACCACATCCTCCCTACATCCCCGACATGGCACCCTCTGACTACCATCTTTTCGGTTTTATGAAGGCACAGATGCGAGGCCATCGCTATGAGACACTGGAGGATATTCGGTAGGCAGTGCATCAGTGTCTACGGGCAGCTGGAACGGAATTCTATCGAAAGGGTATTTTCAAACTTGCAGAACGAATGGAAAAAACGGAGACTATGTGGAAAAGTGAAAGAAAGGTCTGTAGATTGAGATGATATATTTGGTTTTACTTACAAATAAAGATAGCGGTTGTGAAAAAAATTTTGGTCACGACTTTCAGTATGTCCCTCATATTTACGCAAAATACATAAATTCGAATATATTGTATTCTGCGTTGTCATTTTGAACAGTTACCTAGTGAATTACGTTAAAGTGACTGTAGTACATCAAAAACGAACTTAGGGCATATATATATATATATATATATATATATATATATATATATATATATATATATATATATATATACAGTAGGACGTCGATAATCCGAACATCAAAAATCACAACGCGGTTCCTAGGAGCTTCTTACAATTTGCTATAGGATTGTCCTTCGGCGTTGTGTGAAGTCAGTGTTTTTACAAAAGCTCATTCATATGTAATTGTCTGTCATGCATATTTTTGTTTTTATTTTCCCTTAGGTCTATACAAAATAAGTTTTAAGTGTGAGTTACAAGAACACTGTAATTTAGTGTACGAGCAGGTTCTTCAGAAACATTAAATGTAAGTAGTCTTACGTACCGTATTGTAATTACGTATGTACAGTATAACCACTATATCGATTAAAAAAATAGCATACTGTACGGTATATTTAAGCCTAAATGTCATTTTGTTAGTCATTTTCGAAAATCCGAACAATTTGGAAATCCGAACTACCTGTGGTCCCAATTAGTTCGGATTATCGACTTCCTACTGTGTATATATATATATATATATATATATATATATATATATATATATATATATATATATATATATATATATATATATATAACAAAGTGGGAATGGAAGTAAACGTTATGAGTGACCTGAAAACGACCCCGAGCGTCCTTTGTTTTAACTTAAAAAAAAAAAAAAAAAACACCTACGTGAACACAAGATAATTCATTTTTGTATGAAGTAAAGAAACGGATCAGGAAAAACATCTTATCCTAAGTTCTGCTATTAGTAAATAAGGTATGAGACCGAGCCCTTATGTTTCAATCCAACGACGAAAATGTCTCAGGGTTCAGATTTCCTCAAATCAAAGCATGGTAACCTAAATAATTTAACGCAAGTGAATGATGATGGAAGAATTGGTGAAATACGATTGTGGGAGAAAACGGGAGTACTCAGAGAAAACCCACAGACAAGGTATTGTCCATCACAAACTCACTTGGTCTGGAATCGAACCAGAGGCCCCACATACCAGAGACAAGCGCTCTACCACTGAGCCACTGTGCCTTCCGGAAACTAATGAGGTTCGGTTCTCACGATAAGCTCATACAACCTCGGTGCTGCGAAAAGAAAATCAATTGATAACCAACCAATTTTGTCCCCTTGACCTCGAACAAGACCTTGGTGTTAATATATAATCGCATTCATTTCAGGTGTTCTAGCTAATAAAGCACATTGATAATTAGTTACCTTTGTATAAACTCCAGGGTAAGGGAAGACTCCTGAGGGTATCTCATATTGAAGCAATAAAATGCAGCAAACATGGCGCAAAGCCCTTCTTCAAAGGATTCGATATTCTTCACAGCTAAAATACCGTCAATTGCCACCGCATATGAAGAAGCATCTAGGATTGATGACCCTGAAAAAGTAAAATAGTCATAATTAGCTAGCCCGCTGATTACGCCATTAATGTAAATATTTATTAATATGATCACGTAATAAGTGGTCTATTGTATCTTTATCGTTCGAACAGGACTAGGATTACCTTATGAATTTGCAAGGTACGAAAGAACCCCAAATTCCACCAGTAAAAGGATTTCTGGAAACGTTTATTTTTAAACTACCCCATAATAACGTTTAAGTTGTTTATTATTATTATTATTATTATTACATCGCACCCTTAATTGAACTACGAACGTTGTAAAATTTTCCATTCGGACAGAGTTGCTATATCAAAACTTTACTAAATGCTTTTTTAATCCTGATACATCACTTATTATGCCATTGAGACAAAGCAGAAAATTAATATTATTTCCAGGTTGACTGGAACTGATTTTTTTCTTTTTACGTTGTCCGAGTTTTGTAATGATCGCAGAAAATTTCAGCTATCTTACAACATTGTGCTCATCAATAATGCCACGTTTCATAAAACGTTTGTCCAAGAGTGCATTTTAGCAGCACGTGGCTTCAAGTACTGGGTGAAAAAATTCTGTGGACTACTGTAACAGAAAATAATTTCTTTGACATCTAAGGGATTTTGATGTGTCCTCATAACACACGTCGTTCACAAGACACGAGTAAGTGTAATGTAAATGGAAAGACAGCATTTTTTTTTTTTTTTTTTTTTTTTTTTAAGCAATGTTAACTTTGGGTTAAAGTTTGCATTACATTATTGAAAGAACCTTGGGTGAGAAAGGTTTTTTCATGTTTTTATAACCTATAGGTATATTTTGCAAGGTGTCTCCTTCCCTTCTTTTTTAAGATAAAACAGTTATTGTTTCTTTGTTTGAATTTGAATTGAGAGACGGAATTTTATTCTTCCTTCTTGAAACATCAGAACAGTACCTGATGGAATAGCCGCATTCTTTCGTCATCGTTGAAAAAAGTTCTTTGTTGTAATTGACGAAAAAAGTCCTTTGTTGTTGGGCTACACACATTATTACAAAAATAGCTCTTTCTTTTCTTTCAAGAACACCTTCATAAGAAAGAAAGGAAAAAAAAAAATTCTCAGGAAATGTTTAGTGAAAATTTCCCAAGAGCAAACAATAGGTCGGTACCATTTTTACATACCTACGTAAAAATGTTTTGGATTAGAAAGAAAACACTACATAAGAAATGTCTCCTATAAATGTACGTCGAAGTATTTAACTGCAGCACTACATTCACTCAATGACGTTAAATACTGGAAAAAATCACGGGTTTACGACATGACAGGAGGTAAGTGGCACATAGTGTCTTTTCTGAAGGGAAACAGAAGTGTTACGATGTTACATATGTTATCAGATTGTTTCTGTAAATTTTGGGCCATCATTAGATACTGTTATGAATAGAGACCGGATGTTTAGGCACTAAAAACCTGGAAAATAGGCAAGCAAATAGGCACTAAAAATTTAAAAAATAGGCAGTAAAATAGGCACTAAAATGTAACTCGAAATAATGAAGATAAATACTCAATATAATTAAAAAATAGATTCAAGTCATAGATAATGTTGAAAGAATATAGAAAGACGCTTGCTTGTTAATATCTTCTTTTATTGTATATATAAAAACGAAGCTTGTTATGCATTCCATATATACTGGGTGAACCTGGAAGATGTGCACATACTTCGGGAGCTGTTTCATGACATCAAAAGAAGACAAAAAGTCTTGTTGCATGTTGTCAAATTCCGCTTCGTGTACGAGTGACAGGGGGCCAACTTGGAATCCAAAATCGAATCCTGACAATTAGAACGAGACATAAAGGTGTTCACATACTTCGGGAGGTGATTCGTGACATTCAAGAGGACTTTTTGTCTTCTTTTCATGTCACGAATCACCTCTCAAAGTATGTGCACATCATTCGGTTCCGTTCCAATTGTCAGGATTCAATTTTCGATTCCAAATGTGCACATCTTTGAAGTTCACCATATCTTAACGTACCACGTGCTTGTGTTTACAAACACTTAATATGTGTGTATTATTTATGTTATATAAATTATATATTTTCCCAATGAAGGCTTATTTTGAAGAAAATGCATAGAATAGGCAATATTAGGTACTAAATCAATTATTTAGGCAGTAAAGGTCGAAATAGGCAAAATAGGCAAAATAAAATTGGCTTAAATCGAAACTATAAACCCCCATATAAACTTTAAAACGTTACTTTTGATCATATCTTTAATAATAAAGAATAGGCATTTTGCCTAACATCCGGTCTCTAGTTATGAAGCTTGCAGATGTTATTGTGGGACCGCACATTATCAGATTATTTTTGTAAAATTTTGGCCATTTCTTGTGCAAACTCTAAGTTCTGTACAGCTTCCTAAGATTTCTAAAAAGAAATTTCATTAGAGAATTTTTTGCCAAAAGATCTTCCATTACTCTCAAAGGAAAAAGAGTATGAAGAATCTGAAATATACAAAGATTGAGTATAAATAACTTCCGTTACAGGGATTAGGGAATAAGACAAGTAGAAGTAAAAACTGAAGATAAGACGGAAGAAACAAAAAAGAAGGATGACAGAAATGAATATAAATATTTTAATTAAATATACTGATCACTCTATCTGATCGGCAGACAGTGATTGTCTATATATTATGTATGAGATCATACTTTAGTTCCTCTGTCATTTGCACCGCAGTCACACGACTGTTTTCTTGTTTTCAGTGATAATTAACTTTAATATTCGGCGGAATTTGTCACTGAGGGGTTTCTTCAGATCATTGTTGTTCTTCGCCGATGTGGTTTCGCCTGAATTTTGTACGTCGTCACCACCTTAAACTTGTCCCTCGCAGCACACTTCACTACTTTTGTCACGATCGCATCACATGTAACCAAACGCCTCTAATTTGCCCTCTTGGGAAATCAGAGAGGTCGCCCATTTTACATTATTATATCTGTTCAGTTCAATGCATACTGCTGTTCCACTGCTCCTCATATTGTGTGAAGTTTACCCTAAGACACTATCAAGAACAATCCGGTGTTGCGGTCGCCGTTCGACCGCTACCAACCCATGAACCTAACGTGTTTCTAACTCCAGGTATTTACATTAAATTTACAAATATATATACACTAAATAAGTAAGAAATTGATTATTGTGTTACATTTATGTGATATTGCTAACATGTGGTTTATTTTACCTACTTTACACCTTTTTCCTGGCAGATTTCACCCTCATACAACAGGCTTATTTCCTAAGCTTAGGGAAAGAGCACACACCAAGTTTCGTGAAAATTGATAAATATTAGAAATCTATCCCGGAATAGACACAGACACAAATGACGGTTCAGTCGAGTAGCAGAAGCAAGAGCAACATAAATATTTAAAAAGAAAAAAGAAAAAAAACATTAATGAGTGATGAGTTACTACATTGATAAAGTCGCTGGTGTGATTACGTAGTGACATTGGGTGAAGGGATGTTGGGAGGGAAAAGACGTGAATGATTTTCTACATCACTTTACAGCAGAGGTGGCCAAACTTTCTGATTCAGTGATCTACCCATGTGTAATTACCACTGGCACTGACGTTAACTTGTACTGCACTTTTTATTTTCCTTAATTCACTTTTAGGAGGAAAATAGGAGTTATACTCCATTTTATGCAAAATGGAGTAATGCCATTTAAAATTGTCTTTTTTTTTTTCTCTCACACCAATACACAAACACAGACAGAAGAAAACGGGTGAATTCGGTTCCTGGATATGTTTTCTGTTTTATCTTTCTCAATCAACCGCCTGTACTCAGTGGAACGCAATACGATAACCCCTGACTTACGTCAATTCACATTTACGTAATAAATCTCGCACATTACAACTACTAGTGCATATAAACATGTTTGCAGCCAGCTTTTTTATCTTCAACATCCATTGCAGTATGCAGCGACATACATAATACACGTACACTCATGTCTAAAATGATTGTCGCATATCTATAACTGTCTTCTTGGAGGAATATAATTTGATAATGATTTTGCAGGGTACTTTTAATACTGATACTTTGTGTATAATCAGGAAATGTATATTTGTGGTAAATTTCATACTAAAAGAATTATAAATACGAAAATTAGAATGAGTAAAACAAAATGTTGCTAAATAGACAAGAAAGTTTTATTTTCGTTTTATTGTTCTTATTTACTGCTCTTTTGACATGAAATTTGCCACATGCATGTCTTTGCCGATTATACACATACTAACATTATAAGAAATACCGGGCGAATTCGTTATCAAATTATATCCTTACAACATATTTTAGTCATGCGACAATATTTTTGGACATGAGTGTACATTTTTTCTGTATAAAAGAATATTCATAAAAGAACCTTTGTATATAACCTGTAGAGTTTTCATATTTTACCAGTTTATATCCGAATAAATAGTGTTATATAATGTTCAATTTATAAACTAATACTGTGTAAATAATATTGTAATGTTCTGTACGTTGTTATATTTATCAACAATACCAGGTACGTTTTTACTAGAAGACACTACAAGAAACAGACGACAGGAATCATCATCATCATTGGATCATGTGATGGAAGACGAATCACCATTACCTGTGAAGAGGTATAAAATTCGATGGATTTCTCTACTCGACATCAGTTTTGGCTGGTCATCCCTAATCTCTTAGTTTGCAGTGAAGTTCTGAGGCCTCCTGCCCACTCTGCTTGCAATGGAACATTGTGGGAACTTAACCTCTCCCTCTCTTAGCTCAGAGATTCCTAACCGCAACCACCCAGCTTTCTGTGAAGCTTCGTGGTTTCCTCTTCCCGCTCAGCTTGCTGTGGAGCTTTGAGGAACTCAAACCTCTTTCTTTTTGCTGCGGACGACCAACAATTCAAGTCCGCCTCCACTCAGCTAGACAGAGCTTTGGGAGAATTTTTTCCCTTGGCTACCTGGGCCTTTGGACACCTATCTACCCTAATTCCTTATAGACGATCTTTTATTTTATCTGTGTTATACTACAAGAGAAAGTTCTTTAATAAAATTGATTCCCGTGTGTATTTGTTCTACCTTCTACCTAACAAGCTAATTTTACCATATACATATGTACCTAGGTATATACATACATATAATGACAATACTAATAAATATTGTTATTTCTTACGAAGTTACAGTTACGCAACTTAAATGCGATATACGTAAAATTCACATAAAATAAAGTTTTACGGAACGTATTACTTATTTAAGTCGGGAGGTTACTGTATCGCGTTTCACTACAGGTGCAGACAAAGTTTAAGCTGAAAAAGAAAAAGAAAGAAAAAGACGAATCATGCAGAAATAGAAACAAAATACACTCGTTTGGTTCTGTCTATGTTAATTATTTAGCAACTGGTATGTAATATTCTTGCTTCGACAATATCACTCTTTTCTATTCAAAAACATTTTGGGATCTACCCGCTACTTCACGGCGATCGACTTTTTGGCCAGCCCTGCTTTACAGAGCTGACAGAATACTGGATGTATTAGAAGTCCGGAACCATAGGCCAACTGCGTTACGAGTGAAGACAGGACAAAATGAAGAGAAGAAATGTTGAAAATAGGTGGTTTTCACTCTAAAATGATGGAATTTTTGTCATCGCACAAGCCGTTTGGGCTTTATACTGGTAAGCCGGCCTAAGTTTAGTGAAAAAAATGTCTCCAGTTCAGCAGGGTCTTCGAATAAAACGTCCGGGCATGCAAAAGAAAATAAATGAAATCTTGCAGTATTACGTCCCACCATTATGTCGGCTAGACAAAAGGAGACGGTGATGATGATAAAGGAATAAAATGATAGAATGAAGAAAGTGGGAGAAAAGGGAGAACCCCGAAAAAAACACGCACACGGTGTTTGTCCATCACAAAGGTCACTTGGCGCGATCTGGGATCAAACTAAGGATCCTAGGCACCAGAGATGAACGGTCTACCACTGAGCCACCGCGATCCCAAAACTTAAAAGAGAGAAGAATTGTTGAAAATACGTGTTTTCAAGTCTGATATGATGGAGTTTTTAAAAATCGCACCAGCCGTTTGGGCTTTACACTGGTAAGTGTATAGTTTCAGGACTATCTCCATAAGAGGGGGTGCTATTACAGCGTGGGAACCATTTGCTTTGCCCACTACCTGCAAACAATGGGTTCATAAATTTGAGTCTGCTACCCCTCACAGACTGCTTGGTTGGTACCAGGCCTCGAACCCATGACCCGTGAACCAAGCTATGATACATAGATGCTAGTTAAACAATACCTGCAAGGAAACATCAGGAGATCCACCCCGACAAAAATACATGCAAACATATAAAACAAAGAAAAGTTTGGACTTACCACACAGCTTTGTGGAAACACAGGTGTATTGAAGTTGTACACGAATTAAAAATACTCATGATTTTTGTTGACATTTTAATATGCTTAGCCTTCTCACGAGAACACCACACTAGAAACACTACACATTGCAATAACACTTTTACCCAACAGCTACCACTTTTATTATTCTCGGTTACTGTGATAAAAAAAAAAAAAAAAGTCTTAGTTTTATACTTTACAGTGCACTGTTTAGTTCCTTCTTAATTCTCCATTTTTCAGATCTTCATTGTCGAGTCTGCTCTCCATGCTGAATAACAGTTCATTTTTGTGTTTCACTCCCCCTCCCTTTTTTATTAGGGGTTTTGGACACGCTTTGTGTAAGTTCACTATTATATAATTGTGATTCTCAAAATTGGCTATATTTCTGAATTTTGACGGTTTTACCACACAACTCCTTCAGTTTCTTTTGTACACTTTAACTAGCTGCAGATATGTTGTGTATCTTTTTTAGTCTTTTCATTTTACAGCTGGACTTTCTTCATAGGTTTCGTTTACACTGACCACGGTTCTAATGACCACCCAAGCCATCGGCTTTGGTTTTTGTTCCCAAGGGACGCCACACTAGCGTTTATGGACTCGCACTATTTTTTACTGTTCTTCGAAACACTTGTGTATCTTTCAAACAAACCTTTTGACTTTTGGATTCTCACCGTAATTATGTATTGTTATATTGTCCTTTTCATTAAACTAGTTGTTTTAATGTTATTTTCAAATTTTCTAGCTAAACAAATGACAGCGCCGCCTGGTGACAGCGAGAGTATTTTGCTTCTGCTTTTCTTCTTTCTACAACCCTTAGTTTGAATTTCTTTTAAAGTTTATGTGATTTTAAACAAGTACACATTTGAATTCATGTACAACTATAATCTTACATATTTTTGCTGACATTACAAGTACTAACAATCGGATGACATTTAAAAGCTTAGCTACAAATACCTGTATTTCCAAAATCCGCCGTGGTTGTCTGCTCATCATGAGAGGCACCCACAACTCTCCCTCCAGGTACTGTTTAGAAGTAAATACAAACTTAGGAAGGCAATTTGGAAAAGGGTCCAAGAAAACTTTATGTTAATTAGAATTTTCTAGAGATATCAGTATTTCCAAAAATAATTGTTGTGCTTATATTTAATTATTGTATATAAAACAAAGAGAGAAAGCGTCACTTTGGAAAGGCTGGCTGACTGGGCAGATCAACCAACGCTATCTTAGCGTCATGCGACTTTTTTTTTTTTTTTTTTTTTTTTTTTTTTTTTTTTTTTTTTTTTTGACATAGGGTTTCTGCAACGAAGTGGACACTGAAACTTGACACCTAGTTGAGACTGTGGCCAACTGTTAGAAATATAGCTAACAGGGGTGTGTTTTGTTCCCATACTAAAAGAGATGAGATCCTTTTTTAAATTTCTTGACCAAACGAATTTTAAATGGTTATAAACACTACATAGTAGTGAGTTCAACAAACTCTAAGTTTGGCGTCTTTCTCTGCAATTTTGGGATTTCTGCAATTTTGTGGATATCTTTGTAGCTATATTCAGCCATAACCAGAAAAGCAATACTTTTTTTTTATTATTTTCAAAAGAATAGATAAATGTATCTTAATAACTATAAAGACTTCTACTAGAAAATGTAAAAGAATACAAAACTAAATTAATAAAATAAAATAAATAAGACATAAGCTAGCATCTATATAATGAAGGACTTAAGGACTTTTGTATATAAAGTAAATTTTAACATCTTCCTAACTGGTCTCTTACATAAGGCTCCCTATGTTTAGTTAAGAAGCAACATTCCCAGTTTAGCAGGCTGTTTGAATGAAATGTAGGTGTGGGGAAAATGTAGACTGTTCCGACCAAAGTCGCATATACACTTTTTCCTTATATTGAGGTCCTGGACACGTATCCAAAGTTTGTCACGTGTAAAGTTATTCACGGAACACCTAAATACATGACTAACATAAAGTAAATTATATACTGCATGCTTGAGATTGAACTATCCTCATGACATCTTACTACTACACTTTGGATCTTTGTAGTACAAAACATTGAAAAAAAAAACATTCGAAACACTTTAAAGGAAACAGACTCAACATTCAGAAGGCTTGAAAAGAAACAACATCGAAACTATTACCTACCAAAAGCAACGAGACACGGTTCAAGTTGATTTAACGTTATTTCTGTCTCTTCTGAAGTCCTGCTCTGAAATAATAGGAACACAGAGATTATACAATAAAGATTCGTTGGCATATGGGTTGCATGTGTAAATAAAAACGAAAATTCACGGCGTAACATAAGTGTGAAACAACAGTTGTTTCCATCTTCTTAATATATAAGGTTGCCTAAAAAGTATTGATCCTTTTGAGGTCAAATTGAGAATACATTTATTATAATTTGAAAATAACATAATGAAACCACATATGCAACATTTTATTCCATGACCTTCTGTCATGGTTTCTGTTTAAAAAAAAAAAAAAAAAATCACAAGCCTCTTTTGAAACTAACTAAAAACTATTCAGGGAGTTCTGTAGAGACCAAAACAAGTGATCTGATGCTAGCAGGTCCGAGTAGTACGATGGATGCATTGAAATCTTCCAGCCAAGTTCTCTCAATTTCTGACAGGGTTGTCAGCGTAGTATTCGACGCCCTTTTTAGTTGATTAGTTCAGGGCATCTCTTTTGAATTGCTCGGTGCATTCGAGCCAATTGTCGAGAATACAAGTTCAAGTACATCGTTCTACCCGACGGCAACCGATCGTGATGCATGATCCCCTTCCAATCTCACCAAACACACAACATAACCTTCCTGGACGTCAATATGGGCTTTGCCGCTTTACTTTGGAGCTTTTCCTCACATCGACCACGATCTTTTTCGCATATTACTATCGTAGGTTCCATCATGATCACATGTGCTGTCTCGAGTTCGTTACGTTTCAGCAGAGACTAGCAGACACAAATTCGATTAGGTAAATGTTTTTGAGTAAGATCAAACGTCGAGCATCTCTTTTGTAGCAAGCTTTCTCTAAATGGTTTAACACTGTTTGGTGAACGACGTTTAGGTCATTTGGCGATATTATGTCTGCTTACATGCCAGTCTTGCTCCATTTTTGCCAGAATCTCATCCACTTTTGTTGCAATTGGTAGCCCACTGCAAGGAGCATCTTGGAAATCGAAATTTTCTGAATGAAACCCATTGACCCATTTTTTGGCTGTTGCTTTCGATAACGTATCTTGCCCATAAACAGTACAAATATCTCCACGGGCGTGTGCAGCATTTGCACCTTTATCGAAATGAAAATGAGGTTTGCGTAAAGTTCACTCATCTTTACGGCACAGTACCTTACATCTGATTATAATAATTCCAACACATGTTGCACATTTCTAGCTTCAACTGTCAAATGACGTTAGGCCTGACTCGCTGCGAATCATACCCTGAGATTTGGGACACTAACGCCATTTCGTGACCATAAGGCTCAATACTTTTTACACTACCTGATACAAGTATCTTTTACTTGATCACACTATCCGAGGAAAGGGAAGGAAGGAAGAGGCGTGGGACCCGTATGTTAGGTACCATCCCGGCATTTACATGATGTGCATGAGATAAAAAAAACAGGAAAACTTTATTCAGGATGACTAGCCTGTAAAAGCTTTTACACTTTTCCGACTGAGTGTCCCGACCGGGAATCGAACCTGGGACTGCTCGCACCAAAGATGTGAGTGTTAGCGACTTCGCTGCACGAGGCCACATGCACTCGCTTGTGTTCGCTCTCCCTCAGATTTAGTGTCTGGTTAACTATTTACTTATAGAACTTGTGCTTACATGGGCTTAATCTCATTTATTGTGCCCCGATTGAGCGCAACTGCCGAACTCTAAAGTTTGAACAAACCTGGCCACCACTAACCTGAACTGTTAACACCATGCAGAGCGTCTCATGGATTTTCACCAAAAACACACACTCCACTCTACGAAGCACAGTAAAAAAAATCGTCATTCATCAATTTCAAACCTTCCAGTCTTCTATTGTCCAACTCGCTTGTTCGTTACACCATGCTAACCCGGGTGAGGAGTGAATGTTGCCAGAGGCGTATGATGAAATATCCCGTCCGTACATGCGAGTGCACGGTGCAAAGTCTCAAGGAATACATTTCTGTGTTGACCACGATTGTATTGGGTACCGTGCAACACCACCGTGCTGCACCTGTGAACTCATATCAGTCGAAGGAATGCGACGCTGACCTCAATGATCAACCCTGTGCCATTTTCTTCAGTTTTCACGATGCTTTGTCACTACCACTCGTTAACACTAATATTGATATATTATGGCCTTCACGCCACTAGTGAAGCCATTTGCACGAACAAGGCACCTCTTCGGGACCACACGATGTAATCTTTGTCAAACAAAGATAAGTTTTAGCATTTACTAATCACGCACAACCTCTCAACCTCTCAGCAGATATGCACTACCAGAGTGCGCGCTGCGTCATCAAGAATCGAATCTATTATTTGGTGGAGAGGCCTTAATTCGGTCATCAGTCAGTACATATATTATCCAAGTTAAACATATTGATTTGGAATCTAACACTTCGAAAAAAATTAATAAATACTCATACCAAATTTAAATACATTCTTAATATTTGTACATGATAGCTGAACTTCACAATAACGGAACCATTAGAAAAAAAAATTAAGATAGTAACAGTTGTTTCCCAATATAGGCACACACAAGACTAAAAAGCCATCTCAAAACGTTTGCTTTACCTTTGTTAATATTGACTAAACATCTTTTTCTATCTCTTCTGCGATAAACATTATTAAACAATTATAACCTTATTTCCAAGATATGTTTACTATACATGCTATGAATTAAATGTATTACTGCACCTTCCCTTCCTATAATTTATCTTAATTCATATAAATTACATTATTAAACTATATATGAAATTTAAAATATTACAATACCTGCTACACATAAATCGAACTGTTTATTTCATTGCTTTGATATAATAAAATAACGAGTAATATCCATATAGAGAACAGTTCTTAAACTGAAGGTATAAATTACAAGGGTTGGAAAGAAATAAGTGGCAACATAAAATCTTCCGTGAAACAATCATGATACTTCTACAGGCCTTCAACATAATCTCCTCCAGCATATTGCACCCGTTGCCAAATGTGGAAAAGTTGCAGGATACCAACAGTGGTGCCCTCTTTGTGGATGTCTGCATGAGAGCGCCCTATAGCTCGAAGTATAGCATCCCTGATGCGGAAACTCATCCCTCCCAGTGGTTCTTTCATCTTAGGGAACAAATGAAAGTCACATGGACTCAAGTCCAGTGAATAGGGTAGGTGCTCTAGAACCTCCCATCCTCCATTGTGAAAACAGGTTCCTCACAGCAACTGCGTTGTGACAACGGGCGTGGTCATGCAAAATAATGGGTGGATCCCTTATTAAGTTGGGTCATTTCTTGAGCAGTGCTGGACGAAGATGTGTTCCAGAAACTTGCATTTACGGTCTGGTTCGGAAGAATGAATGAATTCTTTAGTTTTACGTCCCACGGTTATGCCGGTTAGGCTAAAGGAAACGGTGATGATGAGAGATGAGTGAAATGGTGGAATGAAGAAAGTGGGAGGAAACGGGAAAACACCGAGAAAACCCACGAGCACGGTGTTTGTCTACCACAAAATCCACACGGCGCGAGATGGGATCGAACCAGGGACCCCAAGCACCGGAGGTGAACGCTCTACCACTGAGCCACCGCGCCCCCTTGGTTCGGAAGAACTGCATACCGTAATATGACACCACGCATATCGTATGCCAGTATCATCATCATCTTCATACTTCCCGGTTCCTGACGCACCTTCTTGGGTCGGAGAGATGATGGATGGCGCCATTCTTTTGATTGGAGCTTAAGTTCTGGCTCATAAGAGCGCACCCATCTTTCGTCAAGTGCGTCCTGGAACACGCGACCTTCCCGTCTGTAACGTGCCAAATGATCACCAGCGAGGGTGTATCTGCGCCATTTTTGAAAGTCTATAAGGTGGTGCGGTACCCACCGGGATGCAATTTTTCAGTAACCAAAGACATTGTGCAATACATTCAACACTGTAGTATAGCATGTTCCTACCTCGTTAGCCAATTCCCTGGCAGTCTACCTCTCGTCCACATGCAGCAAAGATTGGATCAAGTTTGGTTGTCGATCCCATGTCAACCTCCACCTAATTCCTGTTGCACACTATCACGTCCTGCACGAAACGCTGCAACCCAAAGTGTCACAGAACAATATGGCAATGCTTCATGTAGACCAGAGTTACATTCCCTGGCGTTTTTTTTTCACGGGCCACTTTGATCTTTATCCATGCACGTTGTTCTACCTTGGAAAACATTCCATTTAGAACGGTGTGATTTGACAACCTAGTTCAACACACTCCACTACTGTCACTCCAGCACCCACACTAGCGCCTCCACCCGAGAAGCTGTATACATATATTACAAATTCCCTGCGCGGGAATAAACAGTGTTGCCACTTATTTCTTTCCAGCCCTCGTATACTGGAAATATTTTAATATTTTACTTACATCAACAACTACAAATAAGCTGCTTATGATGTCTTCCTCAAAATAGGCTAATACAAGAAGTACTACCGCGCCCAAATTCTTGTGAATATAACTGCTAATAGAATAAAGTGCAGATCGTATCCTTTCGTTTTTAGGATTTTCAGACCAATCCTGCATGAAATAATAGATCAACATCGCTTTCTTTGCAAGCGATGAAGACAAAGTCTCCAAAGGCTGAACGCCAACAAGAATCTGGAAGTGACGTAATAAAACCTTTTTATGAAACAAAAAAGGCCACTCTTCTTTAAGGGTCTGGACTGATGAACCGCCATTGATATGTCTTCGCTGCAGAGAATATGTTTCCTCGAATAGTTTCATAGCCAAATCCATGTTCATGGAATCGGAGTTAATCATTTCTATTAGCTGATTTTTCTTCGCGTACTGAGTTTCAACGGTTTCATTCATTGGAAATGACGGTTGCCAACACACACAGCCATACGATTCATGTGATGAATTGGCAACAGCACTAGCACTATTGTCAGCTGGCTTTCTATTCACATTTTCAATTCGGGCCTGTAAAAGTCTCAGAAGACTCTCATAGCCTGTACCAATCACCTCTCCATTCACCACATCCTGAAACGATGCAGGGTACTCATCGACAATTTTCTTGGCAATGATGGCTGTTTTACTCTTGATAGGCTTCTCGCATACCTCCTGAATAGCTGACACTATTATCCGGACAAACATGCGTCGGAGATTAGTCGGTGGTCTGCGTCCTGCTTTAAGCTCAGTCATAAGTGATGCTGGCATCTTATGCCATGGAATGTTAAAATCTTCAGCCCAACCGTAATTTGTCTTGTCTGTGGAGCTCCTAGAAGCTTTATTAACATTTGCAACGCGCATCTGCAACTGTCTCAAAAGGGTATTGTAACCTTCTTCTATAACCTGACCATCGCTTGTTACGTCTAGGAAGGATATAGGATATTTTTCCACAATTTTCTTCGCAATAACACTTAAGTCTTTTGTACGAGGAGAGACACATTCCGTCTGAATGTCTGCTACTACAATTCGTATAAATTCCCGTCTGATACTTGGCGGTAGCTTTTCACCTGCATTCAAATGAGACAAGAATGATGCTGGGAGTTTGTCCCACGGAATTACGTAAGAGCTGGCCCAACTTTTTTCAGCACTTCCATATGATGAACATGAAGGTGTTGGAAAATTATTGTCGGGTATGGCATAGGGTAATGAAGTGGTCGAATCCGGATTATTCTCACAACTATTAACGTTTATTTCATTTGCTTCTCCCTGTTTCAAATTTTCAAGATTAAACGTATTTCCTGGCCTATTAACATTATAAATCCGATGCTGTAAGTACCTCAAAAGAGAATTATGACTTGTAGGTACTAACTGTCCATCTATTGTTTCTTCAAACGACCGAGGGTACTTATCGACAATTTTTTGCACTATAATAGCCAAATCTTTTTTGAAAGGTTTCTTACACACTTCCTGGATAGCTAACGCCATTATTCGTACAAACGAGCGTCTGATGCTAGCTTCCATTTTCTTTCCATTCTCAAGAACAGCCATAATCGCAGGTGGCATCCTGTTCCAAGGTACCACAAACTCATGTGCCCAATTTAATTTCTTTTGTGTTAACCTATATTGCGATTTGCCTGTAGTGCGGTGGGCCTGATATTGATTGTCAGGGACTAATACACTGTTTTCTGAACTCATGACAGGTTGGGCACCACAAGAATCGGCTGATGCATAATCAATAATTGACTGTTCCTCAGCAGAATCCGACAAAACACTACTTTCAAATGACAGTTCCTCCTTGGTTTCGTACGAACTGCTGTCTATCAATGAATGTTCATCCGATAACTCTAGTGACACATGAGGTGCTGGTAAAGGTTCCTCATTAGGTTTCGATATTTGTGTCTCTGAGTGTTCAACGATAGACTGATGTAACTGAGGGTTCGTATGTGATAAGTTAACATTTGCCATTTCCGAATCGCCTTGTACTCTCGAAGCAGACTGCGAAGATACCGAGGAACTAGGTATCATGGGTGGCTGAACCAACTCAGTGCTGTTTTCTGTAAGTAAAAAAGAAAAATACAAGTGTAAACAGAAAAAGACTACGATATGCAAATAGCGAATTATGTTAATGAAAAAAGTTCACGGTGTTCTAAATTCTTACGACAAATACGTATAAGAATCCAATAAAATTCACAAGTTATAGTAATGTACAGAATTATCATTTGAAGTTATACTAAAGTAAAATTATCAGAAGTTCGTGTTTCCCGGGGACGATCTTCGGATTAAAATCTTGAGGTAAAAACAAACTTCCTATCGAACTGAAGTTGAAAAGCGTCTCCAATACTTTGAAATATATACCGCGTGATCCAATATTATGTCCCTACTTTTATTTTACTACTATTTTATCACAAACGATGTAATATAAATAACTCTATCGTTATATTATGCTTTATTCTATGTGTTACGTGCAATTATGTAATTGTTATGTTATTGCTGTTTGATACAGGTCTAACCGGTAATTAAGTGAAAATGGAGCAGAGACTAAACATTGCTGACCGTGCTCGGATGGAAGTATGACAATCGCCTGTAATGGTGCAACGATGGTGGAGACAGGAGAAGGGGAGACACGCGACTCTGGACTTGAAAACAATGAAGAGACTGCATGCGAATTTGTTGCGTACGGGTTCGGTTATTCACTAAAAGGGTGCTGGGACCCCAACGAGAGCTGTCACTGAAGAGGCTACAGCCAACGCTGCTGTGGCGTTTGTGCAAAGTCCCACGAAGTCTCTGAGACAATATAATAGGGAATCTGGTTTATCGTATGTTCGGTCCAACGGCTAATGAAGGAGGTCGACTGGAGACCATGGAAACCCACCATATTTTGTCCAGGGACAAACACCAGAAGACTGTGATGTTAGGATGGAGTTTGCTGAATCCACATTACAATGGATGGAAGAAGAACCAGATATCCTGAGTAACATTGTGTGGTTAGACGAAGCAGTGTTCCATGTGGGTGGACTTATAAATCGCCATAACTGCCATTACTGTGCCCCTAGTAACAACAGTCTTGGAGCTACAATTGAAAAACTGCAGACACGTCCTTTGCTGATTATGTGGTGTGGTATTCGTGATGACACTCTTATCGGTTCTTACATTTTTCGTGAAACAATGAATGCGGAAAGCTATGTGCACATGCTACAAACGCTTGTTTATCCCATTGTTTCAACCTGGGACAATTTGTACTTTATGCATGAAGGGGCATCTCCCATTTTGCGTTGATTTCGCGAGAATGACTTGACAATGCTTTTTCAGGCCGCGTCGCGTAAATGTTGAGCGGTCACCGAGAAGTCCATATTTGACTCCATTGGATTTTTTCCTCTATGGATATTTGAAAGAGAAAGTGTATGCCAGAAAACCGCGTGACTTGGACACTTTGGAAGCAGTCATTAATGAACTTTACTTACAAAAGTATGATTCTCAGAATTCATGTTTATTGACGTGCTACTGTATTTTGCATGTTCAAACACTACCCTACTTCTCGCTTTTGTCCCTATGCATGAAGGCTCTTGATCTGATACAGTAGGAAAGGTACACCAACGCCTCATCCAATTTAGCAACATACCGACATCATTGGTTTGCAAAATGCTACTCGTACACTGTAATACGAAATTTACTACTACTTCCAATTTTAATGCTGATTTCGTAGAGCAAAAACGATATCCAGATGCAGTTAGTTCAAATTAACGATTTCCGGTTTCAACCTTCATCGCCATGGAACAAAAATAGTGAGACTAGCGAGTAATGGCTTTTTGATATGGATTCAGTGTCGGAGGAATAAGTTCTATCTTTGATCTAATCAATTTATTTCAACCAATAGTTATAGATGTACTACTTCAAGTTAGAGTATTGAATTCCCATACTTTGGAAGTCTACTCTAGTTTCACGTTGTGAAACGAAACTCACTTGAATAAAAGAAATCCTGAGTGACTGATTGATCAAAGACCAGGCCAAACCGCTTAAGCTAGAAACTTCACATTGGACAATGCATATACGATTTGTACGTAAGGCACAACTAAGGAAGGATTTTTGACAATTTGACGAGGTAAGAGTGGCATTATCATATATTACACTGTTCATATCTAGGATTAGAGACATTAAATTTGGTATACAGACTTCTCCTTTAAAATAATTAGATATGAGTTTCAGAATTTTTTAGACATTTCACATAGAAGGAAAGAAAAGGGTATTATAAGGGAAAAAAAGGTGGGGATTCTCTTATGTCGGAATCCGGTATTTGGACTTCTCATTAAAGATAATTACATACGTGTTTCAGAGTTTTTTCATGTTTGACCTAGAAAAGGGAAAATGGGGTGGGTAGAAAAAGAGGTGGGATTACACGTATTATAATAAAATGATCGGAATTCCTAGTGATAGACACATGAAATTTGATATTTGAACTTTTAATTTAATATAATTTAACTTGTATTTCAGTTTTTATTATTATTTGTTCTAAGAAAGAGGAAAATATGTGGGAAGAAAGATGGATGTCGGTTGCAATTATTATAATAAGGTATTTTTATCTTCAAATCCCTTTAAGTTTGAGGCATGCGATTTCTTGTTTAGATTTTTCATCTAATCTATTTAAACATGTTTTTCAGCGTTTGTAGATGTTTTACATGGCAGCAAAAAAGGAAATGAAATATTTCAGATTAACGTCTCACGAATATTCTCTTTAGGCTAACGGAGACGATGATTAAAGAAGTGAATGACAAGAAATGGTGGAATAAGTATGTGGGAGGAAACGGGAGAACTCCGAGAAGACCCACGATGCTACAAACTTACTTGGCCGGGGATAGAATGGAGGAAATAGAGGTTGGGCGCTTCCTAAGATATCCCTACGAGACGTTCGAATTACATACAAGACTGAGTCCAAACCAATTCTGTATAAAAGATTTAGAAGGAAGAACACAAAATGTTGTCAACAGTAACACGTGGGGCTATTTGCTAGTTATACAGGGTGTTAATGAACTATACCGATAAACTGAAAAAGATGATTCCTTACATCAAAATAAGAGAAAACGTTCATATGGACATATGGGGAAAAGTGCATAGTTTCTAGAGCAGTCCAAAATCGCGAAAAAGATAAATTTCAACAGACCCTATTTCGAATTTGAGAAACTGTGGATGGTGGTCCTTATGAACGTAAAGGAAGTCACGTACACACAATCCAAACATGCATATTTCTTCAATGTTCAATGGGTGTGCAGGTTATTCTCTACAGATTGCTATTATCAGATATGCTCTCAACAGTGTTTTCAGATATGCCCTGATTACAAGGTGGGTCCAAAGTAGGCAGCAAAATGTAAGCCTTGACAACAACGGATACCCAACGCTTTGGAGGGAAGTCGAAGTTTTTGGAACCGGCAGCTCTAAGCTTTTTAATGTTCGGAATAACGTGTGCTGCGATGTAATTCATCACGGTATATTTCACGTTTTTTCACTTATAAGCGTGAAAGAAAACATAGCAGCACGCCTTTTCCCGAATACGAAGGATCGTGCTGATGACGGTCCTTAACACTTCCGACACCTCATCAAAGGATTCCGTGTTCACTGCTGTCAAAGCTTATCGTTTGCCTACTTTGGACAAAGCATAAAGTCAGAGAACGTATGAAAATTCGGTTGACGGCGTGACTGGGAATTACATTCTGCAGGGAATACTCTGTACACCTATTGAACATTCGTGAAATATGCATTTTTGAATTGTAAATGCTTGACTCCGTTTACGCTGATAATAACTACCATCCCTAGTTTCTCGAATTCGAAATAGGGCCTGTTGAAATTTAGCTTTTTCGCGATTTTGGACAACCCTAGCTCTGAAAATATGCACTTTTCCCCATAAATCTATATGAATTTTTCTTGATGTAAGGAATCACCCCTCTCAGTTTGTCAGTATAGTTCATTAACACCCTATATATATATATATATATATATATATATATATATATATATATATATATATATATAAACTAGTAATCCTTATTTAACTATTAGAAAGGACAGCTACAATGCAAACTGAACCCGGTAACCATACGCTACAATAATTCCTTTATTGCTCTGATAAAGATATTTTACATGAGTCTACTTATAAGCCCACAAGATCCTTTAAGTATATATACACATATAACTCACTAACAAGCGAACACTCTCTAAAATAACTTCGTTATTTAAATACATCAAAATAAACCCAATGCTACACTGCTTTAAATAATCCCACTATTTACACAGACTCAAATCATACCAATCCCCAACAAACTACAAGATACGTTCAGTCTCTCCTAAATAGTTCTCATCCACTACTATAACGTCTTCCAACACTTTAGAGTTACCTAAGTTAGATAGATGAAACTTGATATATAACATACAATTTACCTTTCCTTGTTTTCCATGCTGAAAGCAGTTTCCGAATTGGAATAGGTTTCAACACCGACTTTAAGTCTCCTTCCTTAACGAATTGTAGATCATCTTCATTTGTAACTCCGACTTCTATTAAAGCTTCTACGACTTTTGTTATTGTTTCATCAGGGAGTACTCTTAGAATGTCTTTCACTCTCAACCTCACTACGTCGAATCCCTGTATACAGAAAACAGATTTCTTATTTAGTTAAAACATTTCGCTTTGTACTAAAGAATTAATTATATGATCACATAAACAAAGATTTGACAAAAAAAATGTACAGTAAAATAAGTTCAAACCAAAAAAAATGCTCTTAGCTACTACTATTGCGTACAAATGATATGTCGCATGTTCTTGAAGAAATATGTCATTCGTTTCTCGTAGGATTTGTGGAACGACGCTAAACTCTTTTTGTCTTGCTGCCCACAAGTAAGGAAAACTTAGACGGTACGTGCGAGTACGAGAACAAGTGACTCACTATTACCCGTCTAGATATCAACCGGAAAATTACACTTCTAATATCAATCAAACCTTTGAGTTGCTTCTGTTTGTTCATTAATCCTATAATAAACGGCAAACTTCACATACACAAACGTGCTAATGTATGTCGCTACCTACGTTATCCCTTGCCGCATAACGAAATCCTTGAATAACTGCATAAATATTATTGAAGTTTGGGAGTAGTTGCTAAGTAAACTTTAAAAAACGTACAGTACTACGTCAAAATGCAAATCAGAGCTTTTAATCAAGCACGATGTTAGCATATAATGTGCAGCAAGCCGAAGGTTCCGGAGGAACTAATACTAGTATACATATAGAGAAATTAATAAATCTACTATATATGATGAATTACTGCTAATAGTCAAAAACCACACGAACTTAACACATTAAATTTACCTTTAACTACCACGTTATCATAAAATAAATATCGCTGTTCACAGAACTCTGGAGACGTAACCACTCGACAGAATGCAACCAAACTTGGTAGGAGTATATTTGGGAACATGCAGAAGCGATAGGTGTAGAAAACAAAATTAGTTCCAATTTTCGCCAGCAGAGGTAATTGTGGCGCTGTACAACGTCATGTAAGTGCAGCGTGGAAGAAAAACAACACTAGTGACGCTAAATGATAAGGACTGTAATTACCTCTCCAGGCGTTTACTCACGCCCGCATGTGTTTCAGTGATACGGTTTGGAGGGTCACTATGTGCTAAAAATGAATTGATGATGATCCGAGTTTTTTATTTCTTACAGTCTTTGCTTTGTGTTCAAGGGGTCCCGGGTTCGATTTCCAGTGAAGACACACGTCACATGTACCCTGTGGGTCCCGTCCTTAGAACGCCATCATCATCCCATACGGTACTAGTCACCATGCATTTTCCTTACTCAAGGACCTTCACGTTAAGGACCTGCCTTTGGGCAGGACCCCACATCATCATTATCGCTTATAAAACATCACTACGCCACGGGGCCATAATTACGGCCTTTCTTTCATTGAATATCAATATCATTTGTCTTCCATAAAATACTCACCATACTTAACACTGAATAGAAACACAATAGCCTCTGGAGGCGAGATTTGACACTACTCTTTCCCTGGAATTTTGGAGGGAGCTTGCATTTTAGGGGCCACAGGAAAGACTAATATTTACCTTCGTTTTTGTAAGATATCCTTGAATTTTAAAGGGACGCTTCAGTTCAAAAGACCCTTTCCCCGTAAATCCACCACTGGCCACGGGGTATTAATAGCATTGGTAATCAATACCACGAGACCCAGTAAATTTATTTCCTTTCGTTATGTTCTGTTGTTACTAAAGAATAAGCTTTAAGGAGTAATGGCGACCCCACACGAACGAAGTTGGTGTGTTTTGGAATATCACAGCACACAGAGTCTGGTGTAGGTTCAGCGTGCTTTTGCGCGAAGGCTTCAACATCAAGCTCCTACACACACGTCAATGTGAAAGTGATACCGTGATTCTGTGGATCGTGGCTGCATATGTCATCAAAGGAAAGGCCATTCAGGGAGACCATCTGTCAATGCGGGAATTATGGAACAAGTGCGGGAGGTATTTGTACGTAGCTCTACGAAATCTGTCTGTAGAGCTAGTTAATAGTTGAACATCCCTCAATTCACCGTATCTAAGATCCTGCGTACGCCACTGAAGTATTACCCCTACAAGCTGCAATTAGTTGAAACCTGATGACACTGTAAAACGATTAGATTTTTGTGAACGTTTTATGGTACTAATGAAGGATAATAAGGAACTGTCAAGGAAAATAATTTTCAGTGATGAGACAACATTCCACGTTGGTGGAAAAGTGAACAGGCATAATGTTAGGATTTGGGGAGTGCGAGAATTCACGTGCCATTTTGGAAGTTCAAAGTGACTGCTCTAAAGTGAATGTCTTTTGTGCCGTATCGAAACGTCAAGTCTATGACCCATTTTTCTTTCGAGAGACCACTGTCACAGGTCCAACTTATCTTGACAGGCTCACTAATTGGTTATTTCCACAACTGCAAGAAGAAGAAGAAGGCAATGCCTATCTTCCAACAAGATGGAGCACCTCCTCACTGGCATTTACATGTTCGGGAACGTCTGAATGAGCGGCTTCCAGGAAGATGGATTGGACGTGCTGGAAATGACGATACGATAATGTCTTCTACAAGTGGTCGCCGAAGTCGCCTGATTTCAGGGTCTGTGACTTCTTTTTATGAGGTTACGTAAAGGATTGTGTCTATGTACTCCCATTGCCTCAAAACCTGCAAGAAGTGCAAGTACGTATTAGTGCTGCCATTCAGTCCATTTCATCAGATATGTTGCAGCGTGTGTGGTGTGAATGGGAATATCGCCATTTGTGGGGCCCACATTCAATGTCTATGAGGTATAGTAAAAAAATATTTGAGATTTTCTTTCAAATGTGATTAATTTCATTTAAATACGATTTCCAAAGTGACGTAATACCACTTTAAAGCAGGATAGTAGTTTTATGGACACGTTCTATATCATTTACTAGGTTATCGATATTGAGTAGGGTAAAACGAGGCTCAACAGGACACAGAGATCTGAAGATCCAATAATTCAAAATGAAACAATGACGTTTTCTTATCTGCCTTCCCCCTCCCTCCTCACAAACACAAATATGAGTAATTTAACAACAATAATACGAAAGAAATTTATTAAATCGATCGACTTAGCAACAATAACTGATCTAATTATATATTGCCTTAGATACCCGCTCTTAACCTTTCCGAATGTGTTTGAACATAGAATTCACAGAATGTAAGATGTCTGTAAATCCATATATATGACTTCGTAATATGTAGTTAGAATAACAGCGTTATCCAAATTCACCTTCGACAACGAACGGAAAAGTATGAGGATAGAATTGTAAGTGGCAACTATAAGTACAATAAAATAGTTAAATTGGGTGACACTATGCGACAAATGCTCGAATAGAAAATGGGAATATAATACCCAGGAACATCAATTATTTATCTATTTTAGAAAAGTTAAGAGGAAAACATAACATTCTTACAGAATTTGAAATATTCAAGCGGCAAAATTTCTGTTCACGAGTTTTCACGTTATAACGACTCACCAAGGGTAGTCGTCAACCTGGTTCGATCGTTGATATATATATCTTGAGTGGTAGTAATAGTTTGCATGTAAAAATATCTTTAATAATTATACATATTATTATTCTCACCTTTTCTATCAAAATTATAACGTCGATGAACGGTATCAAATGATTTATTAGTTGATACACTTTTATGTATTCTTATTCAAAACGTCATGCACACATACATGATGATTAGGTATCCATAAACAACTACATAGCAACTACTTACATAACACTCTCAATATCTCTTACCGATATTGAAAACATTCTTCTTTTGTTAATATAAAATTAACATTCTATTAAGTATAGTGCACATGTATGAGCACTTTCTGCCCAAGGTACAGGTAATTATTAATCTATCCAAAGTATTTCGTTATATAAAATGTCGCCCGACAATTGGACTGAATATAAAAGTCATAAGCGAGCTTGGCTTTTATCTTCAAGAACCACTGGTCCGTTTACAATAATGGTCTTACATTACATATGTTCATCACATTTTGATCGCCCCTCGTATGCATCTTCATTACATATCATAGATATAGATACATTTATAACAAATCTTTCATTTCATTAATACTTATCTTTTATTACATTAATTATATTTATTTCATTATCATTCATTACATTATTATTATATTTTATTATTAAAACGTCGTCGCCTATTTATTTAATCCTTGAAGGGTGCGAAGTCAAAATCGTAAGAAGCAATTACAGTTAAAACATGAGTTACCATTATCCAGGGCGCATTATATAATAATTATATTAGGTGATATTTTAAAATAAACATTGGATCAATAAGGCATCAAAATATAGAAGAATTTCATTCAAGATAGTCGTTGAATAAGTAACTTAATAGGATGAATCTTATACTTAACATAATCTTTGGCGATTAAGTTCTCAACACAAGTCAATCTAATATAAATAATCTTTGCTTTTAATCAATTATGAATCGAATTATGATTCTTCACATTAACAAGAAAAAAATAAAAATCATTTGAAAATTAACTTTTCCAGTCTATCTAAAACTATATTTAAGCACTTCAAGTATTCATAAGAGTCGTTTTCATTATCAACATTAACTCATAAAATTGAAAATAAAAGTTCACAAGAATCTATAACTGATATGGGTTTAACCTAATTTCATTAATGGTAATCAGCTTACATTCGTACTTGCATATGATTCTAATAAAGTACATTGTACTGCACAATCATGATTAGGTTCAACAATATGTTGTACATGTATTTCATCGTGATTCTGATCTTGATACGAAGTGCCATCTCTTGACCTCCAATTACGTCTATCCATGTAGCTTGTTGTATTCCTGTAATTTCGCCCTATATTCCAATTGTTTTTATGTCTACTTCTGTTGGGTGATTTGACATCAGGATTATCACGATTAATTAGGTTAGGCTGATTCCCTACATAACTTTGCCTATTTCGTTCGTTTTGATTGTTAGAATTCACTCGGCTTAGGTTGTGTTCCGTATCGTTCACACTTCTGACATTCAGATTCCGAACAGGTACAAAATGATCTGAATTATTCTTATTTTTACCTACTCCTGCTTGTTGACTCATTGCATGGTATTGAGTTTCATAGCATTGGACAAGCATTAATAAATGGTTGAAACTCATACACTGTGTAGAAAACAAGATCTGTTGTAACTTAAATGGGAGCAAATTTCGAATCGATGCTATTATTCTAGATTCCGATTGCAAAGGATTAACGACTTTTAATTCGTTGTATGTATTTACAACAAATTCAACAACAGATTTGTGAAAACGAGGATTGAAATGTTGATTTCTAATGGTGGCATCTCGATTTGCAAGCAAAAAGTCATTTTCATAATTCGCGATCAGTGCTGCCTTAAATTCCTCATATGTATTGATGTGATCACGTACTGCTTTAAACCATAAAGAACATGGTGGGAGTAATACATGAGGGATTAATTTCATATATTGTGATCTATCTATACACATTATATTGCATTCATCCTGAAATTTTTCCAGGAAAGAAGTAGCGTTCTCATTACATTTACCACTGAATTTACTCATAGCCCGTATTTCACTCATCTTAACACTTAATTTTACCTTCCTTTTATCATTCCGTGTACTTCTTGGGTAACAATTCCTATCCATGACGTGATGTGTCGTTGCACCATCCCTTTCACGCACATCTGTCCTCTTCGGATGAATTTCTTCCAATATAATATCCTCATCAGACACAGGTGAAGGCGAAGTCATCTCTGGTGAGTGGGGAAACTCCAAGCGATCACTACCCATATTATCGTGGTATGTGTTGTCCTTAACCTGTAGCGTTCTAATTTCTTCCTGTAGAGTAGCTATCAATTGCGTATTTGCACGTATGTTGTTAGAATTATTGATGACCTGAATCTTTTGCTGTTGAACAGAAGATTCTATTACTTCTAAATCCTTTTTTACACCACTGATTTCTTGGATTTGGTGGTTGTGCTTATCCTGACAATCCTCGGATATTCTTTTTAACTTTTCCTCGAACTGCGAGGTGATGTCATTCATCGCCTGGACAATTGACTGTTTCGTTTCATCTGACTTCTGTTCCATTCGTCTACTTAATTCCTCATATTGCTTGTTAGATTCTTCGGACTTATGCTCTATCGTCTGCTTTAACTCCTCGTATTGCTTGTTAGATTCTTCGGACTTTTGCTCTATCGTCTGCTTTAATTCGGTAGACATCTGAATCAATTGTCGTTGTAAGGCTAGCAAGATTCGGTCTTCTGATGTCATTCCTGGTGTTACACTATGTTCACCGTTGTCACTATTATTGGATTCTTTCTCAATTGCCTCACCGTTCATTTTTCTTATAATTATTTTACCACTTCTCAGTCTTGTGAAATTTGTATTCACTAACTTTATTACAAAAGTAAATTCAGCCTTACTTTGCTTCGGGATATGAATTTACAGCAAATCCTGGGTGAGGTAAACCAAGATTTTTAGCTAGTCCCGGTGTGAAGGCACCAAAATTTTTATAACGACTCACCAAGGGTAGTCGTCAACCTGGTTCGATCGTTGATATATATATCTTGAGTGGTAGTAATAGTTTGCATGTAAAAATATCTTTAATAATTATACATATTATTATTCTCACCTTTTCTATCAAAATTATAACGTCGATGAACGGTATCAAATGATTTATTAGTTGATACACTTTTATGTATTCTTATTCAAAACGTCATGCACACATACATGATGATTAGGTATCCATAAACAACTACATAGCAACTACTTACATAACACTCTCAATATCTCTTACCGATATTGAAAACATTCTTCTTTTGTTAATATAAAATTAACATTCTATTAAGTATAGTGCACATGTATGAGCACTTTCTGCCCAAGGTACAGGTAATTATTAATCTATCCAAAGTATTTCGTTATAACGTCAAGAATAACCTAAAACAAGGAGATGCGTTGTGGCCATTATTATTTAACTTTGTTCCGGAGTACGCTATAAGGAAAATCAAAGACAGCAAACAGGGCCTACAGTTGGATGATATTCATCAGGTTATGGCATATGTAGATGATGTAAATATAATAGGGGATGATAGGAGAACAATAAGACCGAAATGCAGAGATGTTATTAAACGCTTGCAGGGACATGAGTTTGGAAGTAACTGTAGAGAAAACTAAATAAATGGAAGTTCGTCGATATCGTAATACCGCAAATTTAGATACCTCAAAATACCAAATAATACTTTCGACAAAGTAGATACTTTCAAATATCTAGCGTCAATGTTAACACACCAAAACTATATCCACGAAGAAATTAAATGTCGACTGAAAGCAGGAAATTCGTGTTTTTTTATTCAATTCAAAATCTTTTGTCGCAGCGAATTCTGTTGAGCAATTCGAAGCTTAAAATATATAAAACGATAATCATGCCTGTTGTGCTGTATCATTGCGAAACATAGTCGCTTACTTTGAGGCAAGAACGCAGATTGATAGTATTTGAGATTAAAATCCTGAAATGAATATTCGGATCCAAGAAAGGGAATGGTGGAAACTTCACAACGATGAACTCCATAATTTATACCGTTTACCGAGCACTATTAGGGTCATCAAGTCTGGGACGTTCAGCTGGGTAGGTCATGTAATCAGAATGGAAGAGAGTACGAACACTTCCAAAGTTTTAAATAGAAATCCGATAGGAAAACGACCATTAGGCAGACCTAGCTGCAGATGGGAGGACATTATTAAGATGGATCTCACAGTCATAAAAATATAAAGTACTAGAAACTGGATCCAGTTGGCTGAGGACAGATGTTAATGGAGAGATTTGTGAACACAGCATTGAATCTCCGGATTCCATAGGTCATAGAATTAGTTTGTTAATTGAGTGACAATGAAAGGAATGTGTACATTGTGTTAGCTGTGAGTATTAAAGGAGCCAAAAATTTAATAGTTCACACGTTTCATTTAAAGACAGCTAGATTAAAATTAGCTTAAATGACAAAAAAAGAAAACATAAATAAATAAAAAAAATAAAGAATAAAAATAAAATTAAATTAAAAATAAACAGTGGAACTTGACAATATGTTCAAACTTTTTATCATTAAACATGGTTTTAGGGGGGAAGGGAAGAACAAACATCCCCAACAAGGATGCTTCAGTTAATTTTTTGGACAGGGAATCAAAATCCATTATTCCGCCGGTAATTTGCATTTTGACTTTTACTATGGTGTGAATCACTAACTACAAGAGATATTTTAAGAAATAATGTGAAGATGCCATTTTAAATTTCAATTGACTGCTTCCGTTCTTAAAGAACTGGACAAACTTAACTAGCAGTTCATTGAAATGCACTTAAACGACAGCAATTACCTCTTTATTGCTAAAATCTTCATCGTCCATTTTGAACAGATCCCTCAACTTTCTGTCAGCTTCTAAACTGAGGTTTACGAAGTCGTGGCAGTCATTTAACTTCCTTATACATTTTTCACAAACTTCAGTAGGCAATGTGTCTTCCTCGGAGACCTGAGAACAAAAGAAATAATACAATTATAATTGATCCTTACATTTCTCAGATATGATATACTGCACGCAAGGGAGCCGATTTCTCTATAAATTGGGGGGAAGGGGGGGGCATTCAGATGCAGAAGGTATGTATATGAGGATTTTAAGAGAAATTGCATTCAAATTATGCAAAATATTGTATATTTATAAATTCAATAGGAGGGCACATTGCTTTGGGAGGGCCCGCCCCCCCAGGATCGGCGCCCTTCACTGCACGAACTTATTTTCTCTCTCAAAAAAAAAAAAAAAAAAAAGGCACGAGTTAGTAATTTACAACACTTCATATTTAACCTCTTACTTACTTCTATTATAGCTATTTCTTTTTTCTATTCCTAATCATCTGGCAGATGAAAGAAGATTGGTGCATCTTCTTAAAAAGAAAAATGAAATTTTTAAGTTTTACGTTCCACGGTTATGCCGGTTAGGCCAAAGGAGACGGTGATGATGAGAGATGAATGAAATGATGGAATGAAGAAAGTGGGAGGAAACGGGAGAACCCCGAGATAACCCACGAGCATGGTGTTTTTCCACCAGGTGTATCTTCTAGGTCGACGGAAAGGGTTATTTCCTACGTAAAACTTAGCACACCATACGTAAATTTACTGTACAAGGGACGTGTTTTGCAATCTTGGGCACCTCAATCTTGACATTCATCCGATATTCGATTAACCCATTAACAAGTACTTATTGCAAAGTTTCGCGTTGTGTAAAATCATTCTTCGATATATATATTGTGAAGTATCTGTGTAGTTATAGACACATGACTGTGAGATAACTGTGTGAACTTTTAACTTACTACCAAATTCAATTATTTTATTAAATTGCGACTATGTTCTACAGAATCATGAACTCTTTAAAATTTATCGGAACAAAACTTTTATTAAGATTGTACATTTCCAGGCAACTTCTGTAATCACATATTTGTTAATAAACACGACTAGTTTCCTTATTGCCTTTCCGCATACCTTTACGCACAGCCTGATACTTCCCAATTCATTGAACTCCGAAGTCATCATTTTGCAGCCAGACAAAACCACGGAGGACACATCAGCAAGGGGTATTCGCCACGAAGTTGAGGAAGGTGCAGTATCATCGGAGGCAAGCAGATCCTACCATTGGAGAACGACCCACTCCATGTCCCAAGAATACCATTCTGTAGGTTCATCGCCGCAGACACATTTTGAGTTTGGCATCAGAGTAGTGGCATGAAGGTGTAGAAGAATATCATCGTAGAAACGTATCGCAGAGAGAATTCGACGCCCCTAGCAGTCCAGCAGGATTGAGTTCCAGTTGTTGGCTGACTCCAGTACATTTAGGTTCCTCCAGGGAAAACCTCTCATCATTCAGATTACCCTATTCCCAAACTAGTCATTCTCAAAATTAAAACATTTGAATTTCATTTAAATTCAATCATAATTTTACAGTTAAGTACCGTGTTGTGCATCAGTTTCATCCCATTTTGTTGCATTCATTTAATGAGTATTCTGAGCTACAACTGATGGCACAGCACCGCCACAATATATATATATTTGCATTTCTGATTTTATTTAGTTTTGATGTTGATTATTCCTTTATATTTACATTACGATGAAGGTTAGTTACTAATAACTGATCTCTTTCTAGTAGTAAGATTCCGAACCTATGATCTAATAACTTGATAGAAACTAGACACAGGGGGCACAGTAGCTCAGTGGTAGAACCCTTACCTCTGGTGCATGGAGTCCTTGGTTCAATCCTCGGCTGAGTACTTTAGTAGTGGACAGCATCGTGCTCGTGAGTTTTCTCGGGGTAACTCCCGTTTCCTCCCACTTTATCATTTCAGCAATTCTTCCATTATCATTCACTTGCTTTAATTGTCGTCTCCCTTAGCTTAAAGGGAACAATCGTCGAGCGTTAAATTCAAAGATTTCATTTCATCTCAAAAGAAACTAGAGACACACGCATGGAAAAGGTTTCAATAATCAGCCGTGTAGTCCTGTAATCCATCTCTCCTGGGGACGAGATTGTGTGGTGGGGAACGGCCTATAGTATAAGAGTTGATGTTTTATGATAGTCTGTGCACCAGACAAAAGCATCAGATTCAAGCCCCGTCGTCAAATTAAATTTCTAGTTTAACATTCCACGATTATGCATTAAGGTTATGGGAGACAGCGGTGATAATAATGAACAAAATGGTGGAATGAAGAAAGTGGGAGAAAACAGGAGAATCCCAACAAAAACCTACACACACACGGTATTTGTTCATCACAAAGCCCACTTGGCATGAGCTGGAATACAACCAGGAATCCACGCTCACAGGTAAGCACTCTACCAATGAGCCACATCTCCTTAGCCCCGTCTTAGTTCAGAGCCCACATTAATAGTAGACCCCGTCCATCATAACCTCGCAGTTTCATAAACACCCTAACTCAACTACAATTAAGCTTAACATGTATCAGTTGATAACTCTCTTTTTAACCTTTGCACAGCACCTTACAAAAAATTACACTTACATTGGGTGGTCTTCAGATTCAAATAAACAAGAATTATAAAAAATAAGAAATAGTATGTATCTTGAATAGAGAACAAGGTCTGAAAATATATGAAATTTCGATCATTTTTTTAATAATAAAAAGAAGAAGAAGAAGAGGAAAAGAAATAATAATGATAATAATCAAAAAAGCTGTAAAAATTATATATTTAAAATTAAACTGAAAGTTTTAACAATATTTGATTGTTATACAATGTTTATATTTAGTTGTGATTTTTATTATGCATAGAACATGTAGGGCCGCGGTGGCTCCAGTGCTAGATCCTTCACCACTAGTGCATGGGGTCCTTGCTTTGATCCACGCTTGAGCCAAGCGAACTTTGTGGTGGACAAACACCATGTGTGTGGGTTTTCTCAGGGTTCTCCCGTTTCCTCCCACTTTCATTTCTCATCATCACCGTGTTCTTTAGCCTAACCGGCATAATCGTGGGGACGTAAAAGATTTCATTTTCATTTTCACATGGAATATGTATATCATATCAATATTTAATTACAACAATTTTATAGTTTTAAATGTATCAACATAAAATATTGTTGCAGGTGAATCATATTGACTGCTGAGAAGATGGAAACCATTCTGCGATGTGGACATGATGACTCTTTCCCCCGAGATGTCTTAGTGAAATTTGATCGACGGCATCTGAATTAGGAGCAGTAGTGTACACCAACATTAAAAGATCTACAAAATTTCAAAAAGGACAGATACTGTGAAGCAAGCGTTCCGATCTGGATGACCAAGTACATCATGCAGAAGGTGCATTCGAGCCTGCAGAAATCAACATGCGTTTAAGAATAGAATAGGATGTTCCCCGAACAACCATTCATCGCATCTCGAAAAAGTACATGTATCGTCCTTAATAAAATCTAATTACTAAACTATTTGGCAGAAGCCAATCTTGGCCATTGAGTGAAAATATGCAAACTTCTGCGAAAGATTCAGGATGGCGTTCTCCGATATGTTCTCCGATAAACCACGTTTTTATGTTAACGGAGTCGTAAAAACGGCAAAATATGCGTTACTGGTTCACCCACAATCCACATGGTTTACTGATATAAAATAGCAAGGTGCCGAATTTATCAGGTTTGGTGTAGTTTGTGCAAAGACAGTGATGTTAGCTCCTACTTTTCTCAAGACACTACAATGCTGGCATTCACAAAATAATGAAAATTAATCCTATATGGAACTTGTATAGTCCACTCTGCACAACTCCTCAGTTTACTAGGGCCCGCAGTGGCTCAGTGGTAGAGCGTTCACTTCTGATGCATAGGGTTGTTGGTTCGAACTCAGCTCGACCAAGTGAGCTTTGTAGCGGACACACACCGTGTGTGTGTGTTTTCTCGCGTTTCTCCCGTTTCCTTCCACTTTCTTCATTCCACCATTTCATTCATTTCTCATCATCACCGTCTCCTTTAGCGTAGCCGCCATAATCGTGGGACGTAAAACTTAAAGATTTCATTTCATTTCATTTCAGTGTACTATAAATCATTAATCTATATATATATCTAAACAACTGCTGTCTTTTTACAATAAAAGACACATCATAACAACGCTCTTAGATTCAAGTATTACTTCCATTAAACGTTACGCAATGACGTTTTTCATCCCAGCACTAATTTCTTTGACTAATTGTAGAAGTTCACTACAATTAACATAAGAAACTAAGTTTGGCAGTAAATAAGTACTAGCCAAGATATTGGTGCTGCTATACAGCTGTTCGCAGCACTCTGAAAGTGTACTATTACCTGAATAGGAAGATGTTTATGTATCTTCTTCTCCAATCCTTCTCTGAGACCATCTTCACTGAAAATAGGGACTAAGTCAATGCAACAAGTGGCACAAATGCGACAGTAGGAAGCTTCATGTAGTTTCACCGTTACTATACTTTCCGGTATACACGCAGTTTCATTGCTACTCCCAGCTGAAACGTCTCTTTCTTGTGTCTCGAATTCAGGAAGCTCCATGAATTTTATTTCAGGTTCCATTCTTAAAGTTTCAGAGCCTATAAAAAAACATTAAAAATGTTAATAGTAAATAATATTATGAAAGCTTAATTCATTAAAATATAGGATTGGCTGGTTTAAACCAAAAAACGAAAAATGTTCGTGAAAGTATAAGTGTTCGTAAAATCTTGATGAACACATATTTGTGGGTTATCATGTGTCTTCCGCATGTTATTCGTATTATATTCAGACCTAAATTTCCCATTCATTACTCAAAAAGATTATACTACAAAAGCAACTTTTTTTTTTTTTTTTTTTTTTTTTACATATATAAGTTTATGAATGTTTCTTTTGTGTTTTTTTTATAGTTTGTTATTATGGTTATGCAACTGCAATCAAAGAAAAATTCTAAATATTGTTTCATTTTAGTAATGTTTGCTATTGATAAAATACTTTGAAATACCCCACGAGCGACATTTACTGAAATCAGAAGTATCTTTGGTATCTATGGGTCAGAGTCAAAGTGGACTCAAATGATTCGTATCTATATTCACTTTTCTTATTGATATGCAAATTAAGCCGTTGCATTTCTTTAAATTGGACTAATAAAAGTCGTAGTGAACTAACTTGGACTTAATTAGTTCTTCTGTACTCTGCAGTGTTTTGAAATTGTCCATATGTAATTCTGTATAATGGTTTCACTTACGAAACTGTTTATCTTTTTGTCCTTCTCAAATGATTCTTAACAATTAGACAATTATATTAAAAGTAGGTAAAGATCAGTACAACGTATTTTATCAGGAGTCCTTCATGAGTGTGTAGGCAGACGTATCGCATTTGTGGCAAATTAGTCTCGCTTTCGAGTTCAAATGGAGGGTAATTTGTTTCGGATGTAAATCGAGAAATGGTTTGGACTCCGCTTTAAGCATAGGGTATATATGACCCCTTCCAGCATAACCCGTTTGTTGCATAATAACACCACGGTGAAACCAACTTATTTCTGTTCATATGTGATATAAATACATAGAGCAAATTATTTAAACCAAAAAAAAAAAAAAAAACCTGGTTTAAACCCCAAAAAAACGGGATTTTTGTTTTTTTTTTCAATAAAACCATGTTTTTTGCCAACCCTGTTAAAAAAATAAATAACATACTAGAGGAAAAAATTAGTTAACTATATTCGAAATGCTTCGACAATATTGGTTCTTCATACGAACAGAAATGATTGGATATCATCGTACTAGGCGAAATGACGCGCCCTTACAACAAAATGAGATATAAGAACAGTCACTGAGGTACGCAGAGAACATTCGTTCCATAATTATTAGAATATTATTATTATTATTATTATTATTATTATTATTATTATTATTATTATTATTTTCACTATTTCTGAATGACTGAGTTGGAACTCTAAGCTGTTGAAAAGTATTACTTAATACTTTTTATGCAGTAATATAATGGGTGATATCAATAAAACGGAGAAGTTACTCATTACGCCTAATTTTTAAGTAGTTACTCGCATTGGTATCAATAAAAAGAGAACTGAGCACTAGTCGTCTCGGCTGACCTCGGAGAAGCCCCGCCCTTTTGAAGTAACCACACCTCTATTCTCGAGCCGAGTAACTACTACGCGTTTGATATCAATAAAAATCAAAGACTCCTCTGTGATGCTAGAACTTCTCCAAATTTGTGGAGCAAGCTAAATAGGTAACTCCGTGCGAAATATGGCAGAGTATATGATTGTTTTACTACGTAGAAAAACTTATAAACTGCATAGAAATGTTGGAAATGGAGATTACAAAAAGCATTATAAGTTTATAAAAGAAAATGTAGTGATTAGCACAACATTTTTTAAGGAGAATCAACCGAAATTCGGGGTGGTGGACTACGTAATGATGAAAAGATGCGGGTTTTCTTCAAAGGGCGCCGATCCCAGAAAGCTCATGTGGGCCCCCTATTGTATTTATGAATATACAATATTTGGCATAATTAGAGTGCAATTTGTCTTAAAATCCTGATATATATACCTTCTGCATCTGAATGCCCTCCCCCCCAAATTTACAGAGAAATCGGTGCCCTTGGTTTCCTTGCGTTACGTGAGTGATCCGGGATTCCAGGTCGGAATGTCAGGGGATTCTGGTGTGGCTCAAAGTACTGTCTATGACTACCTGAAAATGGATTGTTTCTGGAAGTGTGCGTAATATACAAACAGCAAATGCAGAGTGGCAAGAACAATATACATTTCCGGGTGCTATCGGAGCACTTGACTATACCCAAGTGGCATTAAAGAAATCTAGTATTTTGGAGAGTAATACGTTAATAGGAAGAGCTATTTCGTGGCTAAGTGGTTAGCGTACATGCCTTTGGCATAGGAGACCCGCGTTCGATTCCCGGCAGGAGCTCATGTGGTTTGGATTCCACGTTAATCAGTGGGTTCTGTCTCATATAGGCACGCTACTGAAAAGGACGTTAAACTAATAATCAACTCAACTCAACGTTGATAGAAAGGGTGTATACATGAGAATGTATTTTGTTTATGTCAAGGCGAAAGGGGACACGTATGGTGTGGAAAACGCAATCAGATGGACGTGATTTATGACGTGGGTGGCTGGACTTTTTTAAAAAGAAAACAAAAGAGCCAAGTGTCTGATTTCGTTCTTAAAGCCAAACAATCTACAAAGACCTTGGACAACACGTGATATGCGCTTGTCGTGTTAATCTTAATATTGCTGGATTCCAATCAACATCCATCAGCTCAAATAGGTTCATTCCCATGGTTTCAGTATTACTTTCTTCTTTCCCATTTTTTTTTTTATTTTTTCTTCTTTTTTATTTTTGTTTTATTCTCGCTCGAATATTAAAGATTCTCTTTTGAATTTGTGTCTCAGTCGTAGATGTATTTGATATTTCGTTGCATTTCACTGTAATTACCTTCAAAGTTTCGGCTTTCCTTCGTTTACTTTCTGGTAGCTGTGACTTTGAAAGTACCACTGGAAACTCTTTTATAATATCCACAAATGCACTTTGATTGAAGCTATCGTTGCTACTTGCCCGTTTCATGGCTTTTAAGATACTACGCCATAGGTTAAAAACAACGAAATGACTGCGCGATGAATGGGAGAAATGAGTAATCACTTCTTTTATTGATACGACTCAGTGCTACGTGCAGAGGAAGCGCGAGTAAACGTTCATAAATCTGGAGCAGACTAGACCTGAGTAGTGGCGTTTTATTGATACGAAATTGAGGGAGGAGATTACTCCAGGTGTAGTTACTCCGATTCTCGAGCAGGACTTCTCAGGAGTAGTTACTTATTTTTATTGATATCACCCAATATGGATACATATGTAGTTAGTAAAGAAGGGTCAAGTTCCGCAGGTGGCTTCCTAAATTACAAAATTTACGGGGAAATTGACAGAGTTATACAAAATATAAGCATCAGAAAAACGAAAAAAAAACTAATAAAGGCCATCACTGTACGGTGACTAATTACGGAGTAAAATTAAGTTTAATCTTGGACTAGATGAAGGCGTCTATTGAGGCCATATTAAGTAAAGTGACAATAGAACATAATATATAGTGTTTTTAACCATTGTCTTAGTAACTAACCCACGAAGTATGCGATGCAATTGAGAAGAGAAAGGTGCTAATTAATTCTAGCAACACTCAATAGTGATCCATAACGTATCCCTCTTTGGGGCTTCGTACTATCCTCGTTTAGGAAAACATAAATTTGTAAAATCAAGTTAAGAAATATGAGAATTAATTTTACAATAGAATTATATAAGTAATCAAAATATATCGGGATCTTACCCAATATGTATAATAGAGTAGAAATATGAAATGCGAAGTAACCTCTTTACCATGCAGTACTCCATAAGACATGATAAAAAGAAGTGCTATGTAAAGGAAGTCTACAAAGTGATCATGGAAGTGCTGCAAAGCCGTGCTGTCGTTGACGCACCTGCTCTCTATAAACGCACCGCCGCGCGAAATACCCTGACGCACGATTTAGTTTACGTTTTATGCACTGTAGTTTTTATATGTTCGCACGCTGTACTTATATTCAAGTAGCAGTGTCGAAGCTATCCTGCTGACGGTGATAAAGTAAGAAACCAAGTTCATAATTTCCTGAGACAGTTTACAACATTAAACAGTTGAAAGGTACTACTCTTGCACACTTATGAAGAATAAATAATGTAGGAAATTAACAATTATTTGCGAAATACGATTGAAGTAGGGAAATGAAACAGAAGTAATTTTGAGTAAGGGTATTAACATAACCATAATTAGGAAAACAACCCTTTTCCTTACCCTTACCCAATTTTAACCCTTACATAGTAAGTGCATTTAGTCAGTGTATGTCACATTATAATCTTTATTACACATATATTTCATTTTCTATCAGTCAGTGCAAAATTTGATATCCTGCAGAGTATGCAACCGATGCATATCATTGGACAGTAGTGTACAACGCATATTGTATTGTACACTTTATTAATTGTATTTTTGTTTTATACAGCTGTCACTGCAGCCTTTGCTTCAGTAACAAATCTTTTATTTCTAGTATTTAACCTTATTTTCTTTTCTTTCCATTTTTAAGACGCTTTTATACTAGAAGCAAAGATTTCACAGCTATTTAACTAATTTTAATTATTTAGAACATATATTTCAGTCCAGTGTTTGTTTTGCGCCTTGGTGATTTAATCTAGTTATTTTCTTTTTGTCATTGTTAACTACGCTCAGCGATAAGAAGTTGGTTCCAGATTTCGATTGTTGAAAGCCACCTGAGGTATAAACCTTATCGTATGATTTTAATCCTCGAATTCCCTCGCGTCGCACTTTTTTTTTTTTACCCTCAACGCCAACCTCGAGAAACGATTTTAATGATTGCTCGCGTCCTCGGTGAGCTTCTGCCGAGACATCGTGTATACCTAGTGACCTCGCACGTATAAGTTAGTAGATAGTTTCGTGCATTGAAATATGAAGTGGTACACAAGTACTGAATGTAGTATATATTAATTATAGGAAGTCAACTTCATTCTTACCTGAATGAATTGTAGATCTAGGGAGTGGCGAATATTATGCTTCAATTGTGAGACTTTAGTCCAAAATTTTCATTTCCCCGGATAGCTAGTTAATGAAGTTTCATTTTTTTCTTCGTAATTTCGCGCTATCCAGAACAATATTTGTGGAGTGGTGTCTCGTGCAGCGGAAGCACCAACGGCTTTTCTTCAACTGAGCAGATAAGATCTAAACTGTATAGGCTGTCAGCAAGAAGAGTCGAACTCAAGCGAATCTCACGTGGATCGCCAGCAGTTTACGAATTTCGACTGAATGACAAAATATAAACAGAAATACTATATCTAAGGAAAATTCTTTAAGCGGAGGGAGAACTTTGCAGAGTTAATCACAAAATTTTCGTCATTTATTCAACTTTTGTTGTTCCTTTCGAACGATTTTCAGTAGCTACCGCAGTGGAGCGTTAGTGCTCAAAGTGGCAGTTAGTGTGACTACACACAATTAAAAGCACATTGTTGATTTACGTACCGTAAATAATTACATATCTTCACTTTTTTTAAAAAGGATTTTCTTCTTAGTAAGTTTGTATTTAACTGTCATGTACACGTAGTTCAGAATGTTTTCGTGGGCTATACAATAATAATATGATTCAGTAAATTTGCCACGGCTATAGGTCATGCTCAGATATGCTCTAGCCAATATCTTTCGGGACTTTTTTTAAATTTCATTTTGTTGTCTACGCATTGTCTCTTGATCCTTAGCTACTCATTATAAATTTATGGGATTAAAAAAATAGTGGAGTTAGGGAAAATATTTATTGTATTGATATCCAGCCATCAGCTGGTGCAGTCACGAACATTAATAAATGGAGGCTGAAACCATTATTTCTTATGGCTCCAACCTCCATTGATTAATGTTCGTGACTGTACAATTGTGTTCTCATCAGCTTCCTTGAGAGCATAGGAGAATTGGAATGTTATCAGCAACTTGAGCTAGTAGATTCACATTCCGGGATTCGACACCGAGTTCCTTTAATTTATTTTGTGTAGCGGACCAGCTTAGTTGTATTTCAAGTTTATTCACGATAGTGTAAGAATGTAAATAGTGTTGGCGAGTGAATTTCGGTGCAGTGGTTGAGTATGTATATTGTATTAGTGGTCTTACCCTGTTTCATTATGTTTATATGTATATGTGTGTGAGTTGTGTACATATCTGATGCTACAGCATACAGCAAGCTAACGTCAGTATCCTATAGGTATAGTGTAGGCGAATGGCACAATACACATTGTTGTAAGTGAAAGTGTTACGGGAAAGCTATAATAGGGAGAGCAACGGGAAGGTTCTAAAACACAGGTCCCCCCATATAAGTTAGTAGCTAGGTTGGTTCCTTTCTGTACCGAAGTTTAATATTTGATTCACACAGTATTGCAGAGCGAGCGTTAGCGAGTGAAGGCGGGTTAGAGCCCCGCAGGGCACGCTGTTTTCTGTCTTTATTACAGCTAAATGAGAAGGGGGACCTGTGTTCTGGAACCTTGCCGAAAGCAACACTCCGATTGCAGTAGAACCACACTAGATGAGATGAGCAACTCACACAGGATCAGGTCCGTACACTTTCGATCAGCAAGTCTAAGTAATTTCATTTCCGAAGACACTCGGGATAACTGTTAGCTAAGGTGGATAAGTTATAAGGATACTTTGCAGAAATATATCTTGTGCTAAAGGGTACGCTTACACTGGTAAAGAGGGCAGATACCGAAATTTTTGTAATAATATAACATTTCTTGCTGAGGAAGTCATTTAAAGGTCAATGATGTAATTTTGACGAAATTTCTTACTATCTGGTTGGTCGAGTGGATATATATATATATATATATATATATATATATATATATATATATATATATATATATATATATATATATATATATATATAATTTGTTTCCATTTAATTATTTTGTAAAATTGTAGTCTGCTTAGTGTCGCAAAGGAAATTTTATTTATTTATTATTTTTAAACTCACCAGTAAAAATGTCTTGAGTTGAAAACTATTACAACGGTTGTAAGCTTTATATAATAAATGTTATCATGTTTAAACTTAATTCTGGAGATCAGCAGTTTATTTAAGAATATTTTGGTAGATTCCTCTCACTTTCTTTGCAGGTAAACGGTGGCTCCGTGCAGTAATTGGAAGGTACACGTGCACGTACAGATTTTATATATACACTAAGGTTTGGCAGCTTTATTATCTATCATAATTTAACTCACGCTTTTATTTTTCCTAAAACAAGCAGCATTAAATGTCTCACTTGTTTAGACGGCCTATGTTTAGCAGAAGGGGTCCAGCTCTTTTCTCTAAAAAATGTTACAATTTTGGTAATTTCTGTTCACATTCGGTTACTTTAGGGTAGGGTTGGTTAGTTTAAGTTAGATTAGGCTAGTTTAGGTTACGTTAGGTTAGTTTAGTTTATGTTATATTAGTGTAGGAGTCCCGCATAATTTTCCAAAAAATGACAGAATTTCGCTTATTTCTACTAATATTACGTTAGTTTAGGTTAGTTGAGGTTAGCTTACGTTAGTCTATGTTAGGTTAAGTTAGATTTGGTTACGTTATGTTACGTCTAAATACTTGCTTCACTCATTTCTCTTGTAAATTTTGTGTTTTTTACGTGCTTCTGGACCCCTTGTACTAAACATACCCCGTTTAGACAAAGCTCTATATCACTAAACTTCTTCTAGACCGATTAACTAACAACATCAATAAAGTGGCATTCACATAGAAATTTTGCTAAATACAGAACCAGTTAGGCACGCTAGTATTCGAAAATTAGTCTTTCCTGTCATTTTTTATTAAGTTTCTTTCACTAAATCAATTGCGTTAAAATTGTTTATTCTTGAATAATTTCCCATTTCCTTGAAAATCTAAACAGAGTAGGTTACATCATCTAAAACATTTTTATGTTCTTCTGTTCACGGGACCATCATCGGAACCCTAGCTTTCGTGTTTTTTTGACAATCTTGCACAAGTTGGTGGTTGTTTTCTTGCACTGTAGCTTTTTACAGCAATTGTTCGTACGCTATATTTTATACACATAACGGTTAAGCTCTCCTAAATCAATCTGCACGGAGAGTACTCAGAACATAATGTTAGCTATGTAAAAGTATCAAAGGTTAACAAAATACATCTTCAAACGATCTGTTAACTAAGACATACTGGTTTGTATCTACAGGACAATTTTCTACTTTGGTCACTTCATTTAAGAATCGATTCGTAGGAAATTGGTTCTTCGGAACAGTTCGTTAAATATCATTAGAAACGACTTCCTCACGAATCGAATAAGGGAAATTAAAATTCAGTATCTTCTTACACGCTAGATTTTCTATCCGCAATCAGTAAAATAGACAGTCTTTCTGGGAAAGGTTCTAAGGTTGATTCCTTTCTGTACCAAAGTTTAATATTTAATTCACACAGCATTACGAACGAACGTCAGCGAGTGGGTTGGTTGGGTACTGTTCTCAACATAAAATGGGCAAAATAAAGGCTTGCCCATATTTTTCTGTACATTTTACAATCTGTGAATCCGTATAGTAAAACTGCACCGGTTTTTCAAAATTTCCAGTATGAAATGCAAAAAGTAAACAGTGTATTTCATTTTAATATGTACAAATTCTTCAATTTTAAAGCAAATTTTTAGATATTTCTCATTCCCCTGTCGCAATGAAACCACAAAACTTCATACTAACCGTTTTATCCCTCCTCGAAATTAGTTTTGTCTTTCTGTTCACCATACAATCTGATAAACTAGCAAGAAAACTACCTGTTTTTTATTCCATAATGACAATAATAATAAACTTCTGCTCCGGTTCGTCACAGAAGCAATACTTCTTCTTCTTCTTCCTCCTCGGTCTCCAATTGCCTTTGCGACGATCACTCTCCCGGCAATTATAAGCGGTAACTTCAAAAGACAAAGATGGATGAACGAGATATATCTTTAGAGATGGTTATAAGATGCGAAATAAACCAGAGTGTTGTAAATTTATATGACAAGCTTGAAGAACAGGTAGAGATAAAGTAAAAATGAACGAATCCACATTAAAAGGGCCAGAACCAAAAAATTGATGGAGAGAAAAAAGGAGGACAGAAGAAAATTAGATGATTGATGAATCCAGACAACAATGACAGAGAGGAGTAGTGCGTTTTTGAAAGGAAAATAAGCATTGGTGCTATTCAGCCAGTTCGCAAGAACCCGTTGTTAAAATATTTCCACCAGTGGAAGCTAATGTTAGTATTGCAGCGTTGCGCAACGACTAGAGCAGCGTTTCCCAACCGGTATGCCGTGAATGGGCCGCTGGTGTGCCGCGAGTATTCGAAACAAAATTATTAATTTTATAGCAATCAAATTGCAGGACGTAGAAAAAATTTATATATTTGTTCCACATTACTATGAACCTCTACTATGAGTCTACAATTTTAAGTTTCATACCAAGTTACTGTTCTGTAAATTTCTAATGTTCTATTCATCTCCCTCGCGGGAGATTTTATAATTAAAAAGTCACAGCACTAAGGCCAAGTTGACTGCTTCACTAGAATTGTTTTAAATCTTTTTGTTGTTATTATAATTGTAGAAGATGGCCCGTTCCAAAATGGACGAATTGGCCTGTTTCAAATAGTTCTGTTTCCACACTAGTTTGTGAATTAAAGAGGGAGGCAGAAGCGTAGAACATACAAAAAATTATGTAAAACACTATCAAAATTGTAATACACTAAATTATGTCCAAAATTGAAATTGTTGTGAAAAATTAAGTTGAAATAATTGAAGAGCATGATGCTCCATTGTGTAGAACATTCTACGCCATTGTTTATATTCAATTTCTAATGTTGAAAAAAGGATTTGTTATCATTGTTATGACCATTATTGCTTCTTTATTGTTGGTGACTATTTCGTGACTTGAAAATTTAAAATATCATTCAATCCTTTCGACAAATTAGCTACATTTGTGTTTTAAAAGTAAAAGAGATTTGTTTGTTCTTTCGTTATTTAGTGATCTTCCTTCTTAGTAAAAGGTTGGATACAGTTTTTAAAAAGAAAGCATATTTTTAAAAACCTGAGTCCAATATTCCATTGCAATTGTTTTCTATTTTAAAATTAGAATGAAAAATAAGCATAATGATTTACCACGGGGATAAACCAGTGATAGAGCTTTCTTCTCTGTGAGATGATGATTAATAACCACAGAAAAAAGTACCACTGTGTTTTATATTTACAAATAATAATATCTATAAGTGTGCTGCGAGAATCCAAGTAACACCCGTAGTGTGCCGTAAGTTGAAAAAGGTTGGGAAACGCTGGACTAGAGTTTCAAGAAGCAGTAGCAGTAAGGAAGTGAAGAATTTTACTTTCTATTACACCTTTACATCCCTTAAATAACATATTTTTTAGTTCTATAACTGCAAAATCCATTAATCCGTTTTACAAAGTAGAAAACAATCCGTCAGAGAATCTGTAATTTATGTTGCGTTGCAGCGAGCATACAACGACCAGATTTCTACAATAGGGACATTGGAGTGAATCCCAAGTCGCTTTTCCCCTATCTCAGGAGTTAAAGACCCTGGTCGTTGCAGTGCTTGTCCAACGCGGGAGGGTTTTCAGTGAACGAGAAGACTTTTCGCGCTAAATAATATTTCTGAATATTATTTCGCTACCAATTAACAAGTGGCATTCATTTTTATGGATTCATAATTATATTTAAATTATGGAATTGTTCTGAAGCATAAAAAAAGAAGGTGATAGCAGAATTACAAAATAAGAAAGAAAATATGTAGTAGGGCAGAAAACAAATGAAAATAAACACATATTTAATATTTAATTATTAGTTTATATCAGCAGCGGATCGTAGTCTGTACAAGCACCGGTTGCAATGTTGCAATATCAAAGGTATGTAGGTACGCGCAAGTGTTATCCTCCCTCAGCATTCTTGAGTCTTATCCAAAAAATATCCAGGAAATATGAAGAGTAAAATCTTTTAAGCTCTATTTGTATATTATTGATTAAATTATTTCTCTAATATTGATTTAATATATAAGCTATTTCCTTTTTTTCAAACAACCACTGTCAGTGTACGTTTATACACTATTTATATATAAAACCTCTACACTTATGTTATTGAACACGAGATAAATCGAATAGTATGTGCTGTAAACCACGAATGATGGCGTAAATCCGAAAAGAAAAAAAGCCAGAAAATTGCATGCACGCAGTTAAACAAAATTATTTAATTATATAAACTATGCATTATTTTTAGAATGGAAGGTCTTTCTTCGATCTTTTGGGCTTCAAATTTTTCTATGACTTTATTGAAATCTGAAATGCTGCTCGCCAAGTTTCTCTGAATACAAAGCATCGCTACCGCAAATATTTTCCGCTTTATTTTCTTAGGGTCCAGAAACACCTCTCTTCTCTGACAATATGCATTTTGTTAGAATTTTTTTTTGTATAAATATACGGTACAAAAAGTCCATTTTCAGAAACCACGTATTTTCGTCTGTAAAGAAGCATGAAATCTAAGATGTTTTCCTTCGAAAATGAAAAAAAAGTAGTTTAACATTCCAGCAAATTAGGCTAAAGAAGACAGATGAGTATTGGAAGTGAATGATTTGATATTAATTTATGCTCTCCGCCGGAAATCGAACACGTTATCATGTGCACGAAAGACACAGAGCTAGGAATTAGACCAGTAGTAAGACATTTTCTTCTTCGAGACTCAATCGACCCCCCCCCCCCAGAATAGGATACTTTAAAAAATAAAACTTATCCCAAGAATTTTCATCTTTGTATTATAAATGTTAAATAAAATCTATTGACTTCGAACGACCGCCCCCCAAACTTTCAGCCTGGATCCGTCCCTGCTACCACCAGACATATTTGTTCTTTGCGAGTTTATATTTTGTGAATAACTTCTTTCTTCCAAGCGTCTGTATCTCCCTGACCCTATCAATTGAGTCAAGCGCTGCTAAGCGGAGGAATTCGTAACTATTACAGAAGCTGACCAGTTGCGGAAGAAATTGCAACCGCAAGAGAGCAATACGGGAAGATAGGAGCGATGCAAGAATAAATCCACTTCCCCATGTTAAGAGATAGGAGCTCACTGCCATATGCTCAATGTTACTGCTTCCAGTGGCAACGTTCGCTGCCACTGGAAATGTTTTGCGCTCAAGAGCAAAAGTTTATTTTTTTACTGATACACAAACCATGCAACATATAGTACCAGCCGCCGCTGGTTTATATAGATAATGAAGACTTCTTGTACAGTAATTTGTGAATCAAATAATAATAAGTCAATATATAGTATCATATTTCAAGAATTATTAATATGATTTCTTCATTTCTGAAGACAGCGAAATTCATTGAACAACAACCTGGGTACTTTTACTTCTGACAAGAATTGCAGAAATTCTAGTAATCCTTAGAACCTGAGTTGATATAATGAAAAATTAAATTTCTGCTTTCAAAAACATTATCCAAACGAACGTTTATGCTAAAAATTGTACAGTATCTCCCTTCTACAGATAATATTTTAGTATATATATATGTATGTATGTATGTGTGTGTGTGTGTGTGTGTGTGTGTGTGTGTGTGTGTGTGTGTGTGTGTGTCTTTCATGATACATGTGTGTTTCAAATGTTTTGAATCATGGGGCTTTGATTTTAGTTATTAGATGTACTTGCGTTGCGTGTGTTCTAATTCCGTAACACAAATTGTGAATGAAATCTACGTCATGAATTCTGTAAATAATTAAAAAAGAAGTCATTTTCCCAGCTTTCCGCTGAAGAAAAACTTAAGAGCTTGGAAGGCCATTGCCACACAGACATTGTGCAGAGCATCAAGAAAGGCAAGAGTAAATTCAAATGAATGATTGTGTGGGTGCGAAGTAAAGAATACAATTTTGTTTCCTGTTTCTGTTGTTTGGTGGTGAAGAATTGTAGATAAAATTATGCATAATCTATTTAAGCCATAATGCTGAAACATAAAGAACATAAAAAATACAAATCTTCGGCTTCACATTTGAGAAGTACTTTAAAATTCATACTTTTTTGAAAAGTAAATATCGCTGCGAAGTTGGACAGTTCTTATAGGAGAAAACTTGAAGAGCGCATAGAAAATGTCAGACAGAACAGATGCGTACTGAGTATGATCATAAACTATTATATGTTCATTTTCTAGGTGTTTTAAACTAGATTAAAGGGGATACGACTAAATGCCCCGGAACTAAACTGACTCGACCTCCAACCCAGGAGTATTTAGAAGATTAATAAATTTTAGCTCGGAATTAGACGTTGCTTTGAGAAATCCTTTAGAAAACTTACAGAGCTTAAAGGGATATCCAAAACGATCTAGAATAAGCTCCTGCAGATAATACTTGAGATTTGTCAGGAAGAAATACCATACGAAACTAACGAAGCTAATTTCCTGGCTATTATAGCCGATGAAGCAAGTTATTTCAAGTATATTTCAAATGTACTTCACACAGGGTGCGAAATCATTTGAAAATGGTGGGGGGGAAGAAGTTCAGCGATCCACACTAATGCTTCGTAGAGCCTCCAAAAAGTTGAAATTTTAATGGATTATTATTATTATTATTATTATTATTATTACTAGTAATAATAATAATAATAATTAATGTTCAAACTAGTCAACATTATTATTTAAAAAATACTTTAATGTTATTTATTCATTTAACCAAAATTGATAACATATCTACTACATTTAATATACACTTCGGTGCGTACGGTCCAAGGTTAGAGTCCCGTGGGACCACAGTACCCTTGTGTTTACCATCATATTGAAGACTGCATTCACGAAAATGCGGTAGAGATCTATAAGCCAGAAATAATAGTCCCTGAGAACCGATGTCCTAACCAAGCATTAGAACAACTAACTTGAAGCGCTTCACCTGGCCAGCCATACATACTCATGAGCAGTAGAGTCAGAGCATAGTTTTTATTATTTATGAAATTCCCGTTTCTTCGCGAAGTATTTAGTATTTCAGTTTGGTCGCTCAAATATCCGGTCACTTATGTAAGTCTAAATAATACTATGTATTTATATAGCAAGAATATATTATTATAAATAACAGATATGATTTTAATACAAATACTTGATAGACAACAAAAAGCCGTGCTACTTCAGTGGTTGAGCGCTCACCTCAGGTGCGTGGAATCCCTGGCTGGATCCTAGCTCGCGCCAAATTCTGCTTGTGGAATACAAACAATTTGTGTGTGGGTTTTCTCGGGGTCCTCCCGCCTCCTTCCACTATCTTAATCCACCATTATTATCTATCTCATCATGACCGTCTTCCTTAGTTTTACTGAATATTCGTAGGACGTTAAACCTTAGAAAATGAAAGCACAAATACAACAATACGATTGATTTGCTTATTTAAATTTAGTGTCCTTTTTTAGCAGCGAAGCTATGAGATGTGAACTTACAATTTAAGGTGGAATCCGAACCATGGTAATCGTTCAAATTTTTGTAAGGCGCTTCCTCCGGGAATCGAACCCGGGACTCCGTGCACCGAAGATGGTGCGCGAATGCTAGCCAGTAGACCAGCGGAGAGAGCCACAATAATACGAGTAATGAATGATTGTGTTACTGTATTTATAGACCTAAAATATAGTTTGCAATAACGTATCTTACCTTAGAGAAAAAAATTAAGATTACTTCACTTTCTTTCCGTGTGTAACGAGAGTTGAACATGTGATGGCCAGAAGAAGCCCACGTATGAGCAGCAGTAACAGCATCCCATAATTTTAAAGGAGATCCACTGAGTTTAATTGTTAATAAAGATTGAAAGGTACTCGCCAACATAGGGTTCTTTCGAAACTTACTGACTCCACGTTCACAGGCAGCAGTTGATAATGGCACAGAACGAACTTTCCGCGTTAAGTCTTTAAGAACTTGAAAATCATTTACCGACTTAGGACTTGACTTGTACTCTCTCCATTCTGACACTATAGAACCCCCGTTTGGTCTAGTGGCTAGCACGCTTGACTTCGATTCGTGGTCCCTGGTTCGATTCCCGGTGATGTACAATTGAACGACCAAACTGGTCGGATTCAATTATAATCAGTAGGTCCACGTCTCCTTTAGCCTAGCAGGCATAACCGTGGGACGTTAAACTAAATCAAACCAAGCCATTCTAACACTGCAGTATCAGGATTTAATCCAAACAATTGAGCTTCTTTATATTCGTCTACGTTACCGTATAAACGATCTTACTCATGTTATTATGAACACTGAAAAGCACTTTAGGACATCATTAGAAGGAAACCTTCTTTCCACTTCTTCTACTAAACCCTGGATTACCTGCCTCGTTATTTGATCAAACTCACTATCATCACTCCCTGTATCAGACGCTTGTCTGCAGTGCACTAATACAAAGACTTTGGTAGACATCATCTTTCATATGCATTTCTCTCAGAGCTTGGATTAAAGGTTCAATTCTTGCTCTATTTCATTGTACGAAACTGGTTCCTTTTGCATCGTTTTACTAATATTAGAATGGATGCAATATCCAGAAGAAAACCGAGCAAAAGCATGTTCTTTTTCTCCAACAGTTTTTTGTAAATACCACTCAGTTTAAAACTATCTCTGTTGAAATGGTCAGCATTTTCATACTCCAAAAGTAGGAATTGCATTATACAAGAAAAATATGTAAAGACTGGAAATAATACATGCTCCTCATTTGAAATCCAACGTATGTGAAACAATCTTTTAATTTTTAGCAGTCCTGCGGCATCTGTGACTGTCGCGATACTTTTAAGTTTTGCAGCTGTATGAAGTTCGCCTAACAAATATTCAAAATTGTGAACAGCATTCACAACATCAAAAACTCTTTCAGATACAAGATCCATTCGATGTGCCATGTACTGTACGCTAATTAGACACTGGTCGACATTTCTTCTAATTTGGGCAGCAACACCTTGTTTCTCCCAGTAAACACTACATCCCCGTCCGAACCAAATCTAACAAGCTTTTCTTTAAGATTAAAAATATGCCATCTTCGGAAAACGCTTGAATAATTTTCTCTTCAACGAATTTTGCATAGGCACTAATTTATAAAAACAACAATGGTTATTTTCTTCGTCCACATATGTTACATATAAAAGCAAGTGCTTATCCGCAAACCTATTTGTAGATTCGTCAACTGTTTAAGAAATTTTACCAATTTTGCAAGCAACTGGTACGCTAGAGAATAAAGGTCTCCATCTCGTCACAAAGAAACAGCCGACAAAGTTAAACACCTGATACCTTTACAACTAAACTACGTTTTTGAAAAACAGGCATGCATTCAAATTTTTTGTTTGTTTGAAAATTTTCATTATAGACCTACTTATATTTTCATATTAAAGTGTCCCCCCTTACATATTTTGGTGGGGGGGAAACGCAAGTATAAAATTTTTGGTGGGGGGAAATCCCTCCCGTCCCCCCCGGGATTTCGCACCCTGACTTCACATTGATTCGATGTTATTGTTTTCGGTATGTAGTTCAATGCAGAGATTTCTTTTCTTTTCTCTTTCTTTCTTTCTTTTTTTACATATAACACTAATCTCTGCCACGAACTGTATTCAGTCTACGCTGTAGATAAATTTCGATCACTGTTAGGGATGTGGATTTGCTAGAATTAATTGTTCGGAATAATCTAGGAAAATCATTTAGTGAATCTACAAAGCATCTGAAATTGATACTAACTGTATCTATGGTGTCAGGGGCAGAAAGGTGTTTTTGCAAAAGACCAGATAATGGGAATACCAGACTTTAACGAGTTTGTAATAGAAAATTTGCTGCAATCAATAGGAGGAGAATATATATTTTCTATTAATATAAGATGAGTAATTGGATAAATGTTTAGTTTTTTTGCCATAATTATATTTATTTTCACATATCACATAGTATGTGCGTCTAAATTTATGTTGATTAGTTAATGAATTCAGTTTCTATCTTCTGTCTCTGATCTTTCGTACTGTAACACCCGAGACCAGCATTCACCAGCCGCCACTGATCTCCAGTATGCAGAACTGTTTTATATACCCAGATATAACAGTAAATTTTACCCAGTTATAGCCAGTAATAGTAAATATTAGTTAAATTATCTTTGTTCTTAGAAATTCTCAGAACTACAGACTTAAACATATAGGGCCTTATGCAGAGTCGTTTTTAGGTATTACAGTAAAACCTCTGAATAACGGACACCAATGGGACGTGAATTTTTGTCCGTTATTAAGAGGTGTCCGTTACAGAGAGGTTCAGAAATTTAATTTCTCACAACGGTAATTGTATGCAGTAATATACAGAGAATTCATTATGTATGAGCGTACATACGTAACATTCAATATGAAAATACTCTATTTAGTACGTATTTGAATTACTGGGAGGGATGAACGAGAAATTCGTTTTTGTTAAATAATATTATTGCTAGTGGATGTGTTAATATATTCGTATACCGGTACTGCAAAAGATAACGCGTGTATGTTAATTTTCTTAAATACATGTAATCACTCTGTAAGCATTTCTCATTTATTTCAAATTCTCAAAACCTTCTCAAAAGATGCGTTAGGAACCAACTAATCGGCTAAACTCTTTTGTTTAGCGAGAGAAGGCATAATTTCTCTTCTACAAGGGTAATAAAACTCATTAGCAAGTGTCCGCTGAGAATCCTCGGTACGGCTGCGGAAAAAACATGTGTGTGTGTGTACGTTTGTGTACTGGAGCGGTATCTTCGTTGGCGGAATGGATGACAAGGCATATGGGAGTGCATATGTTTATTGACCCAGCCACAGTCACATATCCTCTTAGAGAAGTGAAAAAGAAAGCAAGGAAAACTCCAACTCAGACTTGTTCCAGTATTACCAGTAAAAGAAAAATGTTGCTTGTCCAAGAAAACGTAATAGAGGAAACACTGCTTGTTAAAAATGTTATTATAAAACAAATAACTTTTATTTTGTTATCTATGAAACTGTCGGGAAAGATGCAAGGTCCAGAGGCAAAAGGACTTAATTTGTTAGGGAAGGGAAGATAGTTCGCATAGAATTCTTGGCCATACGACTGACCCTGCATGAGTGTTATCGCATATTGAAGATTTTCTAGGATTTCCACCAGAAAGCAGTTTATTGAGGGCAGAAAAAGAATAATTTCAAGATCAGTTTGAAGCTGTTCTGTTTGATGGTTCACCATGTCTGGACTCATGATAGATACACTTGTGAGGAATAATATATCGCAGAACCGAGAATAATTCCTGTCCGTTATGAAGAGGTTATTGAAAGATCTGGGGGAAAAAAAGGACTGTCCGCGTCCGTATCTGAGAGGGCGCGTAAAAGAGAGGGTTTTGTTCCATAAGGGAACATATATTTTTGCAGGGACAAAAAATGTCCGTATTATAGAGGTGTCCGTTATTGAGAAGTGTCCGTTAAGGGAGGTTTCCATGTATTAGCATCATACTAAATGCCTGACTACTATAGAAAACATACGTTAGTCAAACTTTTTACTAAGGCAGTAATCATGCGTCAGAATGACTCTGCATAAGGCGCATGATCTTTCAGAACGAGGTATAAACGTTTATTTCTTAATCTCAAATGCTCAGATAAGAAAAATGAGACACGGGTGTAGTAGTGAGGGTTATTCACATTTGAAACATATACATACCATTATCACAATTGTCGATCAATCTCTGGATTAAGGTCTTTCCAATATTTTTTACAATCATTAGTAGGAATTCAGTCTCGTCCCGTATTTTATGTCATCTCTTATTGTTATCAAATAGGTAGACCTATTTTTTTATTATTTGTTCTTAACATCTTTTTACTTATAAATTAAGTCCGGAACAGTTGAAGCAACTAAACGGCGTGACAAACATCTTGGCATTTGTAGGCGGCGCTCCAAATTCCCTTTAAATGCTGCTAGCAAATGAGTGGCCAGCGGTATTGCGTTTATTTTGTACACGTCCACGTCTATCCCCTGTCACCTGATCGTGCTGTAGTTTGTCTGCTTAGCCATAGCCACAGCCCTTTACCACATGGCAACGTCACACCAGAGCTTGCGTTTTATTCGTTTAGCCGAAATGCCAAGATGTTTGTCACAGACTTTAAATCCATAAACTGGAATGTTATACTTGATCAATGCATGGGTATGTATACCTACTTTCGGACCAGCAGAACCAGTTAAAAAATAGAATAACACCACTGGTAATAAACGTTAAAAAGTAGAAATGATATAAAGTCTTTGGTCTTCTTGCTGCAGTGGAAGTCATTTTAATAAATAAATAAAGTACGAGGATGATTCAGAAAGTAATGCCTCCAAGTGATACTTTTATTTAGTTGACAGATAGCACCACAATACATGCATCAGTGGAAAGCTTGCTGACATCATTTTTCAACATACAATCCCAATTACGGGCAACACATTTCCGCCAACGCATAACAAGTTTTTCCATACTGTCGGTGAAGAATTGTAGTGGCTGCTGGCGAAGGCAAAACAAGTAACATTCTATAGCTTAAATATCAAGTACATTAACTATAAATAGTCCAGAATGTTTGTAGTACTATTGGCCAAGTAGTGGATTTGGAGACATTAGTTTCTGAATCACCCTCGTACATATTATATATAATTCAATCGTCAAGATTCGATAGTTGATTGTGTGTGATTGTGGTACTGTTACAAGCCGTTACAAAGGTAAATGAAGAAAGTAGCTATCTTGTGTAAGTAAACTGCTTCAAATAAAGACAAAGTTGTAACCTCAGATAAAATACAAGCTTTCAAACTCTTCTCGTTGGTCTAGCGAATAGCACGCGCGCTTTTTGTGCATGCGGTTCCGGGTTCTATTCCCGGTAGAACAAAATTTTAATTTCCTTTGCGTTTACTGTCATCAATTATCCCTCATATTTAGCCTTAAAAACATAAACGTAGGACGTTAAACTAAATAATTTCATTTCAATAATTTCCAGTGTTTTCGTCGTCTCAATCATCAAGTCTTGCGATTGTGCTATATACTGCTATATATATACAGGGTGTTAATGAACTATACAGACAATCTGAAAGAGGTGATTCCTCACATCAAAACAGGAGAAAAGTTCATATAGACCTATAATCAAAAATGCATATTTTCAGAGCTAGGGCTGTCCAAAATCGCGAAAAAGCTAAATTTCAACAGACCCTATTTCGAATTCGAGAAACTATAAATCGTGGTAGTTATCAGCGTAAAGTGAGTCACGCATACGCAATCCAAAAAATGCATATTTCATCAATGTTCAATAGGTGTACAGAGTATTCCCTGAAGGATGTTATTCCCAGACATATCATCAACCGAATTTTGAGATGTCCTCTAACTTTATGTTTGGCCCAAAGTAGGCAAACGATAAGTTTTGACAGCAGTGAACACGAAATCCCTTAGCGGCATGTGGGAGGTGTTAAGGACCGTCAGCAGTTTGGTCTCTCGTATTCAGGGAAAAGCGTACTGTGATGTTCTCTTTAGCGCTGATAAGTGCAAAAAACATGAAATATACCGTGACAAATTACATCGTAGCACACGTTATTCCGAACTCAAAACCCGTAGACCTGCCGGTTCCTAACTTACGACTTCCCTCCGAGGCATTCTGTGTCCATGTCCATTGTTGCCAAGGCTTACATCTTGCCTACTTTGAATCCATCTTGTAATCAGGACATATCTGAAAACACTGTTGAGAGCATACGAGAATATGAGAATAGTTCCCTGCACACATATTGAACATTGATGATATTTGCATTTTTGAATTCCGTATGCGAGACTTCCCTTACACTGATAAGGGCGACCATCCTCGAATTCGAGTTAGAGCCTGTTTACATTTAGCTTTCTCGCAATTTTGGAGAGCCCTAGCTCTAAAACTATGCACTTTTCCCCATAGGCCAATATGAACGTTTTCTCTTATATTGATGTGAGGAATCACTTCTTTCAGTTTGTCGGTATAGTTCATTAACACCTTATATATATATATATATATATATATATATATATATATATATATATATATATATATATATATATATATATATATATATATGTAAGTGGCTTGTCGCAGGTTGTGTGAATTTGAATGAGGTATTTTTCTAGTTGTTGAAAGAGTCAACGCTAGTTTGTGGTAATTCTTCGTTTCCCACTACTACTACGACAAGCTGTTTCTACTTTACAGAGTTATCTGCTGACATCATCTGACCACTAGGTTGTACTCCGTCCGTATGTGTTCAGCAGTTTGCTTAGCACTGTAGTCTTAATAAAACAAAATTTTCCTTACTACATGAAATCTATCAATCAAATCCAATATAGATGAATGTCTTTAGAAAAAAAACACAATTTTCACATGTCATTCATTAGACGAATTTCTATTATTCAGTTTTGATTGGTGACAGAAGCTAGTGGTTCATACTGAAAATTAACACATTCAATGCACAAGGGAATGAACTTCACTTTTGATATTAGATTTCCAAACTGTGCTATGCATAAGTATTGAAACTCTTATGGAACGGCTTTGTCCGTCCGTTTGTCGACAGGTATCAATCAGAGTTAAAATGGTAAATATATATATATATCGCAATCGATTCAGCTTTCCAATGATAGATTTCATATCCTTTTTTAAATCTATTCAAATCAGAAGTGACTCAAATTAATCTTTTCCGGTTTCAACGTTCATCACAATAGAACAAAATGGTTATTATTAACGACAAGCGCTTTTCTGTAAACAAAGTAGCGTCTCAAAGCAACATAATATGGCAATTTATTTATTTATTTACTGAAGAAGAACACAACAGGTAATTTTACCCAATTACAGTGTTCATATCAGAGTTACGTAGAATAGCTGTAATATATTTGCGAAATCTATTCTGACTCATACCGTGTATATCCAGAACTCTTTTACATTTACTCAGTTTGTTGTACACTGCACCCATCCTCCACGTTGGTGACTGTTTTGTTGCATTTGTTCGAGATTTCTTACAATAAAAGAAATTTCCATTGCCCACATGTATGTTTCCATTGGGTACCCTGAGATGAAAGGCAGAGACCAAATCCTCACTATTTAATATTTTGTACAAGAATATCGTGTCATTTAACACACTTCTGTGATTGAGAGACATTGTGTTAAAATTTTCATTAAGAGAAGTACTATTTTCATATCTGGGGAAGATGCCTGTTTTCTTGTACACCAGAAACCACAGAAATTTATTTTGAACTACTCCTATTCTAATAGAGTTTTTTCTTCGTGTGGGGGTTCCATATAAAAAACGCATATTCTAATTTTGATCTGACAAATGAAAAATATAATTTCAGTAAAGCACTCGACTTATTAAATTCCCTTCCCATTCTCAAAATGAATCCAAGATTTCTGTTTGCGTCATTTACAATTTGATTTATATTATGCTCAATCGATAGTTTGTTATCGTATATTACACCCAAATCTTTGACAGTTTGTTCCCCCTTTAATTGTTTACCATCTATCTTATATTGAAATATAACAACATTCCGTTTCTTAGTGAAGGAAACGGTTTTGCATTTATGTGAAATTATGTTTAACAAGTTGCTCTTGCACCATTCATTTGCTAGGGGGCGCGGTGGCTCAGTGGTAAAGCGTTCACCTCTGGTGCTTGGGGTCCCGGGTTCGATCCCAGCCTCCGCCAAGTGAACTTTGTGGTGGACAAACACCGTGCTCGTGGGTTTTCTCGGGGTTCTCCCGTTTCCTCCCACATTCTTCATTCCACCATTTCACTCATCTCTCATTATCACCGTCTCCTTTAGCCTAACCGGCATAACTGTGGGACGTAAAACTCAAAGATTTCATTTCATTTCATTCATTTGCTCTGTCTAGATCTTCCTGCAAACTGACACAGTTCTGTTCTGTTGTAATTCTCCTATATAACTTTAGATCGTCTGCCTAGAGTAGTTTATGTGGTTTTAATACAATTAGGAAGGCCATTAATGAATATTATAAAAGGTAATGGCCAGTGTGCGAATTAGATAATCTATATTGGGGGGATAAAATTAGGCCAAAGGACACAGTCTGAAGGTTCAAACTTCAAAATGAGACAATAAATGCCTTACCCCCATATATATATATATATATATATATATATATATACAGTAAAACCTGTCTTCAACGGACCCTTTATTAAACGGAAAACTGTCTTAAACGGAAATACTTCACGGTCCCATGAATTTTGGAGAACAAAACGTGTAAAAAGTCCCTTCATTAAGCGGAAACTGTGTTACGCGGACAACGGAAAGAAAAATAAACATTTAACGGAAAATTCTGAGTTCCGGACTACAGCGTTTAGAAGATGTTTAGACATTTTGTGAGACATATACATTATACTGTCTGCGATAAAATGTTCGTTCTTTTGTTAAATATTTCTGGACAGTGTAGACTTTCCCGAACCACTACTCATATTCACCCCCACAAATTGTCCTTAATCCCCGCAACTTAATCAAGAATCATACGGAATGTCGGAAAGAAGAAAACGAGATAGAGGAAGAAGAGGAATACGATACCGAGTTCGAAGAAGAGTGTAGAATAAATACATATCAAGATGCTCTCAGAAGTTTAAAGGAACTATAAAAATTTCCCTTACGGAAAAGTGATTCTGATTCACTTAGTATAATTTCTCAGGCTAAAGTGTATGCGGAAAGTCAAGCAGCCAAGCAGCAATGTACACAGAAAACCCTGCTTGGCTATTAGAAAAATAAAGAAAACGTGTGCATAGTATATTCTGTATTCATTTTAATTTTTTGTGTATTTATTCGTAGAAGAAAGAAGCACTGTAATCGAACAATGTACGTACAGCAATATATTTTCTCAGTATGCCTCTTTATAAGCATGTTTTTTTTTTTAAAGGAAAGCTCTACCTCCACTAAGCGGAAACCTGACTTTAACGGAAATTTTTGCAAGTCCCGTTCGATTCCGCTAAAAACAGGTTTCACTGTATATATATATATATATATATATATATATATATATATATATATATATATATATATATATATATATATATATATATATATGTGTGTGTGTGTGTGTGTGTATGACATCTGTAATAAATAAGAGATTTATTAATTTAATAAATATACCGACAATAAATATGCACATATATATTGTCTGACATACACACACCCCACTAAACCTTTCTGAACGTGTTTTAATGTTGTACTCACTCTTGTCCCCGTAGCTCTCTAAGGTTTATTTAGTTAATAATTCGGCTCGAGGGATAGCCATGATCACAAGCATATGTTAATTTTTCCACTCATATTGAAAGCTTCCACTTTGCATTAATACATACAGGTTGCGAAAAGAAACCTACTTCAGTCTTGTGAAAACCACTAAAATTATCAGTTAAACCGGACATATCTTTTTTTTAAAAAAAAAGAAAATCTAGATATTAGCCTATCAAATAAGAAATGGATTGTTGCTGCTTCCGATTTCTCACATCAAGGTCAAATCGAAGGCCAAATATTTAAAATCTCTCAATTCAAATTTCGAGCTTGTGCTTCTACTTCCCGCTAAATCTGTGCTCATCACGACTTTTTTTCTCCAAATATTGATTCCGTGATGGGCACAGAAAGTCAACACTTAAAAATTACTTTACTGTTAGGTTGAAGATGAGTTGATTCACTATGGGCTACGTTATTCAAATAAAGTAAAACATTACACTGAAGTTTTTCAGACAACATTAATTGCGTGGACAACAAACTGTACAGCGAAAAGATGGAAAAATGAAGGGTTAACTTTAAAAAAACCCGCTCCAGTTGAAATGCTGATACAGACACGGACAATGACACGGAGAACCAGTCATATTAACAAATGCTGAAACAAATCTTGAATTATTCGCTTATTCACCTAAAAATCACCTTCATTAACATGTCTGCTCACTAGGAGCGTATCCCGCAGCGTGTACGTTAACATATACTTACGAGAGAATACCTATATCTCAGATTTTGAGTACAGTTTCAAACGTTCATTTCCGTAAACTGTAAAAGCAGTGATTACCACAAATTAAATGCAACTTTTGAGTTGCATACACACAACCTACTAGGGAATGAAGACCATGTGCTAACAGAGAGTACACTGGAAAATGAAATAACATGTTATAACAAAAATTAAAATATGATAATCGATACAAATATAGAGGATGAATATGACATATCCGAACTTCGCCAAGTATGGTAGAAGAAGTTATTTGTTTACTTCTTCTTGGCCAACCGCTAAGAGCATTTATAAATCTATATGTGGCTTTATTATACGCAATTAGTACATTCAAATTCACAAACGATGACGAACTGAAGGGTACGAAGGTACAGTTGCAAGTAACAAAAGTAGTTATAATAATATAGTTCTACTAAACAACGTTGAAAATAATGGGTAATTAGGTGGTAAGTAGAAATGACCAAAACTGAACAGTTTACATCGATCATTTTGAAATACAGCTGGAAGATTAAATTTACAAGAAATAACAAAAAACAGTGAAATTTGGAGTTATACTAAGCATAGTTTGAGAGGGAAAGCGAGCATCCCCGGTGGGGATACTTCAGCTGACTTCTTTGGGGGGGAACAAAATGTGATTGAGGGGGAAAATCCCCCTCATCCCCCCCGGTAATTCGCACCCTGGTAATGGCCCTAAATTAGATCCTTGTGGGATTCCAGAAAATTGAATGTATTCGAATGATCTACAGGATTTATAAACCACATATTGTTTTCTATCCATCAAATATGACTTCATAAGAGCAATTAACTGATCAGAAAAGTTGAGAAAAGTTTATTCACTAACAACGTGTGGTTTACCTTATCAAATTCTTTGCAATATCTGTATAAACTACATCTATTTGATTATTACTCTCCAATGTATCAACTAGATGGTCAGTGAAGACAGCGAGATTTGTTATGGTGGACCTGCCAGGAACGAATCCATGTTGATAATCCGATATTACTGGTTTAATGTGATTTTCAATACGCTTATAAATTATGCTTTCAAATATCTTTGCAAATCAGTTTAGAATACAAACCGGCCTATAATTTTGAATTTCTTTACTGTCATTATTTTTAGGAATAGGGCAAACTTTTGTAAGTTTCCATTTTGCTGGAAACGTGCTGGTTTGGAGTATTAGGTTAAATAGCATGTGTAAAGGCAATAAGAAACTCTTCACAATCTTTTATTGCATATGATGGCACATCATCGATTTTAAGTTTTCTGATTGCCATTCGAATCTCGTCCACTTCTATTACCGCTATTTGTAACATATCAATTTTTTCATATATTTCAACGAATGTCGAATCATCTGTTTCAACTAGCAGTGGTGCTCCGTCTGTATACACTGATTTAAAGTAAGTTGCAAATGTGTTTACTATATCTTTATCACATGCTAACTCTTTACCCTCATAACATAATACAAATTACCATTTAAATGCTTTGTTTTACTCTTAATAAAGTTCCAAAACGTAGATGGGTCATCTTGCAACGTCGAACACTTTACAAAATCGGGAGTGGTTTAAATGTACTACTACTTCCGGTTTCAATACTAATTTCCGTAGAACCGGTAATAGTTATCAAAATGCTTTTTTTTTTTTTTTTTTTTGCAGTTTGTTTAGTTTCCCAAAAATAGGTTTCGCCCTTTCCATTAACCCTCTATTCAAGCCAGAACTGAATCAAATTAACAATTTTCGGTTTCATTTATCGCCATAGAACAAAAATCTTACTATACAGCGACAAGCGATTTTCTGTAGGCGATTCAGGGTGTCTCAAATACATACCATTACAACCCACAAAACTCTACCAAAACCAGAAGTGGTAATTCACGACTATTACCAGATTCAATACTGATTACCATAGAGCAAAATCGATTCAGCTTTCCAAGACTATCTTCTATTTTCTTCTCTATTTATTAAAACCGAAAGTGATTCTAATTAACGATATCAGGTTTCAATCTTTACCGTAATAAAACAAAAACAGTAAGTGATAGCAAGTAATGGCTCTCTGATATGTATTTAACTGTGAGGGGCTGGTTCCATCTTTTATCTTATTTATCTATTGCCACCAGTAGTTATAGATGTACTACTTGAAGTTTGAATCGTGAATTCCTATAATTTCGAAGTCTACCGTACTTTCAAATTGTGAAATGAAACTCATTAGTTTTGAATATATTTCATCTTTAAGATCTCTACTTGAATCTGCTTTCAGAGCTTATAAGATTCAATGTTTTATTTCCAGCTATTGTATATATAGGGTGGTAGGTTACTCCACCGAAAAATTTTGGGAGGCGATTCCTTATATGAAATGAAAGAAAAAAGTTCTAATAAATAAACATGGGCCGAAAACCATCTCCTTTCAGAGTTATGATCCATTGAAAATTCGAAAAATCACTTTTCAAAACTCCCTAACTTAGAAACTATAGAACATATCCCAAGCGGTTTAAGGAATTATACAGGGACTAGTATGTGCTCTATCTAAATATTCATGTTTTACCATCCTCCGTTATCGGTAAAAGGAAGTTGAAGTATAGGGATACTCCTTTAAGTAGTAGTGGTGCGTTCGTTTTGCTGGTACCAGTGAATTCTGAAACATGAATATTTACATAGAGCGTATACCAGTTTCTGTGTAAATCCTTAAACTGTTTGGGATAGGCCCTATAGTTTCTAAGCCAGGGCGTTATGGAACGTGATATTTCGAATTTTTGGTAGTTCATAACTCTGAAAGAACATACCGTGTTCTTTGTAAACGGTATATCTATTTTTCTCACAATTTAGGTAACGATACTTGATTCCCTTGTGCTCTAAATGCCTCAGTTATCTTACTGAATACCGTATCAGAAAAGAAATGTCAGAGGCATGTTCTCTTTCTACTTTACATTTTAATGTGCGTGAACTGAATTTTCTGTGGATGATTCAGTAGGAACACACGTTTTACGAACTAATATAGCACCCAGTGGCGGCTAATGTTAGTGTTGCAGCGTTGCGCAACGACCAAAGTATTTCAAGAAAACAATATTATTAGCAATAGTAGTAAAGAACAGAAAAAATACTTTCTAATACTCCCATATATACTTTAAATAACCAATTTTTCTACTTCTGTAACTGTGGAATTAACAAATGGAATTTGTTTTTATGCATTCATATTTTTAAATTACGGTATTTATACTGAAGCAAATCAATATAATGACATTTTTAAAAAAAAAAAAAAAAAAGTGATAGCAGAATTACAAAATAAGAAAGAAAATATGTAGTAGAGCAGAAATCAAATGAAAGTAGATCCGCATTTACAAGTTAATACTTAGCTTATATAGATAATGAAGGTTTCTTCTACAGTAATTTGTGAACCAAATATTAATAAGTCAATATTCAGAATCCCCCCTGTGGATAGTATTTTAGTATATACATATTTCTTTTATAAAATAAGTATATTTTATACTCTTGTAAAAACTGTATGGTGGGGAACGCCACATTGCATTTGGGACTAGTTAGCAATGTTCAGTGGCGTAGCCACGAGGGGGGCCCACCGGGTTCGGACCTTCCAAAACTTTCGAAACTCGACTAAAATTTGTAGATTTTCCTAACAAACTATACTTGTTTAACAGAGAAATGATTAATGCACGCTAAATATTTTATTTGACGCCTCATCATGTACTCTTTCTTTTCTTATAGAAATAATCGTTCTATCATTTTTTTTCTAAAAATATAGGTGACAGTAATTAAAAATTACTTATCTTCTCGGGTACAGTATAAGACAGGTTCGTTATTACGTAGACGTACTGGACCTTCCTCAGATAGTTTAGACCCCTCCCAGCAAACATGTTGTTCCTATCAGGAGGGCTGTTGTTTTATTCAGTTTGTTTTAAACGTTTTAAACAAATTGCTTTAAACGTGTGTTTTCTTCGATGGTGGTTGAACATGTTTAAAACAACTAAAATATCAGATTGAGTAAGTTAATTTAATTTTCTAACAAACAACCCATCCTTCGCAGGATTTGTGCATGGAGTAAATTACAAGCAGAGTTATTATAACAGCAATTACTGAACGAAATTCTGTACATCAATGTGTGTATAACTAAACCAACAGAAATTCAGATGAAGTATTTCAACATTTCTTAATTTCCAAGAATAACGGGGGTTAAACACACTCTACACTATTCTAAAATCCAAATTCACAAATTCAAAACTTGGGTATTTTTGGATCACTATCATTTCCATAATAATGAAGAGTTCTCACATCATAAGCTAGAAGAAATGCTCTGACAAATACAATACAACTCATAGAAAAGAGCAGTGACTAGCCTACAAGGAGCAAATGACATATTTTAACTAAAGTTTTCAAGATACATCTCTATCTGTAACATGGGTAGCTAATAATGATTAATGTCTACGGCATAACAACACATAGACGCCCGCCAGATATTTTAACAAAAAGGTAGACTCACGTTCGGGGCTCTGGTGACCGACCTAATTATCACAGTCATGAGTTATATACCATTGGAAAGTTTATAGGCCACAAATTACGATGAGGTGACATTCGTGAAATTCCCGCCGTATTCGTAGAAAAAGACATAAAATCATTAAAAATATAAAAATATTGACTTTGCGAGGACCTGGCAACCCTTGCAGTCACCCTACGCTGACAAAATGATGAATGTGTAGCCCACATACTTGTGACAATAATATAAGAAATGGTAGCCATTGCGTAATGAATTCGTTTTATGTAGGAAATATTTTCAAAAAAAAAAATAAATAAAAATAAAAAATAAATAAATAAATAAAGCGCAGAAAACATTCATTGAATTTAGACATTCTCTCCCCTCCTCTACTATAGTACCACGTCCATATGCAAATCATTTTTACTGCACACATCATGTATACGAACAAGAATTATGCATCTAGACCACTTCAGTGAAATATATCTTGTGTTATATGGGACCGTCCCGAAAATAAATGTAAATTAACCAAATTTGACCCCCTCTTCCTCTATAAACAATAAGTACACATACAGGTTACTATCATGTAGGGCAGCGTTTCCCAACCGGTGTGCCGCGGCACACTGGTGTGCCGCGAGGAAATCGAAACAAATTATTAATTCTATAGGAACCAAATTGCAAGACATAGGGGAAAATATATATTTGTATTTCACCTTACTATGAACCTCTACTATAAATCTACAATTTTAAGTTTCATACTGTGTTACTTTTCTGTACATTTTTAATGTTAAAAAACGTATTTATCATTGTCATGACCATTATTGCTTCTTTATTGTTGCAGACTATTTCGTAACTGGAAATTTTAACATATCATTCAATAAATTCAACAAAGCAAACATGCATACAAATTACCTACATTTGTATTTTTAAAGTATAGAAGATTTGTTTATTTGTTCGTTATTTAGTGATCTTCCCTTTTAGTTAAAGGTTAGATACAGTTTTCGAAAGAGAAAATGGATTTTTAAAAACCCGAGTCCTATATTTCATTGCAATTGTTTTCTATTTTAAAATTAGAATGAAAACAAAGCATAATGATTTAGCACGGGGGAAAATCAGTGATCGAGCTTTCTTCTCTGTAAGAAGAAGATCAGTAATCACATTAAAATACCACGATATTTTATATTTACAAATAATAATAGTAATTATATATATATATATATATATATATATATATATATATATATATATGGGTGTGCCGCGAGAATTCAAGTTACACTTGTAGTGTGCCGCAAGTTGAAAAAGGTTGGGAAACGCTGATGTAGGGGATTACCTCATTGCTTCACATACCAATATTTATGTATGTACCACAAAGGGGGGAGGAATACCCGCCAAAACACGATGAAAAAAATTGATGAAAAATTAAAAAACAAACTTCATCCTCCTTTTCTCGGCTGTACATACGTACCCCCTATACACATAAAATGCAACTGACGGAAAGCTTCATCCCTCAAAAATAGTTTGGTACCAAATCATCTTTCTAGCTTAATTAAGGACTGAGCTATTGATGTTTGTTGTAAAAATAAATGTAATTTACGTCAAAAAACTTAAACTCCAAAAATTGGCTAACTTTGCCCCCTCCCTGCTAACCCATATTAGCAAGAAATACAAATACACGATATTACCATGTAGTGGCCTACTTCATTGCTTCACGTAACAATATTTATGAATCTATCCCCCAAGAGGGGGAATGGCCCCCCAAAAAACTGTTAAAAACAAACAAAAAAACACGATATTTACCCTTCTCCCATATACATAAAATGCACACCAGCAAAGCTGCATCTTGCAGGAATAAATTGGTACCAAAACCATCTTCCAGCCTTAATTTGACGTTTAAGACTGAGCCATTCAGGTTTAAAGCCCTGACACAGCAGTTGCGTCAATGGGCGTTTAAAGATTAAGAATGCAGATGACCAGTAGAACGCAACACAAAGAAACTAAGCTACATATTCTGTGAACGGAGATCGGGAAACTCCCGATTTCTTTCTCCGAAATTGAACATTTGGACCGAGATTAGGGAAGTTCCCGAAATTTGATCTAGCGGTTGAATATAGATGGCAAGCAATACCTAAGAGTGTAAAAATGTACTATATGCCTATTTAGATTATTGTTTTAAACAAAATAACATTTTAAACATTTTTTTGTTTAAAACGAAGTACTTTGTTTTAAACGTTTTAAACAAAAAACATGTTTTAAACATAATAAAAACGTTCTTTTTGTTTTTTTTAAATAAAAAACGTTTTTTTTTTCAACCCGGGTTTTTATATCTGGCGGGTTTCAAGGTTGCTTTCCAGAACGTATGACATTGATAAACATTGTTTCGCCTCATCTGGAAGTATATTATGTTCATCATGCATTGCGCAACAACCAAGATGGATGATTTGGAATGTAGTTTTTTCTTTTACGCACATGTGTGTGCGTGTGTGTTGATGTATAAATAGGTTTGCCAACTCTGTAAAATAAAAAATCGGCACTTCCTCAAAACTCTCTATGATATAGGAGTAGTAGGCCCCCCCGTATATTACGTCGAGTCAGCAAAAATTTTTGTGACGTCATAGGTCAAAGGTCAATGACCTTGGCCCGGGGTCAATGACCTAGGGGTACCTAGGACCACCCCCTCTAAATTTTGGCAGGGGTACCATGGCCCACCCCCTAAATTTTGGCAGGGGTACATAGGACCACCCCCCTTAAATTTTGGAAATTGCAAAATCTAAAAATTTGGTATGGTAGCCTAGGACCATAGTATGTACCTCTATCAGTATCGGGTGTCTATGTCGTTCCCTTTCATGGGTAAAAAATTGCCAAAAATTCAAATTTCGGGGGTTTTTGACCTAATTTATCTTCTTGGATGAGGTGTTTTTACCCTATATGGTTATATGGGCGTATACAGGGGTCCATTAGCTTTCATAAGACATGGGTACATTAATGCACCCCTTGAAAAATTTGGGAGGGGTACCTTGGCCCACCCCTTAAATTTTGGAAATTGCCCAATTTCAACATTGGGTATTATAGTATAGGACCCTAATATGTATCACGATAAATTTGGATGGTCCACCTCGTCCCCTTTTAGGGGTACAAAATTGCCAAAAATATAAACGTAAGCAATACGTTATACCACGTGTTTGGTTTTCGGCCTAATTTATCTCCTTGGATGAGGTCCTATTACCTTATATAGTTATATGGGCGTATACAGGGGTCCATTCCCTTTCATAAGACATAGGTATATTAATGCACCCCTTGAAAAATTTGGGAGGGGTACATAGGACCACCCCCCTTAAATTTTGGAAATTGCCAAATTTAAAAATTGGGTGTGGTAGCCTAGGACCATAGTATGTACCTCTATCAGTATTGGGTGTCTATGTCGTTCCCTTTCATGGGTAAAAAATTGCCAAAAATTCAAATTTCGGGGGTTTTGACCTAATTTATCCCCTTTGATGAGGTGTTATTACCCTATATAGTTATATGGGCGTATACAGGGGTCCATTACCTTTCATAAGACGTGGGTATATTAATGCACCCCTTGAAAAATTTGGGAGGGGTACGTTGGCCCACCCCTTAAATTTTGGAAATTGACCAATTTCAACATTGGGTATTATAGTACCGGACCCTAATATGTATCATGATAAATTTGGGTGGTCCACCTCGTTCCCTTCTAGGGGTATAAAATTGCCAAATATATAAACGTAAGCAATACGTTATACCACGTGTTTGGTTTTTGACCTAATTTATCCCCTTTGATGAGGTGTTATTACCCTATATAGTTATATGGGCGTATACAGGGGTCCATTACCTTTCATAAGACATAGGTATATTAATGCACCCCTTGAAAATTTGGGAGGAGTACCTTGGCCCACCCCTTCAATTTTGGAAATTGCCCAATTTAAGCATTCGCTATCATAGTACATGACCTTAATATGTATCATGATAAATTTGGGTGGTCCACCTCGTTCCCTTTTAGAGGTACAAAATTGCCAAAATATAAACGTAAGCAATACGTTATACCACGTGTTTGGTTTTTTGACCTAATTTATCTCCTTGGATGAGGTCCTATTACCTTATATGGTTATATGGTTATGTATAGGGGTTTATTTCCTTTCATAAGACATAGGTACATTTGTGCACCCCGGGAGGGGTACCTTGGCCCACCCCTTAAATTTTGGAAATTGCTCATTTTATATATTTGGTATTATAGTACTGGACCCTAACATGTATTATGATAAATTTGGGTGGTCCACCTCGTTCCCTTTTAGGGGTACAAAATTGCCAAAAATATAAACGTAAGCAATACGTTGTACCACGTGTTTGGTATTTTGGCCCAATTTATCACGTTTGATGTAGTCTTATTACCTTATATGATTATATGGTTATGTATAGGAGTTTATTGCCTATCATAAGACATAGGTACATTTGTGCACTCTGGGAGGGGTACCTTGGCCCACCCCTTAAATTTTAGAAATTGCTCATTTTATATATTTGGTATTATAGTACTGGACCCTAACATGTATTACTATAAATTTGGGTGGTTCATCTCGTTTCCTTTCACGGGTACGAAATTGCCAAATTTTAGTACAACCACGTGTTTCGTTTTTTGACCTAATTTATTCCCTTGGATGAGGTCCTATTACCTTATATGGTTATAATGTCATGTATAGGGGTCTATTTCTTATCATAAGACATAGGTACATTGATGCACCCCGGGAGGGGTATGGATGGTCCACCTTGTTCCCTTTCATGGGTAAAAAAATTGCCAAAATATAAACATAATCAATATGTTGCATCACGTGTTTGGTTTTTGGCCCAATTTATTCTGTTTGATGTGATCTTATTACCGTATATGGTTATATGGTCATGTATATAGGTTCATTTCCTATCATAAGACATGGGTACATTAAAGCATCCTTTAAAAATTTGGGAGGGGTATCTTGGCTCATCCACTCGGTTTTAGAAATTGTTTAATATAAGCATTTGGTATCATAGTACAGGTCTCCAATATGTACCACTATAAATTTGGATGGTCCACATCGTTCCCTTTTCATAGGTAAAGAACTACCAAAAATCAAATTTCGGAGGTTATTGACCCCTATTTAGCATGTTATATGGATATGTACAGAGGTTTATTACCTTTATATGTTTATGTTCCCTTTTAAATTTGGGAATTATCAAATAACAAAATTCGGTAAACGTTTTCTAAGCCCATTGTAGATGTTGATGTTCCTCTTATGGTCAAATATTCAAAATTTAAATGTTATTGACCGGCTTTATTATTGAATAAGTACAGGATTTATTACTTTTTTCATAAGACACAGGTGTATTTGTGTACCAATCTTAAATTTTGGAAGGGGTACATTTCTTATTGTCGTATCAATAATTGGTAATTGTTCTTAAAATTGGATAGTATCTTATTCATTGGGTAAATCATTATGATCACGTGATCAGTTAATGACCTATGATGGGATTAGGAGTCCAGGACATTGGTACATTGAAACTTTGTAGGATAATTTGATAATGCGTCATTGGTTTTGATTATTCCCGCCAAATATAAACGTAAGCAAGACGTTGTACCACGTGATTGTCCTTGATGAGGTAGTGTACAGGGATTCATTTCCTTTGTTGTGGTACTTCTTAAGTTTGAGTACACACACACACTTCTAGAAAACAGTTGGTTCTACTCAGGTAAACAATTGACGGACATTATTAACCTTATTGAACATATAATGATATGATTAACTCTAAGACTTAGGTATATCAAGAGAAGTATTCTTTAAATTTGGGAATGGTGATAAACAGAATTTTAACATAAGGTGCGAAATTTGAAACAATACATTGAACTTTAGTCACAGCTCATAGTCTAAGATCATTGGTGGTGATTGATTTGAAATCTGATAGCTAACCTTATTGAATCTTATGACTCATAGACGAAAGGCAATACATGCTACAACACTGGCAAAGTTATTGTTAATGCAATTTGATTGGTTGATCACTATCTTTCCTGCAATCTGATTGGTTGATCACTATCTTTCGTGCAATCTGATTGGTTGATGATTTTCAAATCTTTGCTGTATTCAGTTTTAAGTTTTGTTTAACATTTAAAAATCTTGGTTTCGTTCAACATTTTGCACTCACTGATAAATATGATCAAAACCGTTTATTTGTTAATCGAATAGTTAAAAACCGGATAAAGTTTGACGGTTAACCGTGAAACGTAAAAATTTTTTAGTTTGAAATTTTTTTTTGCTTGAAATTTTTTTTGTTTTGAAAATTTTTTCGTTTCCAAATTTTTTTGTTTCAAAATTTTTTTCGTTTGAAATTTTTGTTTGAAAATTTTTTCGTTTGAAATTTTTTTGTTTGAAAATTTTTGTTCGAAAATTTTGTTTAAAATTTTTGTTTGAAATTTTTCGTTTCCAAATTTTTTGTTTGAAATTTTTTTGTTTCAAAATTTTGTTTGAAATTTTTTTCGCTTCAAAATTTTGTTTGAATTTTTTCGTTTGAAATTTTTTGTTTAAAAATTTTTCGTTTGAAATTTTTTCGTTTCAAAATTTTGTTTAAAATTTTTGTTTGAAATTTTTTGTTTCAAAATTTTGTTTGGAAAATTTTGTTTGAATTTTTTTCGTTTGAACAGTTTTGTTTGGAAAATTTTGTTTCAAATTTTTTTTTGTTTGAAATTTTTTTTTGAAATTTTTGTTTGACATTTTTAAAAGTTTGTGCACTCTGGCAACATTGTGGTGCAATAGTACACGTCAGAACATGATAATGCAACGTCATCCGTTTTGCATCATCGTTGGAGTTAGTATTCATGATAACGTCATCATGGCTACTTGTCTGCAGTTTCTAAACACACGTGATGTGATGAAATCATTTACCAAGATTACTGATTTACAACAGAATGTACCTTATAGAATCTTAGCTAGCCAAATGATCCCTACAAAGTTTGGATTAAGAATCGTAGTGAAGCTTGAAAATGATAAGAATATAATTTTACCAGCAAGATATTTACCCATGGAAGCATCAAAACAAGAAGAACTGCTGCGTTTCTTAAATACTGGATCTGTATCTTTATGTTACAAAGGATTCTTGGGTCGAAGTCATCAATTTGAATTTAGTACATAGCCGGATTCGTCAGCAAAATCATGAATCAGCACATTCCAATGACGTCAGCTGTAGTTGTATGAATTTGGTTGGTCGGCATGACGTCAGCAACTGTGATGAAATCATGAATTTAAACGTCAGCACATGACGTCAGCAATAACTATAAACCAGCAAATACAGTGTCATCCCACGAAATCATTTGAGCAAGTGCTTTTCAGGAGGAAAGATGTGTACTTCTAACGATAAAGAGTTCATCTTCGCAAGCTATTATCCAATAAATATATTTCAAACAAAACATGTGATGATTGGTATCAGTGCTAGAACATTTGAACCTGTGATTCGATTGGGCAAAGCAGAACAATTTGGTGTACAACTGACCTGTGAAGAATGGCAAATATTATGTTCACGAATCGACCAAATGAATGATTATTTTCATGATGAGCTAAATGTGACCATAGTCAAATCATTAGGCTCAAATCATGAAGTGGTGCTGCGTACAGTCCTCGAAGAGAAGATGGTGCTGTTACGTAAAAAGAGTACATTCCATGTCCCTCGCAATATGGTGTATCTAACACAAACGGAATGGAACAAATTTATCAGTGTATTTCAGTGTGTGAAACATGCAGTGGAAGTGTGCAACAAAACTAGTATATTCCTGAAAAAGTACTATTTTGAAAAATGTGTTATGCATATTGTACAACATGTATCTAGATACTGTGATGGTTGTCAACATCGTTCGTGGGTGCATACCTGTATTGATAAACAGTTTATTTGTGATCAAATGGACATTGAGTTTCCACCAATTGATATTGCATTAGACCTTAAAAGACTTCAATTGGAATTAAAATTATATGCTAAAGACAAACTAGTGCAAGAAGTTCAAAATACATTGTATCGACAATATCCAGAACCACTATCTGGTATGGATGTATGTGGAGTGTAATAAAATGATCCATTTCAATGAATTGTGTTTTTTCATTTCAAGTACAACCCCAGGTTCTGACGTGTACTATTGCACCATAATGTTGCCAGAGGTTTTAGTTCTAACAGTTCCAGTTCTTTACTAATGAGTGCACAAACTTTTAAAAATGTCAAACAAAAATTTCAAAAAAAAATTTCAAACAAAAAAAAATTTGAAACAAAATTTTCCAAACAAAACTGTTCAAACGAAAAAAATTCAAACAAAATTTTCCAAACAAAATTTTGAAACAAAAAATTTCAAACAAAAATTTTAAACAAAATTTTGAAACGAAAAAATTTCAAACGAAAAATTTTTAAACAAAAAATTTCAAACGAAAAAATTCAAACAAAATTTTGAAGCGAAAAAAATTTCAAACAAAATTTTGAAACAAAAAAATTTCAAACAAAAAATTTGGAAACGAAAAATTTCAAACAAAAATTTTAAACAAAATTTTCGAACAAAAATTTTCAAACAAAAAAATTTCAAACGAAAAAATTTTCAAACAAAAATTTCAAACGAAAAAAATTTTGAAACAAAAAAATTTGGAAACGAAAAAATTTTCAAAACAAAAAAAATTTCAAGCAAAAAAAATTTCAAACTAAAAAATTTTTACGTTTCACGGTTAACCGTCAAACTTTATCCGGTTTTTAACTATTCGATTAACAAATAAACGGTTTTGATCATATTTATCAGTGAGTGCAAAATGTTGAACGAAACCAAGATTTTTAAATGTTAAACAAAACTTAAAACTGAATACAGCAAAGATTTGAAAATCATCAACCAATCAGATTGCACGAAAGATAGTGATCAACCAATCAGATTGCAGGAAAGATAGTGATCAACCAATCAAATTGCATTAACAATAACTTTGCCAGTGTTGTAGCATGTATTGCCTTTCGTCTATGAGTCATAAGATTCAATAAGGTTAGCTATCAGATTTCAAATCAATCACCACCAATGATCTTAGACTATGAGCTGTGACTAAAGTTCAATGTATTGTTTCAAATTTCGCACCTTATGTTAAAATTCTGTTTATCACCATTCCCAAATTTAAAGAATACTTCTCTTGATATACCTGTCTTAGAGTTAATCATATCATTATATGTTCAATAAGGTTAATAATGTCCGTCAATTGTTTACCTGAGTAGAACCAACTGTTTTCTAGAAGTGTGTGTGTGTACTCAAACTTAAGAAGTACCACAACAAAGGAAATGAATCCCTGTACACTACCTCATCAAGGACAATCACGTGGTACAACGTCTTGCTTACGTTTATATTTGGCGGGAATAATCAAAACCAATGACGCATTATCAAATTATCCTACAAAGTTTCAATGTACCAATGTCCTGGACTCCTAATCCCATCATAGGTCATTAACTGATCACGTGATCATAATGATTTACCCAATGAATAAGATACTATCCAATTTTAAGAACAATTACCAATTATTGATACGACAATAAGAAATGTACCCCTTCCAAAATTTAAGATTGGTACACAAATACACCTGTGTCTTATGAAAAAAGTAATAAATCCTGTACTTATTCAATAATAAAGCCGGTCAATAACATTTAAATTTTGAATATTTGACCATAAGAGGAACATCAACATCTACAATGGGCTTAGAAAACGTTTACCGAATTTTGTTATTTGATAATTCCCAAATTTAAAAGGGAACATAAACATATAAAGGTAATAAACCTCTGTACATATCCATATAACATGCTAAATAGGGGTCAATAACCTCCGAAATTTGATTTTTGGTAGTTCTTTACCTATGAAAAGGGAACGATGTGGACCATCCAAATTTATAGTGGTACATATTGAAGACCTGTACTATGATACCAAATGCTTATATTAAACAATTTCTAAAACCGAGTGGATGTGTCAAGATACCCCTCCCAAATTTTTAAAGGATGCATCAACGTACCCATATCTTATGATAGGAAATGAACCTATATACATGACCATATAACCATATAAGGTAATAGAACCTCATCAAAGGGGGAGAAATTGGGCCAAAAACCAAACACATGGTACAACATATTGCTTATGTTTATATTTTAGCAATTTTGTACCCCTAAAAGAGAACGATGTGGACCACCCAAATTTATCATAATACATGTTGAGGCCTGTACTATGATACCGAATCCCCTCCCGGGGTGCATCAATGTACCTATGTCTTATGATAGGGAATGAACACCTATACATTACCATATAAGGTAATAGGACCTCATCCAAAGGAATAAATTAGGTCAAAAACCAAACACGTGGTACAACGTAATGCTTACGTTTATATTTTGGCAATTTTGTACCCCTAGAAGGGAACGAGGTGGACCACAAAAATTTATCATAATACATGTTAGGGTCCAGTACTATAATACCAAATGTTTAAATTGGGCAATTTCCAAAATTTAAGGGGTGGGCCAAAGTACCCCTCCCAAATTTTTAAAGGAGTGCACAAAAATACCCATATCTTATGAAATGTAATGGACCCCTATACATGACCATATAACTATATAGGATAATAACACCTCATCAAAGGAAATAAAATCGACAAAAAAAAAACCAAACACGTGGTACTACGTATTGCTTACGTTTATATTTTGACAATTTTGTACCCCTAGAAGGGAACGAGGTGGACCACCCAAATTTATCATAATACATGTTAGGGTCCAGTACTATAATACCAAATGTTTAAATTGGACAATTTCCAAAATTTAAGGGGTGGGCCAAGGTACCCCTCCCAAATTTTTCAAGGGGTGCATTAATATACCCATGTCTTATGAAAGGTAATGGACCCCTGTATACGCCCATATAACTATATAGGATAATAACACCTCATCAAAGGGGATAAAATCGACCAAAAACCAAACACGTGGTATAACGTATTGCTTACGTTTATATTTTGGCAATTTTGTACCCCGTATTGCTTACGTTTATATTTTGGCAATTTTGTACCCCTAGAAGGGAACGAGGTGGACCACCCAAATTTATAGTAATCTCTATTAGGGTCCTATACTATAATACCAAATATATTAAATGGGCAATTTCCAAAATTAAAGGGGTGGGCCAAAGTACCCCTCCCAAAAATTTAAAGGGGTGCACAAATGTACCTATGTCTTATGATAGGTAATAGACCCCTATACATGACCATATAACCATATAAGGTAATAGGACCTCATCCAAGGGAATAAATTAGGTCAAAAACGAAACACGTGGTTGTACTAACAATTTGGCAATTTCGTACCCATGAAAGGGAACGAGGTGGACCACCCAAATTTATAGTAATATATATATATATATATTAGGGTCCTATACTATTATACCAAATATGTAAAATGGTCAATTTCTAAAATTTAAGGGGTGGGCCAATGTACCCCTCCCAAATTTTTAAAGGGGTGCACCAATATACCCATATGTTATGAAAGGGAATGGACCCCTATACATGACCATATAACCATATAAGGTAATAGGACCTCATCCAAGGGGATAACTTGGGTCGAAACCAAACACGTGGTACAACGTATTGCTTACGTTTATATTTTGGCAATTTTGTACCCCTAAAAGGGAACGAAGTGGACCACCCAAATTTATTATAATACATGTTAGGGTCCGGTACTATAATACCCAATGTTGAAATTGGTCAATTTCCAAAATTTAAGGGGTGGGCCAAAGTACCCCTCCCGGGGGTGCACAAATGTACCTATGTCTTATGATAGGGAATGGACCCCTATACATGACCATATAACTATATGATGTAATAGGACCTCATCAAGGAGATAAATTAGGTCAAAAGACCAAACACGTGGTTGTACTAAAATTTGGCAATTTTGTACCCCTAAAAGGGAACGAGGTGGACCATCCAAATTTATCATGATACATATTAGGATCCAGTACTATGACACCACATGATGAAATTAAGCAATTTCCAAAATTAAAGGGTTGGGCCAAGGTACCCCTCCCAAAAACTTAAAGGGGTGCATCAATATACCCATGTCTTATGAAAGGTAATAGACTCCTGTATACGCTCATGTGAACATATAAGGTAATAACACCTCATCAAAGAGAATAAAATCAACCAAAAACCAAACACGTGGTACTACGTATTGCTTACGTTTATATTTTGGCAATTTTGTACCCCTAGAAGGGAACGAGGTGGACCATCCAAATTTATCATAATACATATTAGGGTCCAGTACTAAAATACCAAATGTTTAAATTGGGCAATTTCCAAAATTTAAGGGGTGGGCCAAGGTACCCCTCCCAAATTTTTCAAGGGGTGCATTAATATACCCATGTCTTATGAAAGGTAATGAACCCCTGTATACGCCCATATAACTATATAGGATAATAACACCTCATCAAAGGGGATAAAATCGACCAAAAACCAAACACGTGGTATAACGTATTGCTTACGTTTATATTTTGACAATTTTGTACCCCTAGAAGGGAACGAGGTGGACCACCCAAATTTATCATAATACATGTTAGGATCCGGTACTATAATACCAAATGTTTAAATTGGACAATTTCCAAAATTTAAGGGGTGGGCCAAGGTACCCCTCCCAAATTTTTAAAGGGGTGCATTAATATACCCATATCTTATGAAAGGGAATGGACCCCTGTATACGCCCATATAACTATATAGGGTAATAACACCTCATCCAAGGGGATAAATTAGGTCAAAAACCCCCGAAATTTGAATTTTTGGGAATTTTTTACCCATGAAAGGGAACGACATAGACACCCAATACTGATAGAGGTACATACTATGGTCCTAGGCTACCATACCCAATTTTTAGATTTGACAATTTCCAAAATTTAAGGGGGGTGGTCCTATGTACCCCTGCCAAAATTTAGGGGGTGGACCAAGGTACCCCTGCCAAAATTTAGAGGGGGTGGTCCTAGGTACCCCTAGGTCATTGACCCCGGGCCAAGGTCATTGACCTTTGACCTATGACGTCACAAAAATTTTTGCTGACTCGACGCAATATACGGGGGGCCTACTACTTATAGGTCTCAGCGTGAAGTATCTCTGTTCGGACTATCCATTGAAAGGAAATGAACTATCGTGAACAAAAGTGCATTGACACATATATTCTGTATGTCCTTAGAACATTCACTAATGAGCTTAATAGATACATTGTGCTATAAATGAAAAACTGAACGCGGCATTGATCAATTTATTGTATTTACCAGTACAGCTCAGAGATGACGAGAACCCTAGCAGATGTAGTGTGATGTAGGTATGGGCTTGCCCACTTTTCGCACGGGGGTTTCAAATGACACCACGGAATAGCAACATATAACTACCCGGAGTGGCAGACATCTAGGTATAGACCACACCTCGAAAACCGAAAATGGACTTGACCGTGTCGTTGACCTTTTCCCGCTATCCCTGTTTTAGGGTTCTTCTCGTTATCTGTGAGCTGTAACTACCATTTCTTTAAAATTATAGAAACAGATGAACAAAAGTATAATAATCTTTACGTGACAATTTTGGATTTGGAAAATGAAATTCACTCTTTAAACATATAGTCTCTACTTCAACTATAGGAAATTGCTTTAAGAAATCCTTTTCCACTCTTAATAAATGTATAAAATTCCCTGAAAGTACATTTCAAATTTTCCCTGATACAGTCCCTGTCATCTCTCTAAAAGTTTCTAAACACGCGAACAAAATATATTAAATGTTGATAGATGGTGAAAGATAACAGTTTTGAGTTTACAGAATGACAGCTACTTTTCAATATCTTTACTTCAAACTAGATACCAATTTAAAAAAAAAAAAAAACGGTTATAAAGGGGCTGGTGAGAAGTTTGTACCCGTTACCGGCTTTAATCAAAATAACAGCATTTTTTCCGGTCAGGCCAATGAAAAGCCGGCCAGTTGACAGCCCTAGGTATGAATATGTGACATTCGCAATTCATATACCAGTATCTATTTTGTATCAACTGTTTTGGTTATTAGTTATTAGATTTAATTTTATTGAGTGTGCTTTAATTCTGTACATAACCTACAAATTCTGAATGAATTGTATACCATGACTTCTGTAAATAACTTACAAAAAAATAACTTGCCCAGCTTCCAACTGAGGAAAAACTTATAATTAAGGCTTAGACAAAACAAGGAAAGTGCAATTCAGGAGAATGTTCGAAAAAAAATTTTAAATTTACAGGACAACTTTTGGCAGTAATGTTGTATGCACTAGATACATTTCCACAATTTATTTTAAATTTTCCTAGATAAATTGTGAATAAAGCGTGTTCAATGTACATTTTTTATAACATTAATCTCTGCTACGAACTCTCTTCAGTCTACACTGAAGAGGAATTCGGATCACTGTCGGACTGAGTTTCATAGAATGAATTGTTCGCAATAATCTAGAAAAAATATTTAGTGAATCTATAAAGCTTCTGAAATTAATATTAACTGTACCTATGGCGTCAGTAAAAGAAGTTTTTTTTTTTTTCACATCAAAAAGAATTGACACTTTCAAGAAAATGAATGTCCCAAGAAACGTTATCACCATTGGTTATGCTTTCCATCGAAAAAGACCTAACAATAAGAATACTAAAGTTCAACTAGCACGTATTAGGCAGATTTGTTCCAATCAAAGAGAGAAGAATGAACTTACTAATTAAATAAGGTGATCAATCGGATTAAATGTTCTGCATTTTTTTATTTTTTAAAAACATATTTTTATTTAATTTAACATATCACATAGCATTTGCATCTAAAGTTATGCTGATTAGTCAATCAGTCCACTTTATATCTTCTGTCTCCGATCGTTCATACTGTAACACCCGAAAACACAATCCACCGGCCGCCACTGACAGAACCTAATGTTTTTCTACCTCAGTTTAACCCTTTGGGGATCCTATGGTACAATTTGTACCATATGCACTTTTCATGGTACATTGCGTTATTTCTCTTCTATTTGAGCTTTTTCGTCCGGTTTTTTTTTTTTGTTTTGTTTTGTTTTTGTTTTCCAAGTCCAGAGGCCTTGTAGAAGATATTACGTATGGTTTCAGACCGTCCTGCGTCCAGGCATAGGAGGTGATGACGTCATAAGTCAAAAATTTATTTTCTCATTTTCTAAATCTATGTTCAATATTTTTTGGCGGGCTTATTTTTCTACGTAGAAGATTGAAATTTTGCACAAACATTCAGTCCACCGAGTAGTATTTACCAGATTTTTTGTTCCGATGTCAGTGCCAAAACAGGGGGGAACCAGAGGGGAAAAGGGGTAAAAATAGGGATTTTTTACCCCAAAAATCCCGTTTCTCGTCATTTTCCCGCCTCACATACAAGATAGGGCCACGTGAGTCATACCGTCTGAAAGGCCGTTCTATTCTGAAGAGAATGACGGTCGAATTATTATTCTAGGGTAATTAGGGACGTCTCAGGGATTTTTTGAAAAATTTACTTCAATATAGGGAAATATGGGGCATTGTCGGTATATATATTTTTTGGCGGGTTTATTTTTGAACGTAGAAGATTGAAATTTTGCACAAACATTCAGTCCACCGAGTACTATTTACCAGATTTTTTGTTCCGATGTCAGTGCTAAAACAGGGGGGGACCAGAGGGGCAAAGGGGTAAAAATAGGGATTTTTTACCCCAAAAATCCCGTTTTTCGTCATTTTCCTGCCAAAAAACATGATAGGACGACGTGAGTCATACCGTCTGAAAGGCCGTTCCATTCTGAAGAGAACGACGGTCGAATTATTATTCTAGGGTAATTAGGGCCGTCTCAGTGAATTTTTATCCAAATATACTTCTGTATAGGGTAAAAGTGGGGCAAAGTAGGGAAATTTTCTCTGGCAGGCCTATTTTTTCACGTAGAAGATTGAAATTTTGCACAAACATTCAGTCCACCGAGTAGTATTTACCAGAAGTTTTTTTCCGATTTCTGCGTAAAAACAGGGGGGGTCCAGAGGGGCAAAAGTTGAAAAAAGGGAAATTTTGCCCCCAAAAATCCCTTTTGTCAGGAATTTCCCGCCTTAGATACATGATGGAGACATATGAATGGTACCGCCTGAAAGACAGTTCTATTTTGAAGAGAATGATTGGCGGATTATAGTCCTAGGGTAATTAGGGATGTCTCAGGATTTTTTCCCTGAGATCATAGTGTTTTATGGTACTTTGGGGCACTGTGGGAATTTTTGATAAAAATTCTCCCGCCCTTACTATTCAAGATAGAAACTTGAAATTTGGCCCACACATTCAGTATACTAAGTACTATTTCTCAGATTTTTTTAGATGGCTACGATCACACAGGGGGGGTCTAGGGGGGGCCAAAGTTCGAGAAAAAAGTTTTTCCCTCCGGAATTTTCACTTTGACATTTTTTCCCGCTTCTGGTATATGGTATGAGCACGCAAGTGGTATCATTTGAAAGCCAGCTCTATTCTGAAGAGAATGAGGTATGAACCATGATCCTAGGATAAATAGTGACGATACAGTAGCTGCTTGACTGAAAGTCTAAAAAATAGCCCAAAAAGCCAGGATCCCCAAAGGGTTAACACATTTGCATCTAGCATAGGTATGAATTAGTTTTTGGGAAGTTAAAGTACTCGTTATAACATTGTGGACCTACAGCTTAACGTGGAATCCACAATAAATTCACTTCAACCGAGAATCGAATCCGAAGTTCCCACACTTCTTTCACGTAGATACCATTTATCCGCAAGGGTGCGCAGTACGTCATTTAACAAAAAAAAAAAAAAAAAAAAAAAGAATCCACTTGTACTTGAATCATTTTGAATTTTCTTTGTAGCAATAACGTGGAATTCAATATACATCTACCATTTAAGACTGATAAAGTAAATACTATAATGAATAGTATAGTCTACAATCAAGGGCGTATCTCATATTTTAACATTCATCTGATTGCTTGAAGGAAAGGATGGAATTTTCTACATTTATTCATTTATTAATAGCAGAAATATATGTTCCTTGAACGGGCATAGAACATTTATTTTAGAAATATTTGGAAGATTTGTTTAAACCTCCTTCCTTCCGTTAGCACGCTCATTCTAATCAAAATGAACTGACGAAGTGCTATGTCCAAAAGTCATTCCAAACTATTCCGCTGTTTTCCCATAATGAGACTGATAAACATCAATGTGTTTTATATATTGAGAAAACAATTATAGAAATTGACCCCTTTCCCCGGTAAAGGCGCAATTTTCAAATACATTATAGCGTATACCCAATCAAAAGTAGAGTTTATATACAAAACTTCAACGTCCTAACATTATTACGGTACCGGGTTAAACTATAACATGGGAATGAAAGTATCGTTCAATTTTAACGGAAATATGCTGCATCATGCTCAGCACCAACACAAATACAAGATTTCTTAGTTTCTCAGCGCACTTCTCTCGTTTTACCTCTTCTTTTTCTTGTACTATAGTACTCGCGCCGAGTCGTGAAGCTTGGGCTCTAAACTAATCATAGAAATATTTTGCTTGAGCTCCAACACATCGGAAAACTTCGGTCCCCAAGTATGCGCTCGGGAAGCAGCTTCACGAATTGTACCGAAGTTTTCCGATGTGTTGGAGCTCAAGCAAAATATTTCTATGATTAGTTTAGAGCCCAAGCTTCACGACTCGGCGCGAGTACTATAACGTTTCTTATAGTACCACCAGGTGGCAACACAATCGACGGAAGGCACACATTAGGCGAACTGTACGCATTTTCGCCGATCCCAAGAGGTTCATCCAATACATGGCTAAAGTAGCACTTTTATTGGCCACGTACGGATGACGTCACAAAGGTTAAGGGTAGCGTACTTGGATTTGTTTTTTTTTAAGAATTCTTTAAACGCGGGGACATAAGTGGACTATTAAAGAATAATAAAGTAACATATGGGGACGCTAGGAAAATATTTAAAGTAAGGATTGAGCCAACATCGCTAGCTTTAGCCTGTTTTTATTATAACGTGACCATAATGCTACGTTAGTACCCAACTGTACCGTGCGGTTATGGAAAGCTTACGTGTGACTGCTAGTTCCACATGGTGTAAACAAAAGGAAGATGTTTATGCGTCAATTACTGCAATATTCTTTCATAGTGTTTCCAGCAACCAACATCACGGACCAAGGTGATGCCATTACTTGAATTTGAATCTTCTGAAAAATATTCTACGAACCATTATCTTTATTACTTGGAAATCATACGCTAAAAATCATCCTGTCGTATTAACCCTTTGGGGATCCCATTGTACAATCTGTACCATACGGGGTGTTTCATGGTACATTGCGTTATAACTCTCCTATTTGAGCTTATTCGTCCGTTTTTTTTTTTTTTTTTTTTGTTTTTCAAGTCCAGAGGCATTGTAGAAGACATTACGTATGGTTTCACACCTTCCTGCGTCGAGACATAGGAAGTGATGACGTCATAATTCTAAAATATATATTTTCGTGTAATATTTTTTGGAGGAGTTTAGGTAAAGTATTTTTGGCGGGCTTATTTTTGCACGTAGAAGATTAAAATTTTGCACAAACATTCAGTCCACCGAGTAGTATTTGCCAGATTTTTTTTTTTTCAGATTTCTCCGTTAAAACAGGGGGGAACCAGAGGGGCTAAAGTTGAAAAAGGGATATTTTTACCCAAAAAATCCCGTTTTTCATTTTCCCACCTTAGATACATGATGGAGACACGTGATTCATACCGTCTGAAAGGCAGTTCTATTCTGAAGAGAATGATGTGCGACAAAAGGCCCTAGGGTAATTAGGGAAGTGTCAGGGAATTATCAAAATATACTTCTGTATAGGGAATTTTGGACATTTTCGGTATTTTCTTGTGGGCTTATTTTTGCACCTAGAAGATTGAAATTGTTCACAAACATTCAGTCCACCGAGTAGTATTTACCATTTTTTTTTCAGATTTCTGCGTTAAAACAGGGGGGTACAGAGGGGCTAAACGTTGAAAAAGGGAAAGTTTTACCAAAAAATCCCTTTCACGGGATTTTCCCGCCTTAGATATATGATGGGGACAAGTGAATGGTACCGCCTGAAAGGCAGTTCTATTCTGAAGAGAATGATGGGCGAAACATGACCCTAGGGTAATTAGGGATGTCTCAGGGAATGTTTAAAAATTTCCCTCTGTATACGGGAACATGGGACATTGTCGGTATATTTTTTTTTGGCGGGCTTACTTTTGCACCTGGAAAATTGGAATTGTGCATAAACATTCAGCCCACCGAGTAGTATTTACCAGATTTTTTTCAGATCTCTGCGTTAAAACAGGGGGGTCCAGGGGGCTAAAAGTTGAAAAAAAAAGGATATTTAGACCCAAAAATCCCGTTTTTCCTCATTTTCTCGCCTTAGATACATGATGGAGACATGTGAGTCATACCGTCTGAAAGGCAGTTCTATCCTGAAGAGAATGATGGGCGAAACATGACCCTAAGGTAATTAGGGATGTCTCAGGAAATTTTTTACCTGAGATCATAGTATTTTACGGTAATTTGGGGCATGGTGGGAATTCCTGATAAAATTTCTCCCGCCCTTGGTATTCAAGATAGAAACTTGAAATTTGGCACACACATTCAGTATACCAAGTGCTATTTATCAGATTTTTTTTTAGATGGCTACATTCACACAGGGCCGCTCCAGATGGGCCCAAAGTGCGAGAAAAAAAATTCCCTCCGAAAGTTTCCCTTTGACATCATTTTTCCCGCTCCTGGTATATGGTATGAGCATGCAAGTGGTACCATTTGAAAGCCAGCTCAATTCTGAAGAGAGTGAGGTATGAACCATGAACCTAGGATAAATAGTGACGATGCAGTAGCTGCTTGACTGAAAGTCTAAAAAATAGCCCAAAACCCCGGATCCGGAAAGGGTTAACATGATCATAGAATTGTGGCTTCTCATTAAAAGTTCTAAGTTTGTTATTAGAGCTTGTGTCTGTTGTTGCAAAGCCTCTGCTAACAGCACCTCCAACATACTACATCTTCTGAACAACCGTCAGACGCCAGTTCTCCGTAGCTCACAGAAGCTCAGAAATCGTCCTGTGCTATTGTTAGGTTACACAGAGATTACTTAATGTACTTACACATCCCAATAAATTAGAATGCTCTTTTTCGTTTACAAAGAAAGACTCTGTAGTAACGTGAGAATATATGTAAATATGTGCAGGATTATAAAAGAAAACTTTATTTCCAAACTGTACATTACAACAAAATAATAAAGGAACATTTCATCACAGAACACATAAATGCACTTTGTCGGTATACTTATGTAATAATAACAAAGAAAAGTATCACATATCACATCAAGTAAATAGTCTGCAAAATTGGATCATCCTTACGAATGTCGCACAAAAATACATTCAAGGCCGACACCATTTTCAGTAACTCACAGTGATTCTTTTATGTGAATTACTGAAAACAGTGTTCTAAATTTATTGAGATAAGGAACAGAACAAAGATAAATCCAATTCTGCAGGCTACGACAAGTGTAACACACAAATCAGGTAATTAGCTTCGTTGCTCTATACACCAAGCAACATTATACCACATATGATTGATAACATTTCACAAATTACTTTGCTTTAATAAAGGAACGCCCTTGCAAGAAATTCAAGACGATCTGAAGTCATTCAAGGCGTTGATCAGTCGCAAAACTCGAGGATGTATCGAAGTGAAGTTCTTGTTTCCCCTCTGCGACTTCTTTCCTCGACTTGGATTTATTTGAAAGAAACACCTGAAAAAGCAATAAATTGATATATTTAATAATCCGAAAGAAGGAAACACTCCTGAGTGAACTTACATTAAATAACTAAAACGGCAATTCTTCACAGGTCTCTCCTGATTTGCAGTTTTCTAATAAACTAACTTTTTAAAAAGAAAATCAAGACACTCAAAATATGGTTTCTACATTTAGTAGAAACTCCTCCCTGCATAATCTAACCATCTGTTCATAACACATTAATTAATCTTCAGCGGATTCCACCCTGGAATCAGTGATTTACAACGAACCTTGCTATCAGCATCTTGAATCAAAACAAAAACTTCCAAGAAATCCACCTGAATACAAAGAGACCATAATAATAATAATAATAGTAATAATAATAATAATGGATTTGTACGATTAAAATCTGATGTGTGTCACTTTCAAAGTAAAATAGAGAGAGAGAGAGAGAGAAATATCTGGATAGTGAAAGTACTGATGCATTTATTTTCATAAGACTATATTTTCAAAATTATTACGCGTACAAACATAAGTAGTATATTAAAATAACCGTACACTCATCAAATTTTATTGTGTATTCCAAATGGCACCAGATGGCAGCACGATTTTAGTATCTGTTCCAAATGGAAGTAAAGCAAGAGAAAAGTTTTTGTGTGTTAGAATATGCGAGATGTTCTCCTGTTACAGGAGTGCAACGTGTATCGAGTGACCAAAGAGGGATATATAAAACATTTATAGGGGGCGAAGAAAACTTGGTGAGTTAGCGGTTCTCTTGATGTATCAAGTTCGCATGTATTACTTTTGAGAAAATAACCTTGAATCATTTATAGAAGTCCTGTTGTTTCCGGCTGCAGCCTCACACATTTGTCATTGTTCAACCAACGATTGGATTCCATACGAAAGAAGTGAATCGGAGATTTGATGAAGTCCTCATCTGCACATTACAATGCTCGGTCATCAGGGAAGTTCTCTGTCAAGAAGTGATCTAGGGATAACGGAAGAGGGTGGCACTCAGTGAAAAGATGTCAGAAGAACACGGTGGATACCGAAAAGTTTCACACTACAACTCGTGGAGAGCCTGCACCATCCTTTGAGCAACATGATGGCTAGTATTCTCATGTAACATGAAGACGCAACGTCTGTTGATTATCGTTCCTATGCATTCCATGGATTTCAGAACTTTTTGCATCGACGGAGAAATACATGATGGATCACCTCCACCATAGATCACTATACCAGCAACACCTTCTGCGGGCGGACTCCATCCAACAAATATCTTGACCGCTTATGATTGTTGTAGCAGATACATTAGTATTCAGAAGTTGCAATCCGATGCAGGAAACCTTTCCGGTCATTTCCTACACTCAGAGAGCTGCACACCTCCAGACTGGTGTTAACTCATAAGTCAAACCTTTTCACCTGACCAATTGCACTGAGCTGCCGAAACACACTGGTCTGGTTTATGCCTAACTCAGTGGCAAATGCACGAAACTACTGATAGTCCGCTTCCACGTTGTTCCTGAGGAACTCATCAGAACATGCTGTTAGTCGGTGACTGCAGGGTTTAACTGTGTCCCCAGCATGAAATGTAACAAACCAACGACGTATAGTGCGTTCATTCACCACTTCTATTCAGAATGTACTGTTGATGTTTCCCGCGGTTAGATGTGCAGAGTGTCCCAGTTTAAACTCGTAAACAAATATTACGCTATTGGATGTCTCTCCACGGTGCACTTTCAGATGATCTTATTCAACATTCAGCCTGAGTGGGCGCCTTACCCTATATTCTAAACGTGTACAGAGTTTGCAATATCTTACGGCACAAAAGTTTTCTGAAAGTCCGCTTCCAAATGTTTCCAACGAGTTTATTAGAGCGAAACATGCACTGTTTACGTTCTTTGTGGCTAGATGTGTTCAGTGTTCCTGTTTAAACTCGGTAGTGTCCCAAGAGACAGAAAATCGGAAATTTCAATTGCATATCAACCTGGTAATAAAAAGAATACTGGGCTTTAATTCTGGTAATGTGACTCACCAATAAAAAACTATTTAAAAATGGTCTTTTCTCACCTCTGTATGAACTCTAGGGTAAGAGAGGATTCTTCCGGATACTTGATGTTGAAACAATAGAAGGATGCGAAAAGAATACATAGTCCTTCCTCAAACGTCTCAATGTCTTCAATGGCTAGTATGCCATCAATTGCTACAGAGTATGAACGGGCATCCAAAATTGACGAACCTGAAAGAAAAGTAACAGAAAATAAATGATTTAATCAAGCTTCATCTTTTGTACACGATGTTTCTCTCGAAGGATAACCGTGTCTTCATGTGTCCACTCTAACTATTGACAGATCTTAATGTTAATGACAACTTACGTATCTCTATACAACAGGTTCCGAAAATTATTGTCCATTAACTCCGATGCACTTATCACAGCACATTTCATCATGGTTTTTGCAAATTCTAAGTATTTCTCCATCTATTTCCCCAATATTGTCATTCAGTTCTTTACATCCTCCCATGCGTATAAATTGCTTCTGGCATTTATCAATTCAGGCAGGTAAAGAACGAAAGAAAAAAAAACTTACTTTTATAGTCTCAGATGTTCTAGAATTTATCAAATGTTAAAACTCAGGACAAAGTAAGAAACCTATATATTTTGCTTTGTCAAAAGAAAACTGGCCCGAGATACAGGCTGCCAAAAATGACACCATTTCCCACGTGCAAATTTCGTCAAAATGTTAAAATGCTTTATCTCTGGAACAATTCAAGATGTATTGCTTTTTATTTCAACGATAATAATTTACTGACTCAAATAACATTCCCCTTTTAGAAATATATGTCCATCCAAATTCACGTGATCTTTGATTTTCTCTTTCAAATCATATACCAATCTTTTAAATGCCAATCCCAAAAATTACCTTTTTCCTGTTGATCAGTGTTATACAGTACCAAATGTCCTGAAAAGAACTTTCACTTTTTAGTAGAACATGATTTATAAACAACTGAAATTTTTGCCATACATTAAACAAGTTTCCGTTACCACATTCTCACATATCGGTTTGGTGAAAAAAAAAAAAAAAAATCTAGTCTTATTGGACGTGTCATTTTAATTCTGCATAAACATATATGACAGACACAGTTTTCAAATATACTGAAGCTTCCAAAATTTACGTGCAAGTTCCGAAACATATAAGTTCCAAAGCATTCCACTTGTGTGCACTCTGTTTAGAGCTGAAACCAGCAATTCAATGAACTAAACCTGTGTTTAACTGCATCAGTATCTTCCTTTGATATTAAGTGATGCTTTCATGTTGAACCAATAGGAACTGGGGCACACACAAACTTTAAAATATCGCGAATTGGAAATGAAAACTGGTGGTGGTGTTCCTGGCAGTTGGAAATCTATATCTAACAGTCGGTTCATGTGATAAAGTTCTAGACGATTTCACTTAATTCTCAACTGATATCTGTAACCTTTGCAAGCCACGAATTACTGTCACACACACAGGGTACAAACATCACTCTTTCTATGTTGTGTACCTGAATATTCTCCTGCCATTTCTGACATCTTGGTTGGACAAATGAAATTTCTTCTTTGTTAGTCTTTAAGTTCGCTCACCACTTTGAGTCCAGAATGTGATTTCTGAATTTCTTTTACAGGGCCAGTTGGATCATTCCTTTTATTTTCTGCTGCTAGAATTCTGCAACTTCCTCTTGAGGGCTGTTCATCTATATGACTTCATACGCTTGCAAAATCCTCGGCATTCTGAATCGTAGCTATACTTGGGCTGGAAAGATTGTTTTGTAGCTTGGTACTTCACTAGGCCCTTCTATACCATCGCAAGGCGCCTTTTCATGACCAGCAGCACTATATATCTATTCCATTGGCACAAGCGACTTCAATTCAAACAGCTGCTATCGATTTGGAAGTGTTTAGGAGCATCGTCAGAAATAATATTTTCTGCCTGTGATTTTAGTTGTTGAAGAATTTTGCGTATTGCCAATATGTATGTGCTCTGTCCTCACTTATAACTGCAACACTTGTGGTTTTGTCTTGAAAACACGTGATTTCTGTAAAAATTGAAACTTGGCCATTACTCTAGTGGTACCCTTGTACTGTTTGTGGCAGAATTACAGACCAATTCTCAGCAAAATTACAGTGAAACACTAAACATAGTTCATCAGCCTCTACACATCCCTTCATTTCTGTAATGTGTTGTTCTAGCAATTTCTTAGATGTTTGTGTTCTGCTTTCACTGTCATTTCTAAAGTTCGTCAATGAAGGTTTTCTTAATGAGTTTATTTTTCTCCATGTTACATTGTAACTTCAGAAGAGACGTCTGTTATGTTTTCTAAACGATGAGTCTGGAAGGCGAGTCCTCTTCTTTCAGGACAGTCACGATTTTCCTGAAACAAAAAGATATCTCGTTATACATCACAGACTCCTAGCGATCTCTCACGTCCGACCAAGGTGTAATACGTCACGCCTTCAAAGATGTGAAGTTCAAAATTGGCACAATACACAAACATTTCTAGGTGGGTCGTAGTGTATAGAGTTTTGATCTTTAATGTGGAATACTCACGATTATGTCCTTTAGATTAAAGGAAACAAATGATTAATGGAAGTGAATGATAATGAAGGAATTAGTGGATTAAGAACGGGGAGGGAACAAGAGAATCTCGACAAAGCGCGCGGATACAATGTAGTCCTCTACAAACTCAGATGGTCTGGGATCAAACCAGGGTTTTATTATTGAATTATGTTAGAGCAGTCTTTAAAAAGGAACTAACTTTAATACTTACCGAAAGCTACGAGACATGGTTTTTGATCCAGACCATTCAACGCTTCTTCAGCTTGTTGTGGGTTACTTCTCTGAAAAAAGGAAAAAAAAAAAAAAAAAAAAGAAACAATGAAACAAACAATGTAAGCGTCTTTCAGTTACAAGTTACAAATTATTTATAACCTACGGATGGTTTGGTGCCAGAAATTATGTTTCTATTTCTACCATCGCTGCTATTCAAGAAAGAAAGAAAAAAAAAAAAACACTTACAAGGGCTTTAATGATATTTAGATTTGAGTATTAAAATTTGTGAAACCACAAGTTAGTTGATGGACATTCTTGTGTTTTATTTCAATGTTGCGTCTCGTTGCCTTTACTCTTTCCTACATTATTTTCGCTACTTGAGAATGTTTACTTTGTTGAATGAAACAGAAAATAAGAAGATGAATATTTAATTGTGTTTATATACAGTTCTTTTGCATTTGTTCAATGCCTTCCTGAATATAGATGATGAAAAACTATGGTTCATACTTACGAATAAATAAATAAAAGACACATAGTAAAAGCTGGAGCAAGTGTTTAGAATATTTGTAATAATCGCATGTATGATGAATATGGAGTATTGTATTCATTAACGAAAACTTTGGTAGTAATAATAAGCTATAATAATAATAGTAATAGTAATAAAATGAAATTTACTTACATCAACAAGCACGAACATTTCTTTTGTTTCTTCTTGAAAATACGCTTGTATGAGCAACACTACTGAAGCCAAATGTTTGCTCATAGCTTCATTGACTAATGGAAGAACTGTTTCAACGTACTTTTTACTTATAGATGAATCTTTCACGAAGCAATAAATATGCTTAGCCCACTTTGAAAGTGATGCGAATAACGTTTCCATTGGCTGAATCCCAACCAAGATCTGAAAGTGGAATAATAAGCCTTTCCTATGAAATAAAAAGGGCCATTCGTTTAACAAGTCCTGGATTGGCGCTCCGCTGTTGATTTGCAATCGTTGTGAAGGGTAAGTTTCCTCGGAAAGCTTCAACGCTAACTTAATATCCACACAGGGAGAGCTCATTATATCTTTCAACTGTGTTTTCTTCTCCTCTTGAGTCTTTCGATTTTCAGTAGCTGGAAGCGTCGGCTGCCACTGAACACAACCGTATGAGTCGACCGATGTTCGACTTCCTGTTCCAGTAAACGTCCTGTTAACATTCTCAGAGCGACACTGCAAATGTCTTAGAAGAGATTCATAGCCGGTATCAATCACCTCACCATTTACGACATCTTGAAACGAATCTGGGTACTGTTCGACAATCTTTCTAGCAATCACAGCCATTTCCCTTTTGACAGGTTTGGGACATACCTCATGTACAGCTGTTACAATTATCCGCACGAACAATCGTCGGAGATTTGGCGGTGGTCTCTCTCCTGTCACTAGCACATTCATCAGAGAGTTAGGTAGGCGATGCCACGGAATAATAAACTTTTCCGCCCAATCAGAGCTCAAGTTCGATTTTGTTGAGAGAGAGTTGGACACGTAGTTTTCCCATTTCTCCACTGAAACGGAAATAGGTGAGGCGGATTTTTCTGAGGAGGGTGAGTTGTTTTCCATCTCACTTTCTTCTGTTTCGTATTTATATTTGTGGTTATTGAGACCTCTGTTAACATTATAAACTCGAAGGGACATACTTCTCACCAACGCATCAACACCTTTAACCACAACTTTACCGTCACTCGTATCTGGGAAAGACGAGGGATATTTGGCACATATTTTCTTCGCTATAATATTTAACTGTTTCAAACGTGGCGTTACGCGTTCCATTTGAATTGCAGATACAATGCTTCGTACAAATTCCTGTCTGACAGTTTTTGGTAATTGCTTACCAGTGTCCAAATATGATACAACTGCCGCTGGCAGTAAGTCCCATGGAATTTCAAAAGAGTTGGCCCACTTTTCTTCTTCATCTTCCCGCAACCACATTTGTTTAATTGTAGGAAGATTCACACACACAGGAGAAGGAAGCGATATGCTGGTTGATTCGGAATCAGAACCAGCAGCATCATTTCTTATGGCACGCGTTTCCTTTTCTTCTTCTTGTCTCGAATTTCCTATATTAAACATATTTTCTTCCTGGTTGGAATACCAAATACGATGTTGCATGTTTCTTAGGAGACAGTTATGAGCTGAACGAATTTTTTCCCCATTCACTATTTCCGCGAAAGAATCAGGATATTTATCTACTATCTTCCTAACAACAATATTTAGATCACTTGTACGTGGCTTCTCACATACTTCCTGCATAGCTTGTATCATTATTTGTATGAATTCTTGTCTCATGCTAGCTTTCAACGGCTTTCCCTCCTTTAAAGTCTCTAAAATTTCAGATGGCACCCTATCCCAAGGTATCTCAAAGTCACGAGCCCAATTCGACTTCAGCATGGAGTTGGTTTTCGAGACATTTGATTCTTGATTTTTTCGAACTAGCGCATCTGTTGTAGAATTCACAGTTTCAGAATTCACTACGAATTGCTCGTTGTTCGATTCAGGTACAACAGGTGTTCGAAACTGATTTTCAGATTCTTCGGACAATTGACTTGATCGCCCCTTATCTGACTCCGAAGAGATGAATGATCCAGGGGAGGCAACAAGATGCGAGCATTGTGGAGTTTCTGTACTATGCTTCCGAAGATTTGTAGCATCTGACATATTAACTGAATCGCTGGACTCTCGCAGACTTCCTGTCAACAAACAAAAATGCCTATTAGACTACAACAAAATGTTAATTAACATAAATTTATATCTAGCCACATTAAAAACATTTTTAAAATAGGAACTATGAGAGCTCGTACACAAATGCAGAAGAGTAAAAACAGCATAATACCTTGTAGTAGTACGGTGATTACGGACGGTGATGGTAATCACAATAACAAGAAAACGATAATGTTTCATAGTCACCGCCACAATCACGAAATAGTAGCACTCTTGAGGGACACAGGCCTTATCTTCAGCTGTATTGAGTTTGAAAAAGGAATAAAAAAGGTAAGAGCATGTGGGGAAATGAAAGAATAAAAATGACTATTCGAAGTAAACAAACTACTTCACTTCTACAAAGAGTATGTCGAATGAACCTACGTTAAACACTATAAAGATAGTCACTATTCACTGTTGTTTCTCTTTCTCTCCAACCGGTGATAGTGCGTATTAAAAAAAGAATTCATATACAGGTACATACACAAAGGTTGATTCATTTATATTGAGCTGAAGTAAATGTACAATTGTACCGCGCATACGCAATCCATTGCCGTGAGTTGCGACGAGGTAAGCAACATTATCTAGTTAGTCATGCAGTAAAGCAGTGTGGTTGATCATAGTCTGATGCCACCGAAACTGAACAGATTCTGTGAGGGGTTCATTGTGGCTCTTTTCCAACGCTAAGTTCACGGGGTTGCGTACCGTAGAAATGTGTCCAGTGTGTAATTTCCGTCTAGGTCGTTCCACTGTGAATCGTATTATACGGAAATATGCGCTACAGAGTCCTGAGCCCACCATACCGACCCGAGCACCTAGAACTGTTCATTAAAAATTTGCATAATTGTGCTCTGTTTCTCACACAGGGACAAATTGCATCTCCGAAAGATGGAGAAACGTCAATATCAATACTGCGTACTACCAGACTTAGGTCATGACTGAAATGTACTATTGTGCTGCCAAAATGTCTTGAGCCGTGGCAAAAATGAGAACTAAAGTTCACACACCCACACGTTGAGCCAATAAGGGTTCAGCTGTTGCTAAGCGAGAGAAAGCGAGTGGAATTCCTTCAGCCGATACCAGCGCTTGCAACGGAAGACTAGGGATCAAGTCAATGTGGTATATCTTTAGCACGAAATCCCAACGTTGTACGGACAAGACGGAACCAGGTTGAACTGCACCAAGACGAGGTATCCAGCCACATGGGAAAACAGCTGGAATTCTATCGTCAATGGAACAGGAAACTGAAATTGCGGAAATTCCCTTTTCTGAGATCCCTATCAAGAGCCCACATCCCAGTTCAATGGACTCTTGTGCTTTCAGACTTCTCAAGCGGCGCCTGTCCCGTCGTCGAGTCCGCACCATCACTGGCCTTTGGAAAGTATGTAAAGAGGAGTAGAATGCAATACCCTTAGTCCAACTGCAACACAGTCTCTTGCAATGGAAACTCCGATGAAATGTGGGATAGCCGTAGCAGACACAGTCTTTTAGAAAATGTTGGCCTCAAAGACGATCAATATACCCTGATTAAAAAAAAAAAAAAAAAAAAAAAAAAAAAAAATCAAGGAAAGGCTTGAGTTGAGTTGATTTTCAGTTTAACTTCCTGTTCAGGCTTTGTTTCCCCCACAACAAATAACGCTGAAATTTAAGATGAACCAGCTGAAATGCTCGTTCTTCGCACGAAGAGAAAATGTCTATGGAAAATATTTGAACAATATTCCCTCATATAAATTTTGGCATAAATTTTGAATATCCTTGTCCCCTTCAAGCCAAGTGATATGATGAAAACCAACTTGAAGTAGGTACTATGTTCCAAAAATTCATTTGGTTCCCGTGATGTTATCACAAACAGAAAACTATATCGCTTTCAATGTGGCGAAAATAGTAAAAAATTTTCCTATATTTACTCCTCCCCTCCCCCTCTGAAAAGTGAAAATTTTCAAAAATGTTTTAACACCTCCTTTATTAATTTTCCTAGCTTCATAGGCTCGTGAGATATTTTATTTTTGGTATAAATTTTGAATTTCCTCTACCCCCCTTTAATCAAAATTAAAATGAATAAAAAAAAAAAAACCGTAGTTCGAGGTTCGTAGTTTATTCCAAAATTCATTTCAAAGTGTTCAGCCTTTTTCCGTGATACGATCAGAAACAATAGGCAATATCGCTTTCAATGTAATAATAATAATAATAATAATAAAATTGAAATTCCCTTTCCCTTCTTCCTTACAACGGGAATTTTCGAGAATGGTAAAAATTTCCAGACGGTTCTACACAGTTCAGTTCTCTATTCTATTCGTTGAAACTTGTGCTTAAATGTCATTGGGACTGCCACTAATCAGCTTAGCGATCGGGAACTATGGATTCGACACTAATTTCGGTTATTTTGGACATTCTTCTTTTCACTCCTTCTCACCCCACACGACGATTGGGCCCGAACTTAGGCTAAAACAGCAGAGGAAATGTCATTATTCATCTCGGCAACCCCGAAAACTATCGATTCAACATTAATATCGGTCCTTTGGATTATTTTTATGTCACTTCTTCCCCTTGCCCCTAGCGGTGCTTCAGATACCTTACCTGCAGTCTGTTTGTTTCCAGATTGTACGTCATGTGTGTGTTAAGTTTGGTTAAAATTGCTCTAGGCGTTCCAGACTTATGCTGGAACATACATACACTTTTAAATATACAGATTTTGTAAAAGTCTTACGTGTAAAAAATTTTGCAATTCTCTACCTATGTGAAAAATTTCCAAAACTTCAGTTTCAAAGAAGTGAAAGCATTATCGCTTTACAAATCTAAGAAAATTTTAAAGGTCAACAGTCTGAATCAGTATTAATTCAGAAACGAGAAAGCAGTTTGGAAGAAAAAAAATTGAAAATCTTCCCAATTATTTCTGGTCTGTTTCAAAGTGGAATATTTCAAGGAACTTTTAGATGAGATGGATTCGTGTACACAGATGGGGTACATTGTAACTTTTTGAAATTACACTACCATCGAATATATCACAAATATAGCTAGGAAGTGGCATTCAAAATCGAAACAGCTTAGCAAGCTCATCAGGAAAGTGTGTCATATGTCAAGTTGTCAGTATTTATCTACATTTTAACATACAAACATTTTAATCAATCTGAACGTTGGGATTATACGACAAGCCGTGGTCGAGCGAAATATTGAAACGTTTAAGTCATATCCATATGATGACCAGAACTCGCGAAGTGTAGCGGTCAACATAAACAAAGGTAGCACATTTTCCTTTCCAGAAATGTCTCTTGGATTCGCTTTTTTTTTTTTTTTTTTTTGAGTGAAGACACATGGATTTAGAATTTGCCTTCTAAATATGCTTACTACAGGGGAATTTAAATCTGACTCCACTGGGATAAACAGTGTATGATATATAACCAAACATCAGAATTTATTTCTGTAGTTATTAAAATTTGCATATTCGTATCAGAAAATCTAGACATAAGAACCTTGCACTAAGTGACTTGTATCACTGTGATAAATTTAGTGAATACTGCTTAAAAACCATGGGAAGTGTACAGTTAGAGAAAAAACGTGCATAATGTAGTATGAAAAACTTCGTTCGCTCGGCACAATAATGACATTATCTCGAAGACAAGAGCTATTCAATCAATTTAAGCATCACTGCTGTGTTCGAAATTCAACGAAACTAGAAGTAGTTATGTAATTTTCACCATAAAATCCACCTTTTGAAAAATTTGTTGAACAACGTTATTTTATAAAAACAATGGATGTAATTAAAATGTGAATAATAATATGAAGAAGATGAATATAATAACACACCTTATTCCGTTACGATTGTTGTAAGCTTGTCTCCTAACGAAATATACATTAAAAAAAAGGAAGAAAATTATATACAGATGAAAGCAACGTTATAAAATTATGCGTCAAAACTTGGAACGTGTTCTTATAACTTTTTAATATTGTTTTCTTAGTTGTATTTATAAGAGAAACATTTCCTTTAATGAGAGAACAAACAGAAAGGCAAAGTAACAATTACCTTCAGTGCTGCGTTCGTTAAATCTCAAAAATCTTTAGATTCGGTGAAGACATTCACTATTATTCATACTCTCAAACAGGGAACTCCCTCGTGACTATGTTTAGTATACGTACGGGAGACCCGGGTTTGATTTCTTGTGAGAGCTCATGTGGTTCAGATTATACGTTACGTTGTACATCGATGTCTTATACATCCTCGATGATGAACGCAACGCAAAACTCCAAATTAATCAACCGAAATGAAATGGTGCGATCGAAGAAACTTATCTATGAAGAAGTTATTGCGAATATCAAAATGCTTGGCTATACGAAGACCAAGAGCAGAGAAGGTCAACAAATTAATGTAAGTTCCTATAAGCTCTTTAAAAACGTATTGAATATGTATTTCGATTTTTCAAGTGGGAGAAAAATGAAATGAAATCATTAAGTTTTACGTCCCACGGTTATGCCGGTTAGGCTAAAGGAGACTGTGATGATGAGAAATGAGTGAAATAGTGGAATGAAGACAGTGGGAGGAAACGGGAGAACCCCGAGAAAACCCACGACCACGGTGTTTGTCCACCACAAAGTCCACACGGCGCGAGCTGGGATCGAACCAGGGACCCCAAGCACCGGAGGTGAACGCTCTACCACTGAACCACCGCGCCCCCTTCAAGTGGAAGAACAAAGATGAAAAACAGAAAACATCTCACTCACCTTCACTTCACTGATTTTTCCCCCCACAAACAACGGAGAACTGCACGATATAACAAAGAAGTTCATTGATGAGAAAGGTAATCAAGTTCAAATTGAATATTGAGAAGATGAAAATGATGTTCAACAACTTCGCAAGAAAATCAAGGATTGAAGTTGCAAATACAAACCTAGATATGAATATCTACATCCACCTGGGACAGAAGATATCCTTGAATGACAAGAACAAACTAATATATGTATAAAATTAAAATGAAGTGCATTCGAAAGGAAAAGTTTCATGTTGAAAAGAAAAGTCCCTGTGTCTACAGCGTAAGATGATCAATGAGTATCTAACGGTTTTGGTATATATCCATCACAGATGTAGACACTAACAAAATCAGACAACTGCATCTGCAAACTACACAACAAAGCGTGGAGAGAAGCTAGCTGACAATCACCCGCAAAGATAAGAATTAACCTCATAGGTTAGAGATATGATAGAAGTAACGGGTATTCGCGTGATAACAAATAACCGAAGAGGTAGTGGGCCGGACCTACCACAAGAAATGATCAGTGAGCAAAAACAATATTAGACTGTAAACCAAGAGACAAAAAGTGACCTAGGAAGGGTCCTACTAGACAAAGCAGTATGAAGAAATTAAGTTTTCAATTCAATATCACGGATCCACTGGCCCATGAACCTATTGACAGTAAAGAAGAAAATTAATGTAAATAACACAAGGACATAAAACTGAATTAAAAAGAAACAGCACAGTTAATACAGCAATTGGAAATTAACAGTTTGTATTCAAGATACTTAATACTATGCTGTATTCAAGATACTTAGTACTGGACTTAATACTATGCTTCTACTATTATAGAACATGGAAAGTATTTCATTCTACAACATAATATCTTCACAATTCTCACCATATGTTGATATTTATTCAACTTTGTCTTATCTTTACTTAATGATGCAATAGTACAAATAATAATTGTATATATACATACATACTCATTGAAATACCAAACTATGACGAAGAAATTCAGGCTATATTTCAATGACCCCTTCTCACCATCTTCATGCATATATTGGTGTTACTTAAAACCTGATATAATTTTTCCAATATATATTAATCACGCATCTCGTACAACTACATTAAAATGGCTCGATACGACATTTGTACGGATCGTCAGATCAAGTGAGGGGAACATGTCAAATTAGATATTCACAATAACTAAACAAGCACGCATATACTTAGAATAAGACTTGAAAATATTAAAGAGGAATAAATCTACACCGTTTCAAAATATTGGAAAAATTATATCAGGTTTTAAGTAACACCAATATTTATTAACATTTCAATGGACTGTTGAAGTGTTTTTGAAAAAAATAAACTATAGAAAAAGAAGAAGTGGTTCTCGACAAGGAATTTTCACAGCGGTGATTTAAGGAACATTAGAACTGTCTCAACAATGAGAGAAAATAATAATAAAAAGAAAAAAATGTAACACACAAAGAATGAAGAAGTGACTGACTAGACCGGAACCTCCGGCATACCTTGCCGATGCGTTAACAGGGTGTCTACTAAGATTCCCGATGGAAAGTTCGTGACTTATCGTGACCTTTTCATTTCCAAACCATAAAAATTAGTATCATTCTCAAGAGCGAATTTGGGTGCAAATTGGGCCCAATTCTCATACATGTGATAGAAGCGTGCTTTGCTTGCGATTTGATAGCGTCTAAAGCCGACCATAGACATTTTTGGTGGTGAATTTTGACGTTTTATAGAACAAAATTCTCCCGTCTATACTTTTAATTGTACAGATAAAAGAAATCGTGACCCAAAAACTAAATTTTGTGACTTTTTCTTGACTTTCATGACTGTTTTCTGATTTCGTGGCTTTTTCATGACTTTCGTGACTTGTGACCGATAGACACTGATTAACCACTACGCCATCCAGTCAACCTTCCAGAATAGCCACTCACTCTCACTCCCGTATATGGACAAAGAATTGTCCAATCACAACAGGGGTCTGTGGTGCAACCTATGTAGTCCGAGATGAGAGCACCGACTTTGAGAGAGAGACTGAGTGGTTGTTCTGTGAAGCAGACCGGGTGGCATGGTGGTTAACGCATCGCACGGTATGTCGGAGGTCCCCGGTTCAAGTCCTGGTCCAGTCATTCTCTGCGTTAGAATTTGCACCTGTAAAGGATTAAGTGTGTAAAATGAAAAATAGGTTGTTTCCTCCTTTCGTTAGTATATATGAAATTATAACCGTCATAAGGTGCTCGGTAGAACGACACAGAATTGTCCAAGCCCAGCAGTGGTCTATGGTACAGTCTGTGGAGAGCACCGACCTCGAAGAGTAAGTGGCTATTCTGGGAAGCAGATTGGGTAGCGTAGTGGTTAACGCATCTGCACAGTATACCAGAGGTCCCAGGTTCGAGTCCCGGTCCAATTAATAACTTTTCAGTCTTTTTGTTATAGAATTCACATTTACAGAGGGCCTGGTGTGTGTGTGTGTGTGTGTGTGTGTGTGTGTGTGTGTGTGTGTGCGTGTGTGTGTGTGTGTGTGCGTGTGCGTGTGTGTGTGTGTAAGTGTGTGTGTGTGTGTGTAAGTAAGTAAAAAATCGGTTGTTTCCTCTTTTACTGATATATATATAAAGTAGTTCAATGAGGAAAGTATTAAAAAAAAAAATACACGCATGAAGGTAAGAGGGTATTGAAAATCTGGCGTCAATTTGTTCATCATAATTTAAGTGCTTCAATTAGTTTGTTTTTACCTTGTTTCTCTTTCCACGAAAAGAGCAGTTTTCGAATTGGAATAGGTTTTAGAACAGACTTTAAGTCTTCCTCTTCGACGTATTGTAAATCATCCTCTTCTAAGACGCCAGCTTCTTCCAAAGCTTCTGCAATCTTCGCTATGTTTTCATCTGGAAGCGAGCTCAAAACCTCTTTCACTCGGATTTTTATAGTATCTAATCCCTGGGAAAAGAATATATATATATATATTTCATTATAGCTTTGGAAATATTCGACCGTATTAATAGAACAGAACTGACAAACCACTAAATATATATTAATATAAACTTTATAATGAAGTCGGTGGATAATTCTGGACAAAGTGGTACAGGAAAGAATGTACTGTGGGAATACAATGCCATAAAAGGAGTGATGTAGATGTGAGAACCAAGAGGAATTTTACAAGGAATACGCAAAGAAGGATAAAAAGATAGTGATGACGTAAAGAGGTGCGAAGAAATGTGATACGGAAGTGGAAAGAAGCTCAATGGATTAAGGAACATGGGAAGGATGTACTGGTGAACTGGACGAGCGAGCTTACGATCCGTGAGTTATGGCATGCACTGCTGGACAAAACAGAAATGATTGAGTTAAAAGGAAACAACTAAAAGAGCAAACAATACTGTCAGGTGGGCAGATGTCCAAATTCCGAATAAGTGTGCAAATTATTGGGGAAAGTAGATGTGACAAGCACCTAATTAAAAATGTGTATGTCCTACAAATGGGTGTAAAAAGTGAAGGGAAAAACCCGATACTCTATCACCCGAGTAGAGAATGTTTTCTCTCTACGTAGTAGATCAGTAAAGGAGCGCAAGGGGACACAAAAGTACTAAATAACTATTTCTCAGTAACATAATAATATTAGTACACAATATTTCTTAGCATGTTTAAACAGAAAAGAAACGAATACGATAACAAATTTATACGTAATTAATATGTATAAATACTTAAAAGAAAAACTAATATGAAAGCATGGTATAGTTTTTCTTTAGTCTTGTAGTATAACTGCAGTGAAAGGAAAAAATAATTACATTGTTGCCTCCAAAATCCAAGAGCCTCAGGAGTCAAACACCTTGAAATCTGAAGGAAAAATTCGAGCGAATTTTGTCGTGGAATACAAACGCCCAGAGCAATGTTCGTGTGTACATTTTGCCCGGACCACTCATGCACTTTGTCGACTTGTGAAAGCATCTCGTTGCGATTTTCGTTGTTAATTTTATACTTTTGTGCCTATTTGATCTAATTTTATCTTAAATAATTATATTTTTATTCTTTTATCTTAACATCCAGCGTATTTACTGTTAAAACCATTTTAAAAATTCTTCGTGGGATCAGGGAACGGATTAATTTAATTTCCATTATTTTAGAAGGGAAAAATTGTCTTGGCGAACGGGCTTCTGGAACGGATTAAGTTCGGATTCTAAGATACAAATTTCCTATATATATATATATATATATATATATATATAAATAATATTTAACTTAAAACAATCATAAACATTAACTTCATGAACACTTTCAAGGCAGAGAGGGGCGCGGTGGCTCAGTGGTAGAGCGTTCACCTCCGGTGCCTCAGGTTCCTGGTTCAATCCCAGCTCGCGCCGTGTGGACTTTGTAGTGGACAAACACCGTGCTCGTGGGTTTTCTCGGCGTTCTCCCGTTTCCTCCCACTTTCTTCATTCCACCATTTCACTCATCTCTCACCTTCACCGTCTCCTTTAGCCTAACCAGCATAATCGTGGGACGTAAAACTTAAAAATTTCATTTCATTTTTTTTTTTTTTTTTTTCAAGGCAGACTTGCCTCTTCTTTAGTATGACTTATAAAATTTCACTACTAAACTGATTTCATGTTATATACAGGTATGTCACTGACATATACTGAAAACTGAAAACTTTAATTACTTTTTAACTTTCAGGACAATCCTCTACAATATAAAACCAGTTTAGCAGCCAAGCTTAACCAGCTACACAGAGGAAGAGACAAGAATTGCTTGAAACTGCCTGTGAAATGAATCTTTATGGATGTTCTAGATAAGATTTTTCTACTTTCCATGGTGACTTACCATTATTTGGCCTGTGGTGTTCGAGGATGTACTTATTGTCTCACCCAAGTTTATTTCTGAATTAAGAGTTTCGTCTCTATTTTGTGCCTCAGCACCGTTACTAGCACTCTCTCTTGTATCTGCCAGTGGATGATCGTTTGCAGAATTGATCCTATCTTCATCCATAGTTATATTGGTATCCTCAGGTGACTTCCTTTCGTTACAGGTTTCTTCAGTTCTAGCTACATCAGACATTTGAACATCTGTTTCACCGTTGTTCTCTTCTGGTTCAGAATTCCCTTCACTCTGAAAAATAATAATGTGTATTTACATATTCATAAATAGGAATTTGCTTATAGAAGTTTCCTCTTGAATACAACATATTACAAATAAGTACACGTTCCCCCATTACTTTGAAGGTTTGTTGAAGTTTTAAGGAGTCCAACAACTAAGTGTCTTAGGATGTGTTGGATGGGTGCCTCTCAATGAGACTGCGTCTTAGAGAGGTACAGTCCGCAGCAAAAAAAAACTGCAACCTGCAATGACAATGCGTCTTAGAGCGTATAGAAAGGGTAACTCTCAATGATCAGGCGTCTTAGAGTTGGTGGTTTGATCAACCGGGCGAGATTGATGACTTCTGAGGAGTGCTCTCTTCTTTTATCACAAAATATCGGCTACCTTCGTTGATTTCCTTCACTTGCCGACCGTTGGCGATGGTGGACAAAGTCTTCTTCGTGAACGTCGTCTGTGGAGTGTTTACATCTAGCACGTGGCGAAGAAACACATAGTTACATCTAGCATGGTCTGAAAACACGTGGAACCTTACAGTATTCTTCAATCTCTATACCTAGATATTTTAACAAGTAAATACGTTATTAAATTCTGTTAAGATTACCTCAGATTAGAGTTAAATAAAGTGAATTACTCATGCTAGTTCTTCCATCATTTGCTTACTTGGTGACTAACATAAACCTACACGCTAGGAAACTCAGTTCCTGCAAATCGAAAACAGGAAATTGTTATACAGGGTGTCTACTAAAATTCCAAAATGAAATTTCGTGACTTTTTCGTGACCTTTTCTTTACCAAATCATAAAATTTCCTAATATTTTCAAGAGCGAATTTGGGTGCGAATTAGGCCGAATTTTCATCCTTGCGATAGAAACGTACTTTGCTTGCGATTTGGTAGCGTCTAAAGCTGATCGTAGACATTTTTGGTGGTTAACTTTGACGTTTTATAGAACAAAATTTTACAATCTGTACCTAGACCTACATTTGAACAGTTAAAAAAAAAAAATCGTGACCCAAAAGCTAAATTTCGTGATTTTCATGACCATTTTCTGATTTCGTGACTTATTCGTAGAGATGCAAAAAAGCCGACTTTTTTGAATCGATGGTTTTTTTCACATAAAAAGTCGGCTTTTTTGGGAAAAAAACGAGAATTTTGGAAATTTTGGCTTTTTTCATTTTCATGATTTTTCTATCTAAATAGCTTTCTTATAGTATATTCTATAGTTAGATAAGAATTCCATGACCTAAATGCCATATTTCGCTCTAAATTTCACCATCAAGATGGGTGGAGCACATGTTTTACGAATTAAAGCTAACATGAAGAATGTAGTATTTGAGGGCAATTTTAGAGGCTATTTAACTTTATTTTTAACTTTTGAGTTATCGACATTTTTTTCTTCTCGAGATCATTTCAGTTTGTCGTCTGTGCTTCATTTCTAAGAGCTTAGTACTCTAGCTTCTAGCGCAAAAGTTAAACTTACGTTTTTCTATATATCCGTCAAAGCGTACGTTTTTCAATATATCCGTCTAACCGTACTTCCACATTTCTGTTATACTGTAGCTGTGCAACGATATAGCAATAATTTTCCGGATACAACCTTGAATACTAATTTATACAAATAATCAGTAGCGGATTTAGAAACGTACTTTGGGACGGGTTTCTCTGATTGTTTCATTTTCTAAAATGTCCTAATTTTATTTGGGAGGAGCTTGAAGTTTATGAGTACAGGCATAACTAATACTGTATTTCGTTTCGTTTATATATTTACCGATAATCTTCCGGATACAACCTTGAAGAACATTTTATACTGAGAATCAGTGGCGGATTTAGAAAAGTATTTTGGGAGGGTTTTTTTCTTACTAATGTTTAGTTTTTCTAAACATTCGTAATTTTATTTGACGGCAGCTTAAAGTTTATGAGTAAAGGCATAACTAATAGGTAATTCGTTTGTTTTAGACATTCCGTAATTTTGGGTAACAGGCTTCAGTCCGAAAGACCGCCCCCCTAACCTTCGCAAAACCGTCACTGCTGGTAATTAGTAATAATAACGATTTAAAAACAATAAGAAATGAAGTCGGCCAACTCACAGTACACGCACTATTTCTACTTCATAGATGGAATGAAGAAAAGTTTTGTCAGAATGGTCGAATGCTGAGTTGAATTCCGGACTTCCCGATAGAAGCGCAAAAGCTCCACTCAGTTATGTTTGATGTGCAGTTGCATTTACCTTAACTTAAATATACAAGAACATGGTAACTAACAAATTTTCAATTCCTGAGTTATGCAGCACCAGATAGACAGCAACGCATACCGCTTTGTTTAATCCCTCATGTATAGTCTTATGTGAAAAATCAGCTTTCCGACTTTCAAAATGGATTGTGCAGCGGAAAATTTCTAATTTCTTAAAATAGTAAAATTGTGGGTTACCATGTTCTTACCTCACATCCTTCATGTGTTGAATCCCTCTTGTTAAAAATACAGAAAACTTGAGGACTGAGTAACCGTGATGGTGCTTATATAAAACTAGAATTTCAAGAATATACAAAACCAAAAGCTCTAGATGTGCAGCCTTTAAATGTATCATATAAATCTAAGTATTTTTCTTATGTTTTAATTTTGTTTTATTCCAAAAAGAGGGTATGGAATATTTTGAAGTAAAAATACTACATAGAATTTTGCTATTTATTTGAGTATTTTTTTTTTTTAAAAAAAAGAAGTATTTACTTTTAGGGTTGGCTGGTTTACACCAGCTATTTTTCTTCTTTCTTTAAAATAAACAACTGGTTTAAACCGAAAAAAAATAAAAAGAACGAAAAATGCAAATCGTGTGAATTTCATGGTGACGTTTCCATACATCAAACCATCTGCATCAGTTTTATTTCCTTTTCATCTTTTAATCAAGGTGTCCCATTATCAATTCTCGGTCGAACCACAACCCTTCTTTCATGCGTAAACAAAGTAGCGGTTCGGATGTAACTTTAAGCGAAAGTCTTCTCCTTGATAACCTCGGTATTACGTAAGGATGTTAAGCCTGAACATACGAAACGAAACTAAATTGTATATTTCTGCATGCCTGAATGCCTGTTGTTTTATAAAGAAGCCAAGGTTGCTTAAATATACCAGGGGTGCCCACAAGGGGGGACTATGACGCAAACTGCGTCATTGAAATATTTGGGGGGTTAAAAATCTATATAAATATGTTTGAGGGGGTGTAAAAATTAATCGGATTTTTTTTTTCATGGAAGAACACCTACGGATAGACAATTGAGGGGGAGTGTGTCATGGACATGAGGGAGGGTGGGCACCACTGAATATACTGATATAAATTGACAAAATTTATCGATTGCCTACGTAGCTTCCAACATCAGCTTGGATTGTACTTTCAGTGATATGTACGTACTAAATTTGTAATTTAATATTTCAGTTTTAGCGTACTGATTATGATACGTTGACCTTTAAATTTTACATGCAAAGCAATAACAGGATTTTTCCGTTATTGTTTTACATTTAGAGTAATGACGGGATTTTCCCGATGGCTAGGGCGGGAGTTTCCCAATTTAAGAAAGTTACTGACCGGACTTCTTTAAGCTTATGTGACTTCTTCCAGCATAACCCCGTTGTTGCATAATAACACCAAGGCGAAACAAACTTATTTCTGTCAATATGTAATATAAATACATAAAGCAAAATATCTAAACCCAAAAAAACCTAGTTTAAACCAAAAAAGCCTAGTTTAACCCCCACCCCCCCAAAAAAAACGGGTTTTTGGCATTTCCAAAAACAACCATGGTTCTCGCCAACCCTGCTTACTTTTGTATGTAGGAGGTTAAAAAAATCTTATTATATACATTGGTTAATCCTTTGGAATTCATAATGTAAATATGTTGAGAAGTAAAACTGTTTGAAATATCTTTTCGAAATTCATGGTTTATTTTCGAGGTTTTATATTATTATCGGCATCAACCACTAATTAAATGACTTTTTGTGTTGTAGAAAAGCGAAACAAAATCTGGTTTGTCAATTTAAAGCAGAATTTTCAAAAAAGTCCAAAATTTCCCAAGCAAAAAAGCGAAGCAGAAAAAACAGTTTTTTTCCGAGCCCTTGCATCTCTACTTATTCGTGACTTTCGTGACCGATAGACACCCTGTTATATCACGGACTGATTGATTGATAAGCAATTGATCTTAACCCCTTGCGTACCAGTGACATCCATATGGATATCATAAAAACGTATCCTTTATTAAGGGTCGTATTAATCCTGGAGATGATGAAATATTTGAGCGGACGCAAGGAACGAGTTGGTTTCCCTCTTTCTTCTCAGGTGACAGCACTTTATTCACCTGCGGTCAGTGTTGCCAACATAAAGCAACAAAAATCCCTTCAGAACATCAAAATTTCCCTTTTTCAGCCCAAATGTTCAACAAAGCAATTTTCTTTTATCAGTACTATGAATGCTCTCCCCGCGCATACGTTTGCGCGTGTGTGCATAATTATTCAAAAAGGAACGGTTATATAAATACAGGGTGTAACATAAATGCATGGCCAAAAGTGACGAGGTGATTGCGGACATCTAAATAAGTATAAATGTTCCTATAAACATAGGTTCGTTGCCGCTTTTTTTCCATTTTGAATTTTTTCACAGCATAATTGGATATGGAATTTTGCTTTGGGGTAACAGTAGCCAAGCACATGATGTTCTAGTTTTGCAAAAGAAAGACATCACGATTATTGTTGGAACATATGATAAAGAACACTGTAAACCACTATTTATCAGGCTTAAAATAATGACACTCGTTAATGTATATATTTATCAAGTGCTACTTTACACTAAGCAAAATCTTGCATATATGATACTTGGGGATGAAGTACATACACATAATACTAGATGGCGTAAGAAAAATGATATACCCTTTACTAGATTATCGAAGATCAAAAACAGTTACTTATTTACAGGACCGAAGCTGTTTAATAAACTAACATCCTCCTCCACACAGCAGCTGCCGTTTAAGGTTTATAAGAAAAAGTTATATGATTGGTTAATAACGAATCCATTTTACTCGATTCAAAAGTTTAGTGAATATCAAGAAACTGTACACTGTCACTTTATTTCAAATATTGCAGTGTCACTTGATTTCAAATATTATTAGGCTGTTCATTGTACTATTAATTAGCAACTGATTGTATGTATGTTATGATTGCTTTTTTTTTTTTTTTTTTTTTTTTTTTTTTTTTTGTTATATCTGTATCTATAAGTATATTTCATTCGGACGTTGTCTATTGCTTAAAAGCTCAATGACAATAAAATACTCTATTCTATTCACTCGAAGAACATTTAAAAAATGTAGTTCTAATAAGTTATATTCTGTTCCCTGCCTCGTTATTACTTCGAAGTTCTATTCTCAAAGAGGTAAAAATAAATAAATAAATAAAACAAATTGATGTAGCGCAATGCATAGCAAGCCGAAAACACGAGTTGAATTTTCAACTCACTGACTTTTTTTCAGTCTACGAAATGTAAAAAATTCTAATAAGTTAAATTCTGTTCCGTTCCTCGTTATTACTTCCAAATTTTATTTCCATACTATATGTACTTCATAACGCTCAAAAGGGATGCAATCTTCAGAATTAGTTAATTTACGACAATAGTAATCATGAAGTGCATATTCTCTTTTTCTGTGTGAACAAATGAAGTTTGTCTATCTTTAGCCATTACTCAATGGTTATATATAATTTTGTCTGAAATTTTGTTGAGCTGAATACCGCAGAAAATAATATCTTTTTAAACGCGACGTAGTTAGGTTTCAACGAAATATTATTATTTTTACACACACACACACACACACACACACACACACACACACACACACACACACACACACACACACACACACACACACACACACACACACACACACACACACACACACACACACACACACACACACACACACACACACACACACACACACACACACACACACACACACACACACGGTTATGGAAACTTACATTCTTTTTACCAGAAAAGAACAAAATTCAAACAATTAGTTTTCATAATCGAAGTCAGTGAGTGACTGTCTTAAAGTACGAGAACTCAATTAACTTGCAGAGTAAACAACATGATAAAACATGCTATTTTCTTTCGTCGATTAATGAACAATCCCCATTTATAATACAAAAAACATATCAGTCTGTGAATACCGGTATAAGCTAATATGCAAATATAAAAATAATTAAGAGTTGTGGGTTGCATAAACATTTAGGCGAAAATGTTTAGATATCATTAATCCTTATTATAAACGCATGACGCCTCGGTCTGTCAATGTGCTAATTCCTAATAGTTCATAGTCTCACTAATAGATGTCGCTAGCTGCGCTGTCTCCTACCTAACGCCAAAACATGTCGCTAGCGTGAAGGTAATTTACGGACGTCTCGAAGACTTAGAGGGAACAACTAGTGATATTGAAAGATTCGATTCTATCATACTTAGCTATATATATATTACTTTTGTGATTCAGAAAGTAAGGCCTCCAAAGCCCACTACTTGGCCAATAGTACTGCAAACATATTCTGAACTGTTTATTATTAATGCACTGATGTTTAATGTATCACTGTTCAACCAGATGTCACTTGTTTCGCCTTCCTATCTCTTCCCCTTCCAGAATAATGGAGCAATCCATGGCATCTAGTGGTGACGTCCGGTTGAAACAGCGGGATGTCATTGGATTTCTGTGGATAGATCATTATGACCCGCAAAGGAAGCGTCAGTCCATGAAGTACCGCTACATGTCCTTTCCTCCGCCAAAAAGGTGGAAGTTGTCCCATCTGCTGGCAAAGTGTTGTCAACATTCTGCCTCATCCTGCCAATAGTCCGGATCTTGCGCCCTGCAACTTTTGGCTCTTCCCCAAACTTAATGATCACCTTAAGGGTCAACGCTACAGTTGTGACGCGGAGGTGGAAACAGAAGTTCGGCAATAGTGTCGCAGCTGCCACTACAATTCTTCGCCGACAGTATGAAAAACTTTGTTTCGCGTTTGCACAAGTGTTTTGCCTGTAATGGGGACTATGCTATAAAATGCTGGTACTATTTGTAGCTGACATTGCAAGCTTTCCATTAATACCTGTATCAGTGCTATCTGTCAAACACAAATAAAGGTATCACCTTGGAGGCATTACTTTCTGAATCACTCTTGTACGAACAAACATCGACCACGGAAAACAAATATATATATATATATATATATAAGATGAGAGACAATGCATTTGGCTTGTACTAAGAAAAAGAAAAAGAACTATATAAACTTACCTCTATATCAGAAATATTCTTTGCGAATATCCTCGTAAGTGTCTTCTCGCCCTCCACACATGTAAGACGAAACTCATGACAAATATTAAGTTTATGAAGACAGGAAACGCATATCTGTTGAGGCAGTTCGTCGTCTATTGAAACCTTTAAAAAAATATATGACTATGATCAAACTACTGCATTGCGATTTCTTCACTTGGCACCAAAAAACCGCTTACGCTAACATGTCGAAGCAAAACAAGATGAACCGTAAAGAAGCCTATTTTAGAACAATGAAGTTTTGAAACCATTACTTCCATTTTGATTATATATATACGTATGTACTTCAGACCACATGTAAAATGGTTTTAATCCTTTGTCATCTCTGAACTACTCAAAGATTTTCGAAAAATGTATAAAAATTTATATTTTGAAGAATAATAGAGATTTTGTGCATCTCAATTACCTACATGATTTCCACAATACACAATAGTTATCACATCGTCAAAAATAAAATTAAATATTTCAGTTTAACGCCCCACTTTTATGCTCTTTAGGCTAAGGGAGATGGATGATTAAAGCAAGTAAATGATTATGGAAGAATGTATGGAACGAGAACTTGGGAGGAAGTAGGAGTACCCTGAGAACGATGTTGTCCACCACAAAATTATTTGGCCGGGAAGCGAACCATGGACCCTACGCACCAGAGATAAGCGCTCTAACACTGAGCCACCTTCCCTCATCGTTACAAACTAGCAGTTCAAGCAATAATTTGGGAGAAAATAAAATACTCGCTAAATTCGACAAAAAACCAAATCAACAAAATATTGGGAGCTTTCTCAAACGCCACGACGCACCACAAAATTAAAAAGTTTTAATTTTTAATAACAGATGAATGCGTTAAAATACATATCCTAACATACTATGATATAATTGAAAATATGAGGTGCACACCAAAGCACGTGTTGTTTTGTTCTAAAGTCCACATTTTTGTCATTTCAGGAAAGCAACTGCGGCTTCGAAGACCTCCATCCTTCGTCTCTAAGCAGTGCACATTTTGTTTACTAACTAGGGAAGGTCGTGAGGTGTCACTCTGACTTCATATAGATATACGTTCAGTCGACTCCTTTTTACATATGGAATAATTAGGCAATCGAAGAAATCTCGATTTCAAGCATGTTTCAATTACGACCATGAAAAGTTCAAAATTGAACACATTTTGCAGAAAGTTTTCAGTAACCATTTCTTGAGATAGACGCTCCAGTTTCGGTATTGGAGGCTTTTCTTGGGGACCAACACAGTGATGAAGTCAAAACGTATGGATTTTGCAAGATCAGGCCATTTATTGGGGAGGGGGTGAAGGGTAATGGCGTCTTACAACTTGTAAATTTCCTCTCATTTATGACACCGGATCGGTAGCCTAATGAAATGTATATGCTACCTCTATTCGACTATATTGTCATTCAAATACCACTTTTCTATGTGTCCACCTTCAAATTGAACAATGCCATTTGTCTCCGAAACGCTTTGCCAGACGTGTAAAATCCAATGAAGAACGTTGTGGTATTCATAATTAATCTTGTGATAATATATATTGTGATGTTCCTCCCCTTTTGTAAGTAGGAGTGAAATCAATATTTTCTCAAAAGGCTCTGTCACCAAGGTCTGTTTTGCACGGATCAGCTGTCCAGCAAAAATGTTGCACTGGGCCGCACTACAACATAATATATGTGGAAAACAAAAATCAGCTTATTGTCAAAATGAAGTTAAATAAATTACATACCACAGGCTGGCCCTGACAGTGAATACGAATATCAGTTTACACCACCGGTATTTCATTTATTTTCAATCGCGCGGAATTGACAATTCAAACATCGCGCAGCGCCAGAGCGGCCGGCTGCGGAACTAACTTAAGCAGTACTCATAACCCTGTCGGCCTATGCTTATGCATTGCGGAAGACGGTGCTTCAATACATCATAACAAACTTTTTTTTTTTTTTTTTTAAGTGAATTGGATTGCCGATTTTTGGATCAGCAACAAAATAGGAAGTATAATACTAATAATATAAAAAAAAAATGATTAGCGGGAATATGTACTCAAACCTTAAATTAAACCTAACTTTCTCACAAGGCTGTCTATATTCTTTATTATAAATTAACGAGAAATGTTACAGTTTCGGAAGTATATCACTTCCTTCTTCAGACTACTATTTCAACTGAAATTATAGATAACGTAACCAATCGAGAATCCTTGTAAGAAAGTTAGGTTTAATTTATGTTTAAGATGGACACAAGGCCTTTTTTATATAAAAATATCTATGTACTCAAAGCTGTGAACACGGTGGCATTTCTCGAGAAAAGCGCTGTTTGCATACATCGTCGCTAGCCGATTGTGTGTTTTTGGCCATATTTTTCGTCGAATATCGTAAAATATTCAACAAAGTTTGTGCACTATTTTCCAATAATCACCATTAAAATCTACTAGCGACGAGATATTGAAACATCGTCTTCCACAATGCATAAGCAGAGGCCGACTGGGTTCGGACTCTCGATCACGTTAGTTCTGCGGCAAAGAATTTCGGAGACAAATGTCATTGTTAAATTTGAAGATAGCAACACAGGAAAGTGATATTTGAATGACAATACAGTATCAGCCTATCGACTCAGTGTGCAAACAGAAGGCAATTTTCAAGTCGTAAGACGCCATTACCCTTCACCTCAAACCAATAAGTGCTCTTATCTTACAACATGAGTGTTTTGATCTCATCACTGTGTTGGGCACCCAAGAAACTCCTCGATACCATATCTAAAGCGTCTATTAAAAAAAAAAAAAAAAAAAAAGTTACTTCGAAGTTTTTACAAAATTGTTTAATTTTGAACTTTTAACGCTTATAACTCAAACACGTTCGTGATAGAGAATTCTTCCGGTTGCCTAATTGTTTCGTATATAAAAAGGAATCGATTAAATATAGTATCGATATTAAGTCCGAGTAACACCTCGCAACATTCCCTAGTAAGTGGCAGCAGTTGAATCACAGTGCCTGAAGGAGTAAGACGTGTTTCTGACACTGAGCGGGTCATGGAATTTTCGGCTGAAGAAAAACAGGTAATTGAGAAATTTTTCGCCGCATCTAGACGTTATGCAGCCAACAAGGGAGCCAATTTCTCTGTATATTTGGGGTGGGGGGGCACTCAGACACAGAAGGTATATATATGAGGATGTTAACACAAATTGCATTAAAATTATGCCAAATATTGTATATTCATAAATACCTAGGGGGCCCACATGAGCTTTGGGGGGGCTGGTGCCCCAGGATCGGCAGCCAATATTCATCGCCAATTGAAAGTTATGTGTAAGTGCTCTTGCAGAAAACACTGTTTGAAAGTAGGTGCGTAAATTCAAAGCACGGCGAATGTGTGTGGAAGATGAGCAAAGGTCTGCACGTCTAAAAACAGCATTAACTGACGCTAACATTGCCAGTGTTTAAAATTTCTTCATGGCAGATAGGCGTGTCACAATGCAGGAGATTTGTGATGTACTGGGGCTAGCAATGGGAACAGTAGAACGAATACTTACAAATGAACTGGTCGTAAGGAAAGTTTCTTTTCACTGGGTTCCACGAATGCTTAATGACGATCAAATGGATGAAGGACTCGATCAAGTGTTGCAAATATAACACGATTCAGAAGATAGGGACGTACTTAGTTGGAAAATGTTGTGACAATGGTTTAATCACAGATTCACCACCCCCAGAAATTTTCCGTCAGGTGGCATCCAATGAAAAGGTGCTCTTATGCTATCTTCTGAGATTTCCAGGGAATTATATTGTATGACCATATTTCAAAAGGCCATACAACTATGGCCCAGTATTTTCGTACATTTTTTGATACATAATTTTTGCCAAAATTGACTGAGAGAAGACCACAAATGGCTAATAGGAACTTTACCCACCACATAGACATTGCACCTCCACACGTGCTAAACGTTGTGACCTCATTCTTGGCTGACCAAGGTACTGAACTGCCATACCCACCCTACTCACCAGATTTAGCCATGAGTCGCTGCTGATTGTTCACAAACCTAAAGGATTCTCTTCGTGGACGCCATTTTACCAGTAGATCATCCCTAGGAAGTGTTATTTTGCAGTATCTGAAACATACCCCTAAAGATGACAATGCCACATGCTACACAAAATAGACGGAGCGATGGCAACTGTGTATCAATAAAGGAGGAGAGTTTGTACAGAAGTAGACACAGGTTAGTTCCCTGTGTTTCCTTGTTCCTGGAAATTAGAACGAAACAGTATGTATTTTTGGTGTGCATCTCGTACATGTTTCTCTTTATTAATTAACCAGAAGTTCCAGACTTTCTTCTATGAAAGGATGCAATGTACAATAACAGTAACATATACCGCCATCACTTTATCCACTGGAATAGTGAGGATTCAAAATCAGTAAACAATTTTACTTTATAATTCCGTATCTACATGTATATACCCGCACTTGTTTTCAAAATTTTAAAGTATGTTTGAAGTAAATGTGTACTTATATTGTGGTAATAGAGAGCAACAACAAAATTCCGGGAACTCATTCTCTGCCTCTCGTACTTATATTGCACTGTGCGTTACGTAACATCCTCTCTCCTTTTCCTATCAAAACCAGTGCGTGTATACACGTGTAGATACAGTGTATATATACTCCAACCACAATGTTTGTTGTCCTATTCACGAATCTACAGGTGAGATTAAAACAGAGTTAAGTTGACTTTCAGTTTAACGTCCCGTTCAGCAGCGAGGCTATAAGAGACGTGGACCTACTGATTAATGTGGAATCCGAACCACATGAGCTCCCTCCGGGAATTGAACCCGGGCCTCCCACGCCAAAGGCGCGTACGCTAACCGCTTAGGCACGAAGGAGCTCGAGGTTAACAGAGAAAAAAGGTAACATTGAATAACTGAAAACTGCAAGATCATAAAGTGGATTCTAATCTCAAAGTGGATCGAACAATCACTTAACAAGAAGTCACATATTTTAAGCTGAACTTACGAGTCCTTCTCACCTTGATAGGTAAACACATGCGAATCTTTTCCTGGATATTCAGGGTAATACCCCGGTCTTTGTATATCGGAACAAAATTCTGACTGAAGCATGCACAAATCCTACAATGATTTTCTCTTTTAGGTTCCTGCCTTTCCTCTGAATCTGGGTCGTCATAGTCTACAACTTCAATGTCATTTATTTCCTCTAATCCCAGAATGAAATCTTCAGGCGTCAAACTAGTATTAGAAGAAGCAACGTTTACTTCCTCACTGTCTTCCATGCTTACGTCAGCGGTGCCTCCTGAAACAAAAGTAATTTCTTAAACAAAGAAAAACGTATGTACGAGGGCTGTCCAGAAACTAACAGACGTTTTGATTTTTTTAAAGTAACAGAATGAACAAACCAAATTGTATTATATAAATTTGAAAGGTACACTCTTAAGCTGTTTTTCCACATAATCGCCATGAAAATTAAGGCACTTATACCTTGGTTCATATTTTTCAATACCATCGCGGTACAAATCTGCCACCTACGATTTCAACCACTGGCTTACAGCGGCATGCAGTTCGCGGTCAATATCAAAGCGTTATGTAGCAAGCCGTGTCTTCATCGCTGGGAAGAGGTGGTAGTAGCTCGGAGGCAAATCCAAGCTATATGTGGGTTCTCATCTCCCTCATAGTGAACATTGGAACGGCCATTTTTACGCGTAAAATCAATGCACCATTGCCTCATTATTCCATGTCCGTAGACTACACACAGTTGGCAGTGGATTTCAGTTGGCTTGTGGTTTTTTGCCAATACAAATCTGATCACAGAACGCACCTTACAAGATACAGAATTTTCTAATGCAGCACACATTTTAACACGTCACAGAAACCACAGTAAGAGCGTCACAGTTCTCACGCTACCACAGCTGGAAGCATACTGAGTGTGGCAACGTTCTGACATCAAGATGGCGACTTTAGCCCCGCCCACTGCTGCGTCAGGCCAAAATGTCTAGTACTTCCTCGACAGTCCTCACACAAGAAATATACTAGCTCCTTTGGTAATATACAATTAAAAGCAGTATGATAACGCTAGTTTGGAGTTTATGTCCCTTTCCAGAACCAAGGCTACGAAAAGTGGACCTACTGTTTTACAAGGTTCCAAATCACGAGCTCCCATCTGAAATCAAACTAGATTTCCTGCACAGAAGACACTAACGGAAACCATTTAGCTACTATGGAGCTCATCAATATAATAAATTATTAGAGCACCAGCCTGACAAAACGTTAGACGTGTCTACTAAATATAAAATACTCAAATATTAAGTGACAATTTATACTATCTCCTATTTCAATAACTGGAATATTAACATTTTCAATGAGCATGGTTCCTGCTGTTCGATTCCACTGACACCCAGCATCACAAAATTAGGGGGCTATTCCACCATTAATCTCTGGAACTTTTTACTTCGCGCTTTTTAATTTGCAGCAAGGTTTCTGTTCCAAGAAAACTAAATTTCGCAAAGTGCAAAGCGAAAACTTGCACAGGCTTTGCAGAAATTTCCAATCATTTTAAAACTGAAAAGTATCAAGTAAGAGTTTGGAAAGTTTTGTCGTATTTTGCAAAGAGAAATTTCAGTTTGCTTACATGACTGAGTAAGCGCCATTGTGGTTTGCGAAATGTTTCGGGTGGTTAATATCAGTTTGTCTAAAAAGTATTGAGCATAATATCAGTTTGTCTAAAAGGTACTGAGCCTAATATCAATTTGTCTAAAAGGTACTGAGCCTAATATCAGTTTGTCTAAAAGGTACTGAGCCTAATATCAGTTTGTCTAAAAGGTACTGAGCCTAATATCAGTTTGTCTAAAAAGTATTGAGCCTAATATCAGTTTGTCTAAAAGGTATTGAGCCTAACATCAGTTTGTCTAAAAGGTACTGAGCCTAATATCATTTTGTCTAAAAGGTATTGAGCCTAATATCAGTCTGTCTAAAAGGTACTGAGCCTAATATCAGTTTGTCTAAAAAGTATTGAGCCTAATATCAGTTTGTCTAAAAGGTACTGAGCCTAATATCATTTTGTCTAAAAGGTATTGAGCCTAATATCAGTCTGTCTAAAAGGTACTGAGCCTAATATCAGTTTGTCTAAAAAGTATTGAGCCTAATATCAGTTTGTCTAAAAGGTATTGAGCCTAACATCAGTTTGTCTAAAAGGTACTGAGCCTAATATCATTTTGTCTAAAAGGTATTGAGCCTAATATCAGTTTGTCTAAAAGGTACTGAGCCTAACATCAGTTTGTCTAAAAGGTACTGAGCCTAATATCATTTTGTCTAAAAGGTACTGAGCCTAATATCATTTTGTTTTTAAAGGTATTGAGCGTAATATCAGTATGTCTAAAAGGTACTGAGCCTAATATCAGTTTGTCTAAAAGGTATTGAGCCTAACATCAGTTTGTCTAAAAGGTACTGAGCCTAATATCATTTTGTCTAAAAGGTATTGAGCCTAACATCAGTTTGTCTAAAAGGTACTGAGCCTAATATCAGTCTGTCTAAAAGGTACTGAGCCTAATATCAGTCTGTCTAAAAGGTACTGAGCCTAATATCAGTTTGTCTAAAAGGTACTGAGCCTAATATCAGTTTGTATAAAAAGTATTGCGTCTAGGGTGACCAGATTCTGACAAACGAAAAGTAGGACACAAATATAATAGTATATGATAGTTTACTGCGTCGGCAATACGCATGTTCTTATTTCACTAAACGTTAACCTTAAGTTAATCATTCATTTCTGTTAAAAAGAAAAGCACTGAAATATTGAAGTATTGAAGGAATTCAACACAACTGCAAATGCTTTGATGAATGACAAAGTGATTTATTTTTATAAACGTACAGTGAAACTTAGTATCGGGCCAAAGATTTTTTTAAATCGATTTTCGGAGCGTGGGATTATTTTAAGGAAAAGGAATGAGGGAAAAGATCTCAACAAGCCCATCCCAGAAAAAAAATGTACTGTAAAACAATGTTTTGTTGATTGTTCTCCTTTCCAAATCTTTTGAGGAATGTCATAAAACACAGAAGGTCATCATTCAGGAAAAGAACGCTTGTGATTCACAATGCTGTGAAGAAAGAATGAAGCATTAAAATACTGCGAAATAAGTTAACTCAGGACATTTAAAAAAAGAACATTTCTCGAGTTTCCAGGCGTCTTCGCAACACGCAGGACAGCTCTTTAAAAAACAGTACTGTACTACGAAAATCACTATGTCTGGTCACCCTAATTGAGCCTAATATCAGTTTGTCTAAAAAGTATTGAGCCTAATATCAGTTTGTCTAAAAAGTATTGAGCCTAATATCAGTTTGTCTAAAAAGTATTGAACCTAATATCAGTTTGTCTAAAAAGTACTGAGCCTAATATCAGTTTGTCTAAAAAGTATTGAGCCTAATATCAGTTTGTCTAAAAAGTATTGAGCCTAATATCAGTTTGTCTAAAAAGTATTGAGCCTAATATCAGTTTGTCTAAAAAGTATTGAACCTAATATCAGTTTGTCTAAAAAGTACTGAGCCTAATATCAGTTTGTCTAAAAAGTATTGAGCCTAATATCAGTTTGTCTAAAAAGTATTGAACCTAATATCAGTTTGTCTAAAAAGTATTGAGCCTAATATCAGTTTGTCTAAAAAGTATTGAGCCTAATGTCAGTTTGTCTAAAAAGAGCTGAGCCTCCTAATATTATTTGTCTAAAAAGTATTAAACCCAACATCAGTTTAAAAAGTAAAAAAGTCGAGAATAATATAATTTGAAATAATATTACGAAATCCCATATACACTATTCTGTTCTGTCATTTTCCGGGCAACACTATAATCCCATCAGTTCAGAACTTCTGTGGTTTCTAGTTTAAAAAAGGCTTTTACAGGTCTCATTTGAAACTTACGTAACCCCATTCATAAAGTTCTGCAGGAACAGAAACAAATGATAATTTGACGATACCTCTGGAGTATATATGGTGGTTGCACTAAAACTTTTAAGCCAAGTTATCTCAATTTCTGAATGGTCGTTAAAAGCCTATGAGGTCTTGCATTCTCAGCGTAGTATAGGATACCATTTCTATTGACCAGTTCCGGTTGTTTCTTTTGAGTTATTTGCATTCGAGCTAATTGTTATCAGTATCGATTCGAGTCTATCGTTCTCTCCGACGGCAGTACCTTGTGAAGCACGATGCCCTTCCAATTCCATCAAATGTATAGCATAGCCTTTCTGGAGGTTGATGTGCTCTTTGGCACAGACCGTGGAGCTTCTCCTTGCTTTGACCATGAACTTTTTCGCACATTAATGTCATAGGTTATCCACTTTTCATCACTCGTGATCAATCGCTTCAGAAATGGCTCGAGTTCGTTACGCTTCAGTCGAGATTCGCACACAGAAATTCGACCTAGTAAATATTTTTGAGTAGATCGAGCTTCTTTTTGTAGCCATCTTTCTCTAAATGGTTTAACACTGTTTGCTGAGAGATGTTTAGGTTATTGGCGATGTTATAACTGCTTACATGACAGGCTTGCTCGAGTTTTGCCAGAATATCACACTCTTTTGCTATGATTGGTAGTCCACTGCGAGAAGTATCTTGGACATTGAAATTTCCAGAACGAAAGCGACTGCCCCACCTTTTGGCTGTTGTTTTTGATAACGCATCTTGTCCATAAACAGCATAGGCCTGCGCTGCATTTCCACCTTTACTGAAATACAATTCTAAAACACAGCGCATTTTAGAGGAAAGTACACTCATCTCCACGAAGTAATACCTTACGTATGACTATAAGAATTTTAATATTTTTTGCACATCTATTACCCTTAACTGTTAGCTGTAAAATTACGTTAGGCCCGATCGCATTTTCGCCGAAACGTCACGAGTGTGTGTGTGAGAGAGTGAGTACATATATATAACGTATATATACGTATCATTTATCCCGTACAAATATATGAGGGGCCTAGTATCAAAAGAGGCCATTTTTTTTTTTTTAACGAAATTGAGTTTTATATATCGCTTGTTGTATGTTTGATTTAAAGGAATTCCATGAAAACAATTTTGTTTAAAAGCTTAATATTTCATACCAAAAAACTAGTTCAAATATGGGACTTTGTGCCAAGGTTGGCTGGTTTAAACCAAGGTGGTTTAAACCAGCTATTTTTTTCAAAAAAAAAAAAAAAAAAAACTGGTTTAAACTAAAAAACGAAAAATGTTCGTAAGAGTGTCTTGATGAAAACACATTCATTGGTTATCACGTTTCACTCCCATATATTATTCGTACTATATTCAGACTTAAATTTCCCATTCTTTACTCAAAGAGATTATATTACAAAAGCAACTTTTTTAATGTAACTTTATGGATGTTTCTTTTGTGATTTTTTTTTAAAGTTTATTATTATTGTTATGCAACCAAAGGAAAATTCTAAACATTGTTTCGTTTTAATAACGTTTACTATTGATAAAATACATCGAAATGCCGTACTTTTTTGGGGAGAGGGGTCATAACAAACCTCACTGTAGGCAATTATTGGAATAACAAGAATCTTGTAACTATTTTTGTATAAATGGGTCAGAGCCAAAGTGGACTCAAATAATTCTTATCTTTATTCATTTTTCTTACTGATATGCAAAGTAAGCCGTTATATTTCTTTAACTTGGACTAATAAAGGTCGTAGTGAACTGACTTGGACTAAATTAGTTCTTCTGTACTCTGTAGTACTTTGAAATTGTCCATATGTAATTCTGTATAATGGTTCCACTTGTGCAATTGTTTATCTTTTTGTCCTTCTGTCCTAATGTCTCTTGATGATTATATTAACAAATATGTAAAGATTAGTCAACGTATTTTTATCAGGAGTCCTTCGTGAGTGAGTCGGCAGACGTATCGCATTTGTGGCCAGTTAGTCCCGGTTTCGAGTTCAAATGGAGGACAATTTCTCTTGGATGTAAGGCGAGAAGCGGTTTGGATTCCGCTTTAAGCTTATGTGACCCCTTCCAGCATAACCCGGTTGTTGCATACTAACACCAAGGCGAAACAAGCTTATTTCTGTCCATATGTGATATAAATACATAGAGCAAATTATTTAAACCAAAAAGCCTGGTTTAAACCAAAAAAAAACGGGTTTAAACCAAAAAAACTGGTTTTATGGTCTTTTCAATAAAAAACATGGTTTTTGCCAACCCTGCTTTGTGCGCGTGTATATGGAGTTTCACTGCAAGTTTTGCGAGATTACTCGAAACTAAGTGAAATGAATGTGGCGGATTTTGATACTAGGCGCCTCATATTATCCTTAAATAAGTCTTCGTCCAAATAAAAGTTTTAACAAACGAACTACACATGAATGTTATTACTGTCTACAATTTTAACATTTTTATTAGATCACATATTAGCTGGCGGTGCTCACAATGAATACATTTGGCTTTTGAACGAATCGTGCACTTTGTAATATAACGCCTTCTTTTGATTTCAAATTTACATACAGAACTCGGGTTCTACTCACTTGATAATGCAAAATTAAAACGTCTTGGCCTTGTTACTTTTATCATGTACAAAAATGTTTCTCAAATTAACTTTACATTACATGCTCCCAGTTTATGTTCATTTTCATCCAACAGTAGATCTGGTTTAAAAGTATTTTACGACAAATGGCGTTGCGTTCAATTGTATGAGAAAGTCCTTTAAAACTGTGAGTTTGGCAACAACACACTCGAAGTAATAGGAGGGGAAGTCATATAATAAATAAAAAAATAAGAATAATAATAATAAAAAAGGAGCAGTAATGCCTTCCCCACACACTGCTGTTTGAAATATTCAGGTATTATTCCATTGCTTAACGCAATGTTATTAGTTTCAGAGCAAAATAGTACCCAGAACAATACAGAAACCTTTGTCTACTTAAAGAAAACTTCCACGCTTTGAAACCCAAAGGAAATCGCATAAAACACGGAGGATTTTAAGAGATTATCTCACTATCAATACAACTGGAAGGAAGTGTTCTATAGTTGGTTTCGATAGCTGTGCGTGTTTAGTTTTTTTTTCTTTCTGTTAGGATTCAAAAGTTTTGACCATAGTTCGAATCCAACTGCGTGCTTTTATTTATTAAAAACATTTCCACTATTCTTAGTTCACACTTATTGATTTTAAGTTTCATTTCCTGCTTTCTTTCTTCAAGAGTCACGTTTTAGAAAGTCGCTAACTGGTTGCCGTTTGTATCCGACGATTTCCCCAAATATCAAGGAAATGAATAACCTTTGTCTTTTAAGGATACCTAGATGCTATTAAATTGTTACTAAAATGAGTTAAAGCGTTTATTCTTCCCAGTGTGCGTATTGACGGGGGAATGCCAGAGATTTGCTACTTACAAAAACATATGCCCCCTTGAAGAAAATTTTCATTTTTCGCACGGATAACTTTTTCCCCTCCCCCTTAGAATTATTATTTAATGAGTACAGTTAAGATCAAATTTTGTTATGGAGATTGGTTTACCAAAACTCTTTAATATATTTATCCTGTCCTTGTGTTCATCCGCCCACAAGATGAAAACATCAAGGATCACTTGATGGATCATCACCTAATTTCAGTATATAGAGGGTGAAAAGTTAAATAGAAATTAGAAAATTACCAGATTTTACGTTGATCACCACAGAACAAAAACAGTAACATATACATATGGAAAAGAATTTTTAGCAATCGATTAAGCATCCTAAGAGTATTTCTCATCTTGAGTGAACTACAACTTCCGGTTTCTGCATGATCTACAAACATCAAAAATGATGGGAGATAGCGAGAAGCGTTTTTTTAAAATCAATTTAGCGTTCTAAGAATAGGAAACATCTTTTGTCTTAACCCCCTATTTAAACCGCAAGTTTTAGATGGAGACTCACGTTGAATGTTGATCGCCATAGAATACTAGTAGCTAGCAAGCGCAGGATACTATTGTTGTCTGAATGATTGAAATGAAATCTTTTAGTTTAACGTCCCACGTGTTTGCCGGTTAGGCTAAAGGAGACGGTGATAATGAGAAATGAGTTAAATGGTGGAATGAAGAAAGTGGGAGAACCCACGAGCACGGTGTTTGTCCACCACAAAGTCCACACGGTGCGAGCTGGGATCGAACCAGGGACCTAAGCACCGGAGGTGAACACACTACCACTGAGCCACCGCGCCCCCTAGTCTGAATGATTGAATATGATACAAAATTTAAATATATATATATATATTTATGGCTGCCATCTATGTTGAAAATTTGATCGAGATCGGTTGGGTGGTTCAAGAGTTAAGTTCTCTTTATTTTTATATATTAATCTTCCCTCCCCCTCCCCTAGGTTCTACCGTCAATGTGAAAATATTATTTAAAAAAAAATCCAGGCTCGAACGTCATCTATGCTGAAAATTTGATCGAGTTCAGTCAGGTGTTTCAAGAGATTAAGAGTCACAAACGTAGTCACTTTCAATTTGGATCTGAAGTTTTTTTGTTCGCAAACACCGCTATTAATATATAGATAATAATCAAAAACGTAGTAGCGAAAAAGTTTCCTAGGGCACGAAATTGACCACTTCAGATTTCAACGGTGATCAATACAGAGTAAAAACGGTAATAGTTAGCAAAAAGCTGTTTTCTGCAATCACATAAGCGTCTCATGGATATATTCCGTCTTCACTCTAATCTTTCTACTACAACCGGAAATGATACACATCTACTGCTACTTCCGGTTTCAATATTAATTGAGAAAACATTGCGCCGCATAAACCACATCTTCATGTGCTGTATACGTGTCACTATACATAGATCGAAGTAATATGTATGTTTCCCCGTCAAACTCTGTCCGACCATATATTACAAAGCAGCAGAGACACGTGTACATCACGCGAAGGAGTGGTTTGTGATAGCATATAGGCCTATATAACATGTAATGGCTGGGCGTATATGAGTGAAATCATTCCCCCTGAGAAAATATTCAATTTACACACTGATTCTTCCTTATTTTTAAGTACTAGAACGTTATGTCAAACAGCTGAACTTCCAGTGAGTTCGACGTTTTTCTCTCGTTCTCTTTCCCGTTTTAGTCAGTCATTGGTTCTACCCTAGTTCAGTTGATATCAGTAGTTCGTTAACTTTGTGTCGTTACTCCCTAGTACCTCTTGACAAGTTTCAATAGAAATTGCAAATTATTTAATGGTATAATTACAAACTTATAATTAACATCTTTAACACACAGAGTTGTAATTATGACTAGTATCCACTTAATTTAACATTTTAAACCAAACCAATCCATACCACACACTAGATAAAGTTACTGTCTGACTTTCGCGCAGTGATAAAATCTTAGTGCATTTGTCCAAGGACACCAGTATTCTTTACCAATATACAGAAAAATCTCATAATAATAATAATAATAAACTACTTGATTTCTAGGTCGCCACCAAACGAAATCGTTTGTGTTAACTGAGGAAACTCCTTTGAAAGAGCTGATGCCAAATATTGAATTAGTTTCATCTATAGACAGTATTTTACAGAATTTGAAAGACCATAAATTGACAAAAAAAAGAAATGAAACCTTTGAGTTTTACGTCCCACGGTTATGCCGGCCACGGTAAAGGAGACGGTGATAATGAGAAATGAATGAAATGGTGGAATGAAGAAAGTGAGAGGAAACGGGAGAACCCCGAGAAAACCCACGCACACGGTTTGTCTACCACAAAATGTAAATTGACTAGGCACCACTGTCCCATAGGTGAACCAAGAGAAGTATTTACCCCAGACCATGCGGTATATGAAAATGAAATAAAATTATGAAATTTAACGTCCCACGATTATATTCTTTAGGCTAACGCAGACGATGATTAAAGTAAGTGAATGACGATGGAAGAATTGGTGGAATGAAATAGTGGGAGGAAACGAAAGTACTCCCAAAAAACCCACGGACACGATGTTGACCACCACAAATTTACCTGGTCGGAGATCGAACCAGGGACCCCACACATCAGAGGTAAGCGCTCTACCACTGAGCCACCGTTCTCCCACCTCCGCGCTATATGGGTCCGACGCCATAGGAAGAGATAGCCTTGTTTAAGAAAAGTAACAATTTACTCTTTGATTTATACTTGGAAATAACAATATTTAAACATGATGTACCATCATTCTCTAAGACACTTTTACAAGTTACCATTAACATCGCGAAAGTTAACATAGGCTACGTTACAGATAACTGAGTGCATATCCAATTTAAACTTTAACACTGTAAAAGTTCATTAGACATTCATGTATACTAGATAAGAATGTGTACATTACTGAAGCTAAAATATGTCTGTCCTATACTCAATAAAATACAACACTGCGCATAAGAGGGTTTCTTAAAGTGAGTTCACTTATTACTTATTATCTTATGTTAAGACTGAAGTGTTCGGGCCAATCATTGTCGCACCACAACTACAGTATTGGTTACTGTTACACTTGTAGTGTACTGTTACACTACAGCACTGAAAATTGTACTACAGTGAAGGTTAGTTTACTTTGAATAATTCGATAAAACTTACCTTCAACCTGAAAGGATGTGTTGGCTTGTTGAAGAGGAGTTTGTGCCAATAAAGTTTCAGACTGGGCAGCAGAAAAAGATCTCGTTCTGCCGCTACCTTTGCGTTGAATACTATTTGTAGCTCCCATGGAATGCACAGATCTAGCAGCTCTACTTTGCTTTAAGTGCGACTTCATTGTCTCACAAGGCAATTCCTGATTCGGATAAGCATTAACCGACAGCCTAGGTCGTGCTAATCGTACAACTATCTCAAATCCATCCACCCCTTTAGCACGTGTTTCAGATATTATAAAATCATCACTGAAGTGACGCATGCAAATTTTAGAGCTACGAGTAAGTTTATAGTTCTCACGATGTATTTGCTTGAGCCATAATTTCTTTCGTTTCTCATCTTCAGGGAATGAAAATAGGACGACATTCCTATTCTCAGGTGTATTGCTATTGGAAGAACAGCCTACAACCAAACACCTCATCACTACCTGAAATAAAAAAGAATCGAATAAGTGCAAAACAATTACCACATACAATAGGCAATTCAGCTACGACGATGCAACTTATTTTATTATCATTATTATTTTGTTTTACAAGTTATATTAACTTTTATTTAGGGGCTATGTTTAGTTGAAGGGGTTCAAAAAATTTGCTTAAAATATAGAACATATACACGGAATTGATTTATGTGCCATTTTAAAATGAAATCGTACATGCTATAGAAATACAAAATGTGAAAGGGAAATGCAAAATACCAACACACCAAACGAAATCGTCTGTGTTCCTTGAGGGAACTCCTTTCACAGAGGTGATGCCAAATATTCAATTAGTTGCATCTGTAGACAGTATTTTACAGGTTTTGAAAGACTGTAAATTGACTGGGCACCACTGTTCCGTAGGTGAACCAAGAGAAGTATTTGCCCCAGACCATGCGGTGTATGAAAATGAAATAAAACCTTTAACGGTCCACGATTATATCTTTTAGACTAAAGCAGACGATATAGAGACCACATCTACTAACCGGAAGCACACGTAAGGGAATATGAGTACAAACAGCTATGCAAGAAGTCAGTCCTAACCGAACGTAACCAAATCTAACCTAACCTACCCTAAACCAAACTAAGAATGGCATATAGTATCTCACCCAACTAGTTTCATGGCTCCAGAACCGAGCATCTTGTTTTAACCTAAATTTTGATAAAGGTATTTAAAAAACGGGCCCTCTAACCCTCTTCGCTCGCTCAGCTATATTCTGTGAAGTAAGTAATGCTGGAGATGTTGCATGTGCAACATTGGGGGAAAACTAAATGTTAGTCCAAATGGATCTAATGTTAACAGAAATAAACTAATTGTACTTTTTTTTCGAAAATAAAGTTAGACGTTTTTAACTAAACACAGGTCTTATTTAATTCAAAAACTTAAAGAGTCAATTAAATAAATAAGATATTCTTTAGGCCATAGCTCACTTAGATGTCTGGAGCACGAAGTATTCACCATTAAAAGGTGTAGAAGAAATGAAACTTAGTGAATTATCTTTTATTCACGTTTTCTGAATTTCGTCAAACCGACTTCTTTTTCTAAAAGTTTCTTTCTTACACCAAATAATTTGCGTCTGACAAAGTATATCGGAATAACTAACATCAAAGTTTGTATTCGAAAAATATAATAAACGATTAGGTAACAATGAACCTAGAATCATTCAAATGCAATGTGAAGATATGAAAAGGACTTTCAAAACTACTATAATCTATATCTTATTTGTATACTTACTTTTCACGAACTCATTTATTTCTTCTTATACAAAATTATCTGTCATCGAATTCTGGATGTCAAGTAATAATGACCGCCTATCAGACGAAACCAGGAACGAAATGCGCTTCGTCTAATGTCATTTTTTTTTTCTTTCACTTTACCAAATATATCTTTGATTCGTTCCGTATTCTCCACTTGCACTTGCCTCTATTGCTTCCGAATGCGATTGCGATGTGCGAATTCATGTGCCTCTACTACATCCGAAGTTTTGCGAATGCGAATCAAGTTGGAATGTTTCTTACAAAGCTTCAATGTGAAATATTTTTGCTTGAAAATTCATACCTTAAAGGGTTGAGAGCCTAAATAACAGTAATATCTATTAATTTCCTTTGTGTGCAAAATAAAGTGAATGTCGCTTTGGTTATTATTATGCTTCCGTGGTAACCGCTAATATTTTCACTTTAAAATAAATTAACTAAATAAAATTAGAGATTACAGAATCAACCTAATTTCTAAGAAAATTTTCTCCATGAGTAAGGAAACCCGTCTTTGCTATTTCAAACATATTTGGTAAAAATTACATAACTAACTAACTAACTCTATGGCCTATGGAACTTGAAGGTTCAATGCCGCGTTCACAAAAGCTCTTCACTGACTTCTATCCTTAGCTAATTGGATCCAGTTTCTACTTTGTATTCTTATCTCTGCGAGATCCATCTTAATATTGTCCTCCCATCTGCGCCTAGGTCTTCCTAATGGTCGTTTTCCGATGGGTCTTTCAGTCAAGACTTTGAAAGCGTTTCTACTTTCTTATATTCTAGCTACATGACCTGCCCACCTAAGCCTCCTAGACTTGACGACCCTAACAATGTTGGGTAAACCGTATAAATTATGTAGTTTCTCGTTATACGGTCAATAATTACATGTATTCGTAAAATCATTATTTGAGGAACAAAACCGAAATATACATTGAATAGAAGGTTGCGGTTCGTTTATTAATTGAATCTTCATATCTTAAAAACAAAACAAAAAAAATACACATATCTTCCACTCAAAGTTCCTTGCCTACATCTGCCCATAATTTGTTCGCGACTTATCGTTTGTGTAACCTTGATGAGCTTGGTTCCACAATGGAACTTTTCAAAAACATAATTTATTAAAGCATCTACAGTATTTCCATCTTTATTTTTATTTTTTATTTATTTACTTAAACTCCGCGCCTCACAACGTTGTCTGCTTTCACGCAAAACAAACTTTCTTCTCTCACGCAGCGCTCAATTCCTCTGCAGACGACTCTTCATTCGCACGAATTCAGACGAACAATCCCAACATGTTGGGATCGTTCGCATTCGCATCTTTTCGTCGGTTTTCGCAATTCGCAGGTCGGAACTATAGGTACACCAATTTATTTACACATGCTGGGAAATTCGCATTCGCATTCACAATCGCATTTGGGTCTATGATGGTGCGCCCTAGGCACAGTCACAGTGAGTTCCATTCTATTCTTAAAGAGGTCTTTAGATAAGTTTCATCCTTATTTCGAACATTTCACGAACTTAAGGCTAGTTTTAGACGGAAGTATTTATCGTAGCATTTCTCGTAGCAGATGTGCTGCCAAAAATTTCATATAATATTCTATGGCATTAAAAGTACATGGTGCTTTTAAATGGTAGCATTTTGATAAGCATCTGTCCTGACTTAGCAAACAAATCACTGGAGAAGAGCGCAATTATGGCTTCGAAATTAAGCGTGAAGTAGCTAAAGCTATAATAATTGCAACAACAGTTCTCGCCGGTCATAGTAAAAAACGAAAATCACAAAGAAGTATGTGGACAAAGAGCATCCCTATTCCAACTCATTTTTCTTTACTACAATTCAATTTCCCACACAAAACAAAGAGCATGGATATTTGGCACAAAATCTTTCGCTTCTTTTTAACACACCACGGCGCTGCAATCGGACCAGAAATGCTGGGGAAAATGCTACAAAATAGAGCAGGATCTATCGACAAGAAATGCCATAGAATATGCCATGGCATTGGAAATGCTATAGCATTTGCTACTTTACACGGTAGGATATCGATGATACGATGTTTGCTATGAGAAATGCTACGATAAATGCTTCCGTCTAAAACTAGCCTAAGTCATGGCATGTGGTACTTTGCCAACCAACCATCGACAATATCAAGGAATAATGTAAGTCATATTGTCTGTTTTTTCATGCATACTTCTACTTGACTACTACTTCCATGAAACCACTGGAAACAAATAGGCCTATAAAAACGGATCATGATGAGCGTCCATCTCCCATGCATTATTTCTCGTTTCACTATTATCCAATGGTATAGGAACAATAGATGTCATAAACTTTCGTCACTACTCCCACTTTGAGCCCGATCTGTTTATGTCTGGAAACATCACAGCTATCATCAAAACCCCATTTGCAATGTAAAATGTTTCGTTTCTAGTGGTCGCTCTTGTCTAGTAACAGTTCTAAAGTTCTTTTGTTATGCTGTCTTTTGTTATGTTGTTCAGTGACACTTTTATTTATGACTTGATTCTTTCACTTTCATAACTGAATAGTTATCTGGATATAGGTGGTTTTTTTTTTTTTTTTTTTTTTTTTTTTTTTGTTTCATTGAAAATTTTCTAAACGTCAAGATTACTGTTTCGTTAAATTTTACAGACTCAATAATTATATAGCTTCTTGTTTTAATAGTTTTGTGGCTTTCTTTCTTTCTTGTGTCATGTATCGCGAATGTTCTTATCTCTTGTATGATTTATCATAATCACTTTTTACAATTTTGGTGCAAATTTGTAACATTTTGCCCTCAAATTCAAAATGGTGTTGTAAGAAAGATCAGCTGCACTTCAAATTTTCTTTGCGAATTTTAGTTTTCCATCTCTTGCGTCTAGTAATAATAATAATAATAATAATAATAATAATAATAATAATAATAATAATAATAATAATAATAATAATAATAATAATAATAATAATCTGAAACAATCCAAAAATGCGTCGAGAAAAAAAAAATATATTAAAGAAAGAAAATTTATATTTAAAAGAAAAGTTGTAAGACCATGGTCGCCCGCAGGATGTTTTCCAAGGAGGGGCAAGGCACACACACACATACACACAGTGTCCAATAGATAATGCAACCCGGAGTATGGGATAGTAGAACTTTTGAGCCTGAAGCGATACACAAATAATGGTTATACCAAAATGAAGCTTTATTCATGCATATATTTTTAAACTAGGAAGCAACGATTTAAGTACAGTAGGAACCGCACAGTGTTGCCAGATGTAACCGAAGGTATAAATAATTTTTTCTTTACAAAACATGTAAATCGACTCATAACTCATACGTATGGATGTTCTGTCGTTAATTTTCACTTTGTTTAGTTGGAGTAGCTTGTAAACTATGGAGCAGAAAAAATATTTTTTTTTTTATTTTCACCGATAACAAATCGGATAAGGCGTCTGTAAGGGGGAAATAGGGGAATCGTAGTTTTCATAAATTAACACTCTGAATTGGCAACATTCCTGATGCTTCAGTGCATCAATAGGCGTGTTAAAAACCTGTCTACCTTATCTAATTCCTGAATACAAAGAAAAAGAAACTTTGAAATTATCATGATAAAACATTTACTTAAATGCACCCGGTATAACACTGCTATTCATTCCTATGGGGCAAGGGCGCCCATGTTGTGGTTTCCAAGGGGGGCCTTAAGAAGCGATATTTCAAATATAGTTTCAAATTTTGCTGTAACTATTCTAAAAATTCTATTGGGTATTCGATATTCCGAAGTACAATTTCCTCTAGGGGGCAAGCGCCCACCTTGTCCCCCTGATGGGCGCCCTTGCTATGGGGCTAGTTAAAGCAAAAGGTATACAGAAACAATTCTCGAACTATTCAAGACCTGGAAACGATCCTTCGCAGTGCCATTGAGAACATTAACAGTTCTACTTTTCGTAAAGTGCTGCCAACATGGTGAAATGTGTGAACCAGTGTTCGAATCAAAACAGATGCACTTCAAGCATTGCTATAGAGCTGATAAATCGTTTAATGATAGTACCAGTATTGCTGGGTGCATTTAAGTAAAATTTTTATGATGGTATTTTGTTTCTTTTTCGTTGTTTTCAGGAATTGCGTAATGTAGACACTTCCTTAACACGCCTTTTGATGCGATAAAACATTAGCAATGTTGCCAATTCAGAGTGTTACTTTATGAAAACCACGATTTCCCTATTTCCCTCTTACAGAGGCCTTATACGATTAGTTATTGGTGGAAATAACAAATTCTTTTTTTCTGCTCCATAGTTTACAAGCTACTCCAACTAAACAAACTGAAAATTAACGACAGAACATCCATACATATGAGTTATGAGTCAATTTACATGTTTTATATAAAAAGAATTGATTTACACCTTCGGTTACATCTCGTAACATTGTGCGGTTCCTAGTGTACTTCAATCATTGCTTCCTAGTTTGAAAATATATCCATGAACAAAGCTTCATTTTGGTATAACTATTATTTGTGTAACGCTTCAGGTTCAAAAGTTCTACTATCCCAAACTCCGGATTGCATTGTATATTGGACACCCTGTGTATATATATCCCACTCTCACACAATCACAATCACATCAAAAGACGCATGCACGTAATCCTTTATGTCGAACTGATTAATTATTTCAGCACATAGTATATCTTCATTCACTATATAGTAAATATATCTATATAAAAGTCAACAGATTAGATATTAGGATAGCATTAACAGGAAAAAGACGCAACACAAATAATCTAAGCCTACGTTTCATTCACTAGTGTTCGTTGAACAGAAATTCTAGCAGACGAGGACCCTTCTTAGCGAATCTTGTAATTGCTTGCTCTATGAACACATTCTTCTTTACAAGCACATGTTTTCGGTGGACACAATATACACAGTCCACTGAGTCTTTCCTCCTCCGTTCTAGACCGTAACCAAGTTTTTACTCTCATTAAAGTACTAAATGAACGTTCTACTGTGCAAGTAGTCGCTGGAAGCGAAAGAAATATTTCTGTTACACTCCCAACAGCGACAGCCGAGGCTTCTGTAGCTGTTTATAGTTGGTGAAAGCAAATGAAATGAAGTCTTTAAGTTTTACGTCCCACGCTTATGCCGGCTAGGCTAAAGGAGACGGTGATGATAAGAAATGAATGAAATGGTGGAATGAAGGAAGTGGGAGAAAACGGGAGAACCCCGATAAAATGCACGCACACGGTGTGTATCCAAAACAAAGTTCACTTGGCGCGAGCTGGGGTAGAACCGAGGACCCCATGTACCAGATGTGAAAGTTGGTGAAAGCAGTTTTTTGACATCTCAGCGATGATTTTCAAACATAAGTAAAATAACTTCAGTGTGTTCTTGTACCTTGGAAAGATCTATTGCCTCTCCCCATAGAACATTTGTAGTTGACTCTAAAATAGCACTGTATTTGGCCATGACGTGCATTGATATTATAAATGTACTAGATGACCCTGAAGAATGTAAGTACGTAATGAACACTTTGTTGCGCGCTTCTGTTTCCGCCAGAGGACACCTGTTTTAAGCAATTCACTATTTCCGAGATTTTTTCCAAAATATTCTGATGCTATTGTTTTTTGCAGATCATCATGTTTCACAGAAGAGAGGCACATTAGGAAGATTTTTTCTGGCAGACCTTTCACGAAAAAAAAATGATTATATTTTGCATAGTTGCAACTGAATTTCGAAAGTATTTAACTTTATTAGTGTCATTAACAACCAAATTTTATTTATGGCTAGTACAGTGAAGAAATAACGCCTTATGACATTGTTTTTGTATTATTCTGTTAACACCATCTTCCGCTCCTACCATTGTGGCGCATCCGTCATAACTCTGTCTACATAATTTCGACATATCAAGGTCACATTTTGTCAAAAAGGATAAAATTTCAGTTACAATTGCCTTTGCATTTAGTTCCTGTAGAGCCACAAAACCAAGGAATTCTTCTATTTTGGATTGATTTAGAGTTGAGTCTAAATATATAATTCCTAGTGACAACTGCTCTACACCAGAAATGTCCACACTTTCATCAACAATTACTCAGAATGATTTTCTTTATTTGCTTTCTTAATTAAAACATTTTAAAATTCCTTTTCACAAACTGAAATTAATTCATTTTGAATTTATTGTGAAGTATATTTTGCATTGACGATCGTCCTTCAATGTGTTCTTTGAATACAGTATGCAGAGTTGTTCTGACGTGGGATTAGTGCCATACTAAAAAGTTCGACTAACATACGTATGATTCCTGCAGTAGCCAAGCGTTTAGTATGAAGCTAATCATACGTCAAAACGACTGTGCATAAGGCTAGGGATGCACACGAGACGAGACGAGACGAGAAAGGAGAAACTTTCGTCTCGCAGTATCAAATGTTGTCGAGTCTAGTCTAGTCTCGCAAATGTGAAGTCTCGTCTCGCACAAAATTTTGAGTCTCATCTCGCGTCTCGCGCGAGACTTTCTCGCATGGTCTCTCAGTCTCGCATATATTCTGGGTCAAAATTGCAATGTGTTATTCTATGGCTGTTAATGAATGATGAAAAAAATGAAATGAAATCTTTAAGTTTTACGTCCCATGGTTATGCCGGTTAGGCTAAAGGAGACGGTGATGATGAGAGGTGAGTGAAATGGTGGAATGAAGAAAGTGGGAGGAAACGGGAGAACCCCGAGAAAACCCATGAGCACGTTGCTTGTCCACCACAAAGTGCACTTAGCGGGGGCTGGGATCGAACCCGGGACCCCGGGCACCAGAGGTGAACGCTCTACCACTGAGCCACCGCGCCCCCCTGTTAATGAATGATGATGTGATATTCTGTCCGAAGGCAGGTATTTGACCTAAAAGTCCCTTGGCAAGGTGAATCCATGGTTGTTTGCCATTGTTTTTTATGGGATGAATGTTCATAACATCCTAAGGAGACGGAACCTAGAGTTCAACATGGTATCCGAACTTGTGACTCCTCCGCTCCAAATTAAAAGAAAAGTTGTGCTGGAATTTGATTGCTAGACCATTAATTTTCGTCAAATTAATAGCATAATTTACAGCAAAACCAGCATAAATTGTTGCTGAATCCAACATTGTTTTCCAGTTTAGAGGTCTCCAACAATATTTTCCAGTATGCCATGCGGGCACATTTTTGCCCCGAAAAAAAGTCGCCAATGTAATTAGGATATAAAAAATATAACGTTTCCGTATATGTTTTTCTGAACTCATTGAACCAAACCCGGATCCTTTTACTCTATCTATTTGGTCTAGGAATTAATTCGTGCGGTTGGTACGCACACATTGAAGCTGTAGTACAAACACAAAATGCATAAATACCTTAAGAAAAATATTGTCCATCGCTAGCCACCACTTTCGCCCATCTGTCAGGCAATGTACGGATTCCGTGGCGAAAGAAGTCCTCATCCTTGGAAGCGATCCAGTCAGAGACCCATGTTTCGATATCTTCTGAAGAAGTAAACCGCTGTCGAATCAAATCGTTGCTCATGCAATCGAACAAGTAGTAGTCCGAAGGAGCAACGTCTGGTGAATACGGCGAGTGGGGTAAAACTTCCCATCCGACATTTTCTAAATAGGTTTTGACCGGTTTTGCGACATGTGGGCGAGCGTTATAATGTTGAACAATAAGTTTATCATGTCTGTTCTCCCATTCTGGTCGTGTTCTGGCCAGAGCTTGCTTCAAACGCATTAATTGTCGTCGATAACGTTCTCCATTCATAGTTTCACCCGGTTGCAGCAGCTCATAGTACACCACACCTTTCATATCCCACCATATGCACAGCATAACCTTTGCACAGTGAATATCTCGTTTTGGTTGTGATGGACCTGGTTCACATGGTTTCACCCAGGCCTTTTTTCGTTTAGGGTTCTCGTAATGGATCCACTTCTCATCACCCGTAATAATTCGATGCAGAAACCCCTTTCTGCTCTGTCGTTGAAGCAGCAATTCGCAAATGGTTTTTCGTCTTTCAACGTCTCTGTCTTTCAATTCATGTGGAACCCAATGTGACATCTTTGAAACATTCCCATGGCTTTCAAGCGTTTGGAGACTGTTGTTTGATCAACGCCTAATGCTGCTGCAAGTTGTTCCTGCGTTTGACACGAATCCTGCTCGAGCAATGCTGTCAATTCTTCGTCTTGAAATTTGTTTGGCTGTCCAGCTCGCTCTTGGTCTGCCAAGCCGAAATCACCACTTCTAAACCGTGCAAACCACTTCTGACACGTTCGCTCAGCTAGAGCATGGTCACCATACACTTCCACCAAAATACGATGACTTTCAGTCGCACTTTTCTGCATGTTAAAGTAATGCAGCAGGACACCCCGCAAAAACACTTTATCAGGCACAAATTGCGCCATGCTCACTTAACTACAAACTGGTGTTGTTGACGCTTTAATCCACTGCCCTATACTACGAACGATACGCGATGACAGGGGTTTGCAACTAGGGGTGTTCCGGATTCCGGAATTCCGGAATATTTCGGAATGAAAATCTTAATTCCGGAACCGGAATTAAAAATTTTCTCATTCCGGAATTCCGAGATTCCGGAATTCCGGAATCTCGGAATTTCGGAATTCCGGAATCTCGGAATTTTGGAATTCCGGAATCTCGGAATTTTGGAATTCCGGAATCTCGGAATTCTGTAAGTTCACTCCGAAAAATTCGAAATCTCGGAATTACGGAATCTCGGAATTTCGGAATTCCGGAAGTTCATCCCGAAATTTCGTAATGCATGAATCTCGGAATTCCGGAACTTCAGTCCGAAATTTCGGAATTTCGAAAACTCGTAATTCCGGAATCTCGGAATTTCATCTAGAAATTTCGGAATTTCAAAATGAGAACTTTGGTTTAGCACTTCCGAATCTGAAATTCAGAATGCCGAACGACTGTACGTTGTTCCAGCATATCAGAATCTCGGAATGTTGAAATTTCTGAGTCATGGTAATCGAAATTGTAGAACCAAGTAACTGGATTTTGAAATTTTAGAGTTCCTTGATTTCATAGTTACAAAAGTTCAGAAACTGGAATCTTCAAATAACATGATTATGAGATAGACATCAACTCAGACAGATATAATGATGAAACTTCCTTTCACTCGTTGTCAGTGGTGGCTATACTCCGTCCTTCTGCTGAGCGGAAAGTTCTTAGCCATGGTACTCATTGAACAAAATTTAAACACTTCATTTATTGGTTCTTGTCTTTTTAATGTTCCCCAAAGGCAGGTTCTATGACATTTATACATGGTTGCTAGCTGGGCCACCAGTGCAATACAGAAAGAGTATCAACTAGTTCCTTCCCTGTCTGGCTTCAAAATGACATATAGAAAATGGAAAATTTAGAACCACGGTGAATACATAAGTTGCGAGTTTCATGTTCGTTACCCACACATTTACTTGCACACTTAAACTGACATTCCTCTGCTATTATTTCACCCTCGTACTCCTTGATGTTTAGAAGCCAGGTTCTCAAAACGTAGCTGAAATGCTCGTTCTTCGCACGGTCAGAGTAAGTTTATGAAAAATAATTGAACCCCCAATTCCCCTTACGATACACATTTCAACGATTGTTTACACGGTTTACCCCGAAAACTATGGATTCGACACTAATATCCGGTAGTAGTTTCCGGTTATTTTTACATGTCACCTCTTGCCACTCCAACCATAGAGGTGTTAGGGGGTCTTGAGGGCTTAACTGAAATTTAAACGATATCGAGTGTCAATGTTCAACTCAGCGACCTAAAATAACCATGAATTTGACAGTAATACCGGTCGTTTCTCATTATTTTTGCATTTAACGCTCTTTCAACTCGCCTCCTTGGGAAGCTAGGAGGTCTCTCACACACAATTTGTTTCCAGGTTGTAATGTTATATGTTTAATTTAATAATTGAAATTGCGAAGTTTAATTGAAATTGCTTCGGGCGTTCCAGAGTTATGTTGGAACAAACATACATACATACATTTTTATAAGATAAAGCATGTAGTTCTTCTCCCTCATAACTTTCTTAGTTTTTAATTTCTTGTATTTGGAAAATGGAAACTTTTCAATAAAAACGTGGTTCGGAACTCACATACATAGTTGATTCCGTAACTAGCTGATAGTAAATAGTTTTTCATAACGTAAGCCTTGCATAATGCTATTACACACAAATATTAACTGTTATGCCATGCTATATTTTTTTAATACATAAAAAATAAACTTTCCTTAGTGTTAAATGTATTTTGTATTACTATAAAGAAGAAATAAAAATATAATAGAGCTAAATTAATGGAGAATTGAAAATAGAATATAAGAAACATTCATATATTTATAATTGTAATTAATATTTGTAAAAACAGTGGAGAAATAGACAATCTAGGTTTCAACACAAAGTAATAATGAAATGCCATATCAATAGAATTTTAATCCTCTCATGTTTCTTTAATTTAATTTAAAGAAACCTTTAATTTTAGTCTCTACTTAAAAAAAAAAAAAACTATCATAATCGTACAGCTTTACATAGTAGCGGACTGTTACCCTTATAATCTACCTGTTCATATGATCAATAAAACAAATAAACAAACAAAAAAAAAAACTTCTCTTTAAAGATATTGGTCAATGCTACTTAAATTTCGTATAAATTTCCATTGATTAGAATATACATTATTACAATTAATTTACAAAAACTAAAAAATATGCATTACCTCAAATCCAATACTATCATTATTGATTCAAATATACATTATTACAATTAATTTACAAAAAGGTAAAAAAAAAAAAAAAAAAAAAATGCATTACCTCAAATCCAATACTATCATTGTACACCTTGTTTAATGCTTTTCGGAACACGGTACTCAGTTATAGAACGAAATAATATCGTATATATTTGATGGTTGCCATTAAATCTGATTGTATGTGTAAATTAAATGTCGACTAAAAGCAGGGAATTCGTGTTACTATTCGGTTCAAAATCTCTTGTCGTCGCGAATTCTGTCGAGGAATTTGAAGCTTAAAATATATAAAACGATAATCATGCCTGTTGTTCTGTATGGTTGTGAAACATGGTCGCTTACTCTGAGGGAAGAACATAGACTGAAAGTATTTGAGAACAGGATCCTGAGAAGAATATTCGGACCCAAGAGGAACGAGAATGGGGAATGGCGGAAGCTTCATAACGAGGAACTACATAGTTTATACGGTTTACCCAACATTGTTAGGGTCGTCAAGTCTAGGAGGCTTAGGTGGGCAGGTCATGTAGCTAGAATGGAAGAAAGTAGAAACGCTTTCAAAGTCTTGACTGGTAGACCCATAGGAAAACGACCATTAGGAAGACCTAGGCGCAGATGGGAGGACAATATTAAGAGGGATCTCGCAGAGATAGGAATACAAAGTAGAAACTGGATGCAATTAGCTAAGGATAGAAGTCAGTGGAGAGCTTTTGTGAACGCGGCACTGAACCTCCGGGTTCCATAGGCCATAGAGTTAGTTAGTTAGTTAGTTAGTATGTGTAAATTAGTTCTACTACAAAATTCTACTTTTGAAAATAAAAATAAATTCAAATAGCATTTTTCAGTCTGGTTATTTTACTTGGACATACATAAAAGATAGAATGAAAATGTACGTTAACTACAAATTAAAATAAAAACTACTTATCACTATTAAACATAAGGAAATTTTATGCAAATAACATAATAATAATAATATACATTACACATATTTAACATGTAACATTAGAAAACTAAGGGAATGTTATACTGTACAAACGACATTTTAAATACGAAATATTCTGAATCTTATGAACTATATCAATTGAAACATTTGTTCAAATAATGTATTAGTTGAAACATTTTTGTATTATTAACGTTATGAAACATAAGAAAATGTTATTTTAACAATATGTAGATACATCTATACAGTTATGACACTAGTAAATATACCTTTCTCAGTAGCTTAACTCTTTTAAGATTTATAGCGACTTCTGTTACTATGGCGTAGTATCGCCTTTGACCGCTTATTTAGGTTCTGTAATAGGTATTTAAGCCGTTTTCTTATTGGTCAAGTCAATGATGGCCCTAAGAACACCCAAGATGCGTTTTGGAACCGGATGATCAACTTGGCGGCGCCAAGTGGGGGCGGAGGGGCGTTTTTCCTTTTTTCTTAAGGCAAGTTAAAAAAAAATCACGTCTTTATTTTTCAAGATATCAGATTGAAACTTTACATATGAATTATGTGTACCTCTGCAAATTTCTTCTGAATATATATATTTTTTGAGATCCCTACGTGAAACCGGGCCTGGGGCCGAGGGAAACAAGTGTTCCGAGAGGGCGATTTGTTAATGAAAAATTTCCGGTTTTCCCCGATTTTTCTGGTTCAGGTGTATGATACGGACATGTAAATCGTGCCGTTGGAAAGGGCTCGATATACCAAAGAAAATGAGCCATGACTGTTGCACAATATATATATATATATATATATATATATATATATATATATATATATACAAGGGCGGATCTAAGGGGGGGCTACGGGGCTCTAGCCCCCCCCCCTTGACGCTCAGGTTTACACTGGATAAAATGGGTTTCAATTCAGTTTTACACTGGATAAAACGGCAAATTATGGTTTAGCCCCTCCCTTGATCATATCCTGGATCCGCCACTGTATATATATATATATATATATATATATATATATGTGTGTGTGTGTGTGTGTGTGTGTGTAAATATAGGCCTATATAGGGCCTAAATTCAGACTTTCAACAATTTTTTCCGGCCTTTGTTTTCAAGATACAAGATTGAACTTTTGCACACGTATTATGTATATATATAAGAAAAAAAGCTTCAGATCTCTACATAAACGCAGGCCCGGATCCGAGGGGCAAAGTGTTTTGGCTGGATTTTTCAAAAAGAAAAAAAAAATTGCGGGTTTTTCCCGAATTTTACGGTTCAGGTGTATGATACGAACATGTGAGTGGTACCGTTGGAAAGGGCTCATTATACTGAAGAAAATGGAGTTTGAACCATGAATCTAGGTCAAGTAGTAATAAACAGTATATTTTTGAAGTACAGCATATATATATATATATATATATATATATATATATATATATATATATATATACGAAAAGAATGGATTACCTTCAGACTTTCAAAAATTTTTCCTGACCTTAGTTTTCAAGATACAAGATTGAAATTTTGCACACGTATTATGAACACAACAATGTATTTTATAAAATAATAATTCAGATCCCTACGTGAACCCAGGCTTGGGCCAGAGGGGCGCAAAATTTTCGATTTTTTTTCGAAAAGCCTCCCGCTTTTTCCGTTTGCGGTGTATAATACGCACAATCGAGTGGTACCGTTGGAAAGTATGCTTTATCCTAAAACAGAAAACGAGGTATGAACCATGATCCTACGATAAATAGTAAGGAAGCAGTAGCTGTGAAAGTATAAAATAAAGTATAAAGTATAAAATTTACCTGAGAAAGGGGAAATCCTAAAAGAGTTAAATTTATCGCACCTTTAAAAGTCAGGTGTTGATTTATGAATCCCCTGTTATACTAAGTCAATAATGTAAAACAATGAGAACATTTAGCTTATATTAAATAACATTTTAAAATTATTTTGGGACAATAGCTTTGTTCATGGACAGAAATATTAACTGTTCAGCATGCTCAGCGGTAAGAGATGCTCTATAATCTGTTACTACATTGCCACCACAGTTGAAAACTCTCTCACTTGGCACGCTCGTAGCAGGAATACACAAATATTTTCTCGCTAATTTTGTTAATCTTGGAAGATGGTGGGAATGGCTATTCCACCAAACAAGTTTCTCTTCCTCCAAATCTGCATCCCCAAGACTTAGGTATCGGTTTAATTCTTCTATTTGACTGTCTTCTTTATCGTTCCTGTCACCAAATTTCCTTCGTTTTAGGTAACTGTCAAATCCTTTAGAACCAACATTCCCTCGATCATCTTTTTTAGGACTTCCTGCTGGAATAAATCTCAACTCATTCAGTACTCTACCTTTTATTATCTCAGTATCTTCACCCAAATGATCTTTAAACCTGGGATCTAAGAATGTACACATTTTCAACAGTATTCTGCTTTCTTCATCCTCCTCGTATCGGGATTGCAACGGAGATAAAATTTCCATTTTCATGCTTCTTTCAATTTCTTTGAGTGCTGCTTCTAACATCTGTTCACTATCTTCTTCTTCAGTCAAAGAGTCATACAGCGAAAAATGTGTTTCCTGTGTACTTGCTTCATCTTGTTGTGATGTATCTTCTATCTGTTGAGATTCTTCGATTTGAAAATCTTTTAAGATTTGTTCATATAATGGCCATATGCCCGACGCTGTAACCGATGTTTCAGCTGACATACTGTCACAAAGCATTTGTAAGGGCGATAATAGGGTCATGATCATATTTAATAATTCTATTTCTTTGTTCTGAAGGATAAGGTTTTTATGTTTTGTTCGGGACAGAAATTTTGCTATTGCTTCTTGATTTGTTAAAGCTACCTGTATCAAAGGAAGAGTAGACCACCACCTTGTTGGTGTGCATGACGGAAGTACTTCGCGCGGGAGGCCTAATGCTTCTTGCAGCGCACGTCTCATTTTGCTGCTATGACTCGTAATTTGTCTAAGTTTACGAAGTTACCTAATAACTTCATTGACTGGATGTAGCTCAAGGGCTTTGTTCACTCCAATATTTAAAGTATGACCGAAACAGCTCAAATGTTGGAAATCACTCAAGTCAACAATGGCCTTTACAATATTGGCACTACTGTTGTTACACAACGAACATTTTCAGTTGGTATTTCCGACATATCTATACTAAAATATAAAGCCTCTAATAGATTTGATGTCGGAAAATCGGAATTCCGGAACTTCATCGCAAATATCGGAAGTTCGGAATTCCGGAATCTTGGAACACGATCCGAAATTTCGGAAGATCGGAATTCCGGAATCTCGAAACAAGATCTGAAATTTCGGAAGATCGGAATTCCGAAATCCAGAACACGATACTAAATTTTTTGAAGATCGGAATTCCGGAATTTTTAAACTCCATCGGAAATTTCTGAAGATCGGAATTCCGGAATTTTCGGAATTCCGGGATCTCGGAATTTCGAAATTCCGGAATTCCGAGATTCCAAAAATTCCGGAATTCCGAGATTCCGAAAATTCCGGAATTCCGAGATTCCGAAAATTCCGGAATTCCGAAATTCCGAGATTCCGAAAAACGGAATTCCGAAAAATTCCGGAATTATCGACATTCCGAATTCCGGAATTGAAATCTCAATTCCGAACACCCCTATTTGCAACACATGTGTGGATACACGGAACTGTGGGACGCTCCGTTCGTTGCGCCATCTCTTGTCCACCCGCATGAATTAATTCCTAGACCAAATATATGTAAATTTCTTCGTCTTTATTTAACCGGATTTCAACCTTGTCTTTGCCTGCTTCTAGTCCGAGGAATGCTCTAACGTCACAATATTCAAAATTGACATGGATTGATCCCTTAGAATAGGTTTGAACTTTCTTTTCAGAAAGTTTAAACTCTCTAGCATTAAATTTGTGGAATCAGCAGAGAAAATATAAAAATACGTTACTTGTGTAGGAGAACAGTGCTGCCATCTCTTGTCGCCTATCTCCCTTTACACCAACCACCAAGGAATAACATTACTTGTGTCAACGGACTTGTGGATAACGCAATATGTTACCAATTGCGAGAATCAAAATATCCAGCAAACTATACTTATACAAAAAAAAAAAAAAAAAAAAAAAAAGCTTTCTGGATTAATTTCCAGATCATACAATTGAACTAACTGTAGTGTTGCCAGAATATCAAAACCTGAAAAGTTTTGGTTGACCCGACAGCACTGATGTCAAGCCACACAGACACAGACCACATGTCTTTTGATCCTGAGCTAAGTAAAATGCTGACCTTACAAGAACGCGGTTTCGTGTAACTTCCTACTTTAACACCTCAGTTGTAGACCGCATTTTATCGCTTGCTGAGAGACATTCTATCCGGAGAAAAGGAAATGTTGGGTCTGACAGACTAGGCGCCAGTGCTCGTGTTACTCAAATAAGAGGTTATTATTATTATTTTTTTTTTTTTAAAAAAAGTAAGTGTACTTGAGCCGTTAGTTGTGAAGAATAATAGTGACATTTGTATTTTTGCGGTTTACTGCTCAGGCCTATAATGCTTTTCTGCTTGGTCAAGTTATACGTTCTACTTTATTATCATGTTGTTTACATTTACTTATTACAATGGTTACGAGAATGTAAACAAATTGGAATGCTTCTGACAGAAAGCTTAGACAATGATAGTGGTAATGACTTCTCGGATTTCGATCAATCTAACTCAGGACATAAGGATTTTTTTTTTTTTTTTTAAGAATAAGCAAGAAAACCTATACTTTAGGTGTTGTAAAACCTGCCTTTTCTTACTTATGATGAATTTTTACCCTCGACTTATCCAATTAAATTACAACTTTTCTATGATGAATATATTTGTAAAATTTCGTTGTTGTAAACTGGAAAGTAATCGGGGTTCGGTTCGAAATGCATAATTGATTTTCATTAGACATATTTATACTTGATTTATTACCTTGCGTCAATGTCCAGATATAATAATAAAAATTCTACCATAATTTTGGTATTTTTGCATTTTGTATATATAAAAAGACACTAAAATGAACATTTGTACTTTATTTTACAATTTTGCTCTTAAACATAAGAGATCAGGGAATTAATAACAAAAATGTTAGGCAATCATTTTTGACAAACACAGAAAATCTACTCTGTGGCAAACACTCAATGTTAGGAAATCATTTTTGACAAACACGCAGTAGTAGTCCCCGACGTATATCTCGCCGAGTCAGCAAAAATTTTTGTGACGTCATAGGTCAAAGGTCAATGACCTTGGCCCGGGGTCAATGACCTAGGGGTACATAGGACCACCCCCTCTAAATTTTGGCAGAGGTACCATGGCCCACCCCCTAAATTTTGGCAGGGGTACATAGGACCACCCCCCTTACATTTTGGAAATTGCCAAATCTAAAAATTTGGTATGGTAGCCTAGGACCATAGTATGTACCTCTATTAGTATTGGGGGTCTATGTCGTTCCCTTTCATGGGTAAAAAATTGCCAAAAAGTCAATTTTCGGAGGTTTTTGACCTAATTTATCCCCTTGGATGAGGTATTATTATCCTATATAGTTATATGGGCGTATACAGGGGTCCATTCCCTTTCATAAGACATGGGTACATTAATGCACCCCTTGAAAAATTTGGGAGGGGTACCTTGGCCCACCCCTTAAATTTTGGAAATTGTCCAATTTAAACATTTGGTATTATAGTATAGGACCCTAATATGTATCATGATAAATTTGGATGGTCCACCTCGTTTCCTTTTAGGGGTACAAAATTGCCAAAATATAAACGTAAGCAATACGTTGTACCACGTGTTTGGTTTTCGACCTAATTTATCTCCTTGGATGAGGTGTTATTACCTTATATAGTTATATGGGCGTATACAGGGGTCCATTACCTATCATAAGACATAGGTATATTAATGCACCCCTTGAAAAATTTGGGAGGGGTACCTTGGCCCACCACTTAAATTTTGGAAATTGACCAATTTAAACATTGGGTATTATAGTACAGGACCCTAATATGTATCGTGATAAATTTGGGTGGTCCACCTCATTCCCTTCTAGGGGTACAAAATTGCCAAAAATTCAAATTTCGGGGGTTTTTGACCTAATTTATCCCCTTGGATGAGGTGTTATTACCCTATATAGTTATATGGGCGTATACAGGGGTCCATTACCTTTCATAAGACATGGGTATATTAATGCACCCCTTGAAAAATTTGGGAGGGGTACCATGGCCCACCCCTTAAATTTTGGAAATTGACCAATTTAAACATTTGGTATTATAGCACAGGACCCTAATATGTATCGTGATAAATTTGGGCGGTCCACCTCGTTTCCTTCTAGGGGTACAAAATTGCCAAAATATAAACGTAAGCAATACGTTATACCACGTGTTTGGTTTTTGATCGATTTTATCCCGTTTGATGAGATGTTATTATCCTATATAGTTATATGGTCATGTATAGGGGTCCATTACCTTTCATAAGATATGGGTATATTTGTGCACTCCTTTAAAAATTTGGGAGGGGTACTTTGGCCCACCCCTTAAATTTTGGAAATTGCCCAATTTAAACATTTGGTATTATAGTACCGGATCCTAACATGTATTATGATAAATTTGGATGGTCCACCTCGTTTCCTTCTAGGGGTACAAAATTGTCAAAATATAAACGTAAGCAATACGTTGTACCACGTGTTTGGTCTTTTGGCCCAATTTAACCTCTTGGATGAGGTTCTATTATCTTATATGGTTATATGGTTATGTATAGGGGTCTATTCCCTATCATAAGACATAGGTACATTTGTGCACTCCTTTAAAAATTTGGGAGGGGTACTTTGGCCCACCCCTTAAATTTTAGAAATTGCTCATTTTATATATTTGGTATTATAGTACTGGACCCTAACATGTATTATGATAAATTTGGGTGGTCCACCTCGTTCCCTTTTAGGGGTACAAATTGCCAAAATATAAACGTAAGCAATACGTTGTACCACGTGTTTGGTATTTTGGCCCAATTTATTTCCTTGGATGAAGTCCTATTACCTTATATGGTTATGTATAGGGGTCTATTCCCTATCATAAGACAAAGGTACATTTGTGCACCCCTTTAAAAATTTGGGAGGGGTACTTTGGCCCACCCCTTTAATTTTGGAAATTGCCCCTTTTACATGTTTGGTATTATAGTATAGAACCCTAATATATATTACTATAAATTTGGGTGGTTCACCACGTTTCCTTTGATGGGTACGAAATTGCCAAATTTTAGTACAACCACGTGTTTGGTTTTGGCTCAATTTATCCCCTTGGATGAGGTCCTATTACCTTATATGGTTATATGATCATGTATAGGGGTTCATTCCATATCCCCTTAAATTTTGGAAATTTTCCAATTTAAGCATTCGGTATCATAGTACATGACCTCAACATGTATCATGATAAATTTGGGTGATCCATCTTGTTCCCTTTCATGGGTAAAAATTACTAAAATATAAACATAAGCAATATGTTGTACCATGCGTTTGGTTTTTGGCCCAATTTCTTCCCGTTGATGGGGTTCTATTACCTTATATGTTTATATGGTCATGTATATGGGTTCATTTCCTATCATAAGACATGGGTACATTGACGCACCCCTTGAAAAATTTGGGAGGGGTATTTTGGCCCATCCAGTCGGTTTTAGAAATTGTTTTAATATAAGCATTTGGTATCATAGTACAGGACTTCAATATGTACCACTATAAATTTGGATTGTCCACATCGTTCCCTTTCATGGGTAAAGAACTACCAAAAATCGAATTTCGGAGGTTATTGACACATATTTAGCACGTTATATGGTTTATTACCTTTATATGTTTATGTTCCCTTTTAAATTTGGGAATTATCAAATAACAAAATTCGGTAAACGTTTTCTAGGACCCATTGGTGTTCCTTTATGACCAAATATTCAAAATTTAAATGTTATTGACCGGTTTTATTATTGAATAAGTACAGGATTTATTACTTTTTTTCATAAGACACAGGTGTATTTGTGTACCAATCTTAAATTTTGGGATGGGGTACATTTCTTATTGTCGTATCAATAATTGGTAATTGGATAGTATATCATTCATTGGGTAAATCATTGTGATCACGTGATCAGTTATTAACCTATGATGGGATTAGGAGTCTAGGACATTGGTACATTAAAACTTTGTAGTATAATTTAAGAATTGTCAAATGAAATTACGTCATTGGTTTTGATTATTCACGCCAAATATAAACGTAAGCAAGACGTTGTACCACGTGATTGTCCTTGATGAGGTAGTGTACAGGGATTCATTTCCTTTGTTGTGGTACTTCTTAAGTTTGAGTACACACACTTCTAGAAAACAGTTGGTTCTACTCAGGTAAACAATTGACGGACATTATTGACCTTATTGAACATATAATAATATGATTAACTCTAAGACTTAGGTATATCAGGAGAAGTATTCTTTAAATTTGGGAATGGTGATAAACAGAATTTTAACATAAGGCGCGAAATTAGAAACAATACATTGAACTTTAGTCACAGCTCATAGTCTAAGATCATTGGTGGTGATTGATTTGAAATCTGATAGCTATCCTTATTGAATCTTATGACTCATAGACGAAAGGCAATACATGCTACAACACTGGCAAAGTTATTGTTAATGCAATTTGATTGGTTGATCACTATCTTTCCTGCAATCTGATTGGTTGATCACTATCTTTCATGCAATCTGATTGGCTGATGATTTTCAAATCTTTGCTGTATTCAGTTTTAAGTTTTGTTTAACATTTAAAAATCTTGGTTTCGTTCAACATTTTGCACTCACTGATAAATATGATCAAAACCGTTTATTTGTTAATCGAATAGTTAAAAACCGGATAAAGTTTGACGGTTAACCGTGAAACGTAAAATTTTTTTAGTTTGAAATTTTTTTGCTTGAAATTTTTTTGTTTGAAAATTTTTTCGTTTCCAAATTTTTTTGTTTCAAAATTTTGTTTGAGATTTTTTCGTTTGAAATTTTTTGTTTGAAAATTTTTTTGTTTGAAATTTTTTGTTTGAAAATTTTTGTTCGAAAATTTTGTTTAAAATTTTTTGTTTAAAATTTTTCGTTTCCATATTTTTTGTTTGAAATTTTTTGTTTCAAAATTTTGTTTGAAATTTTTTTCGCTTCAAAATTTTGTTTGAATTTTTTTTGGTTTGAAATTTTTTGTTTGAATTTTTTTTTCGTTTCAAAATTTTGTTTCAAAGATTTTTGTTTGAAATTTTTGTTTCAAAGTTTGAGTTGACATTTTTAAAAGTTTGTGCACCTATTAGTAAAGAACCGGAACTGTTTAGAACAAAAACCTTTGACAACATTGTGGTGCAATAGTACACGTCAGAACCTGGGGTTGTACTTGAAATGAAAAAACACAATTCATTGAAATGGATCATTTTATTACACTCCACATACATCCATACCAGATAGTGGTTCTGGATATTGTCGATACAATGTATTTTGAACTTCTTGCACTAGTTTGTCTTTAGCATATAATTTTAATTCCAGTTGAAGTCTTTTAAGGTCTAATGCAATATCAATTGGTGGAAACTCAATGTCCATTTGATCACAAATAAACTGTTTATCAATACAGGTATGCACCCACGAACGATGTTGACAACCATCACAATATCTAGATACATGTTGTACAATATGCATATCATTTTTCAAAATAGTACTTTTTCAGGAATATACTTGTTTTGTTGCACATTTCCACTGCATGTTTCACACACTGAAATACGCTGATGAATTTGTTCCATTCAGTTTGTGTTAGATACACCATGTTGCGAGGGACAATGAATGTACTCTTTTTACGTAACAGCACCATCTTCTCTTCGAGGACTGTACGCAGCACCACTTCATGATTTGAGCCTAATGATTTGACTATGGTCACATTTAGCTCATCGTTCATTTGGTCGATTCGTGCCATTCTTCACAGGTCAGTTGTACACCAAATTGTTCTGCTTTGCCCAATCGAACACAGGTTCAAATGTTCTAGCACTGATACCAATCATCACATGTTTTGTTTATTGGATAATAGGTTGCGAAGATGAACTCTTTATCGTTAGAAGTACACATCTTTCCTCCTGAAAAACACTTGCTCAAATGATTTCGTGGGATGACACTGTATTTGCTGGTTTATAATTATTGCTGACGTCATTGGTAAGGAATGTGCTGACGTTTGAATTCATGATTTCATCACAGTTGCTGACGTCATGCCGACCAACCACATTCATACAACTACAGCTGACGTCATTGGAAAGAAATGTGCTGATTCATGATTTCATCACAATGGCTGACGAATCTGGCTGTGTACTAAATTCAAGTTGATGACTTCGACCCAAGAATCCTTTGTAACATAAAGATACAGATCCAGTATTTAAGAAACGCAGCAGTTCTTCTTGTTTTGATGGTTCCATGGGTAAATATCTTGCTGGTAAAATTATATTCTTATCATTTTCAAGCTTCACTACGATTCTTAATCCAAACTTTGTAGGGATCATTTGGCTAGCTAAGATTCTATAAGGTACATTCTGTTGTAAATTAGTAATCTTGGTAAATGATTTCATCACATCACGTGTGTTTAGAAACTGCAGACAAGTAGCCATGATGACGTTATCATGAATACTAACTCGACCGATGATGCAAAACTGATGACGTTGCATTATCATGTTCTGACGTGTACTATTGCACCATGATAAACAACGTTGCCAGATGTTTTTGTTCTAAACAGTTCCGGCTAGTGCATACCTGTATTGATAAACAGTTTATTTGTGATCAAATGGACATTGAGTTTCCACCAATTGATATTGCATTAGACCTTAAAAGACTTCAACTGGAATTAAAATTATATGCTAAAGACAAACTAGTGCAAGAAGTTCAAAATACATTGTATCGACAATATCCAGAACCACTATCTGGTATGGATGTATGTGGAGTGTAATAAAATGATCCATTTCAATGAATTGTGTTTTTTCATTTCAAGTACAACCCCAGGTTCTGACGTGTACTATTGCACCACAATGTTGTCAAAGGTTTTTGTTCTAAACAGTTCCGGTTCTTTACTAATAGGTGCACAAACTTTTAAAAATGTCAACTCAAACTTTGAAACAAAAATTTCAAACAAAAATCTTTGAAACAAAATTTTGAAACGAAAAAAAAATTCAAACAAAAAATTTCAAACCAAAAAAAATTCAAACAAAATTTTGAAGCGAAAAAAATTTCAAACAAAATTTTGAAACAAAAAATTTCAAACAAAAAATTTGGAAACGAAAAATTTTAAACAAAAAATTTTAAACAAAATTTTCGAACAAAAACTTTCAAACAAAAAATTTCAAACGAAAAAATTTTCAAACAAAAAATTTCAAACGAAAAAATCTCAAACAAAATTTTGAAACAAAAAAAATTTGGAAACGAAAAAATTTTCACAAAAAAATTTCAAGCAAAAAAATTTCAAACTAAAAAAATTTTACGTTTCACGGTTAACCGTCAAACTTTATCCGGTTTTTAACTATTCGATTAACAAATAAACGGTTTTGATCATATTTATCAGTGAGTGCAAAATGTTGAACGAAACCAAGATTTTTAAATGTTAAACAAAACTTAAAACTGAATACAGCAAAGATTTGAAAATCATCAGCCAATCAGATTGCATGAAAGATAGTGATCAACCAATCAGATTGCAGGAAAGATAGTGATCAACCAATCAAATTGCATTAACAATAACTTTGCCAGTGTTGTAGCATGTATTGCCTTTCGTCTATGAGTCATAAGATTCAATAAGGATAGCTATCAGATTTCAAATCAATCATCACCAATGATCTTAGACTATGAGCTGTGACTAAAGTTCAATGTATTGTTTCTAATTTCGCGCCTTATGTTAAAATTCTGTTTATCACCATTCCCAAATTTAAAGAATACTTCTCCTGATATACCTAAGTCTTAGAGTTAATCATATTATTATATGTTCAATAAGGTCAATAATGTCCGTCAATTGTTTACCTGAGTAGAACCAACTGTTTTCTAGAAGTGTGTGTACTCAAACTTAAGAAGTACCACAACAAAGGAAATGAATCCCTGTACACTACCTCATCAAGGACAATCACGTGGTACAACGTCTTGCTTACATTTATATTTGGCGTGAATAATCAAAACCAATGACGTAATTTCATTTGACAATTCTTAAATTATACTACAAAGTTTTAATGTACCAATGTCCTAGACTCCTAATCCCATCATAGGTTAATAACTGATCACGTGATCACAATGATTTACCCAATGAATGATATACTATCCAATTACCAATTATTGATACGACAATAAGAAATGTACCCCATCCCAAAATTTAAGATTGGTACACAAATACACCTGTGTCTTATGAAAAAAAGTAATAAATCCTGTACTTATTCAATAATAAAACCGGTCAATAACATTTAAATTTTGAATATTTGGTCATAAGAGGAACACCAATGGGTCCTAGAAAACGTTTACCGAATTTTGTTATTTGATAATTCCCAAATTTAAAAGGGAACATAAACATATAAAGGTAATAAACCATATAACGTGCTAAATATGTGTCAATAACCTCCGAAATTCGATTTTTGGTAGTTCTTTACCCATGAAAGGGAACGATGTGGACAATCCAAATTTATAGTGGTACATATTGAAGTCCTGTACTATGATACCAAATGCTTATATTAAAACAATTTCTAAAACCGACTGGATGGGCCAAAATACCCCTCCCAAATTTTTCAAGGGGTGCGTCAATGTACCCATGTCTTATGATAGGAAATGAACCCATATACATGACCATATAAACATATAAGGTAATAGAACCCCATCAACGGGAAGAAATTGGGCCAAAAACCAAACGCATGGTACAACATATTGCTTATGTTTATATTTTAGTAATTTTTACCCATGAAAGGGAACAAGATGGATCACCCAAATTTATCATGATACATGTTGAGGTCATGTACTATGATACCGAATGCTTAAATTGGAAAATTTCCAAAATTTAAGGGGATATGGAATGAACCCCTATACATGATCATATAACCATATAAGGTAATAGGACCTCATCCAAGGGGATAAATTGAGCCAAAACCAAACACGTGGTTGTACTAAAATTTGGCAATTTCGTACCCATCAAAGGAAACGTGGTGAACCACCCAAATTTATAGTAATATATATTAGGGTTCTATACTATAATACCAAACATGTAAAAGGGGCAATTTCCAAAATTAAAGGGGTGGGCCAAAGTACCCCTCCCAAATTTTTAAAGGGGTGCACAAATGTACCTTTGTCTTATGATAGGGAATAGACCCCTATACATAACCATATAAGGTAATAGGACTTCATCCAAGGAAATAAATTGGGCCAAAATACCAAACACGTGGTACAACGTATTGCTTACGTTTATATTTTGGCAATTTGTACCCCTAAAAGGGAACGAGGTGGACCACCCAAATTTATCATAATACATGTTAGGGTCCAGTACTATAATACCAAATATATAAAATGAGCAATTTCTAAAATTTAAGGGGTGGGCCAAAGTACCCCTCCCAAATTTTTAAAGGAGTGCACAAATGTACCTATGTCTTATGATAGGGAATAGACCCCTATACATAACCATATAACCATATAAGATAATAGAACCTCATCCAAGAGGTTAAATTGGGCCAAAAGACCAAACACGTGGTACAACGTATTGCTTACGTTTATATTTTGACAATTTTGTACCCCTAGAAGGAAACGAGGTGGACCATCCAAATTTATCATAATACATGTTAGGATCCGGTACTATAATACCAAATGTTTAAATTGGGCAATTTCCAAAATTTAAGGGGTGGGCCAAAGTACCCCTCCCAAATTTTTAAAGGAGTGCACAAATATACCCATATCTTATGAAAGGTAATGGACCCCTATACATGACCATATAACTATATAGGATAATAACATCTCATCAAACGGGATAAAATCGATCAAAAACCAAACACGTGGTATAACGTATTGCTTACGTTTATATTTTGGCAATTTTGTACCCCTAGAAGGAAACGAGGTGGACCGCCCAAATTTATCACGATACATATTAGGGTCCTGTGCTATAATACCAAATGTTTAAATTGGTCAATTTCCAAAATTTAAGGGGTGGGCCATGGTACCCCTCCCAAATTTTTCAAGGGGTGCATTAATATACCCATGTCTTATGAAAGGTAATGGACCCCTGTATACGCCCATATAACTATATAGGGTAATAACACCTCATCCAAGGGGATAAATTAGGTCAAAAACCCCCGAAATTTGAATTTTTGGCAATTTTGTACCCCTAGAAGGGAATGAGGTGGACCACCCAAATTTATCACGATACATATTAGGGTCCTGTACTATAATACCCAATGTTTAAATTGGTCAATTTCCAAAATTTAAGTGGTGGGCCAAGGTACCCCTCCCAAATTTTTCAAGGGGTGCATTAATATACCTATGTCTTATGATAGGTAATGGACCCCTGTATACGCCCATATAACTATATAAGGTAATAACACCTCATCCAAGGAGATAAATTAGGTCGAAAACCAAACACGTGGTACAACGTATTGCTTACGTTTATATTTTGGCAATTTTGTACCCCTAAAAGGAAACGAGGTGGACCATCCAAATTTATCATGATACATATTAGGGTCCTATACTATAATACCAAATGTTTAAATTGGACAATTTCCAAAATTTAAGGGGTGGGCCAAGGTACCCCTCCCAAATTTTTCAAGGGGTGCATTAATGTACCCATGTCTTATGAAAGGGAATGGACCCCTGTATACGCCCATATAACTATATAGGATAATAATACCTCATCCAAGGGGATAAATTAGGTCAAAAACCTCCGAAAATTGACTTTTTGGCAATTTTTTACCCATGAAAGGGAACGACATAGACCCCCAATACTAATAGAGGTACATACTATGGTCCTAGGCTACCATACCAAATTTTTAGATTTGGCAATTTCCAAAATGTAAGGGGGGTGGTCCTATGTACCCCTGCCAAAATTTAGGGGGTGGGCCATGGTACCTCTGCCAAAATTTAGAGGGGGTGGTCCTATGTACCCCTAGGTCATTGACCCCGGGCCAAGGTCATTGACCTTTGACCTATGACGTCACAAAAATTTTTGCTGACTCGGCGAGATATACGTCGGGGACTACTACTCACGCAAAATCTACCTTGTATTGGTAACTGACATTCCTGATGATACCCAAGAATTTATACATATCAGATTTTGGCTGAAACGGTTTCTTTGTTTTCGCAGTACAAGTCCAGCTTTAGAGAACAACCTCTCCGCAGGGACTGAAGTTGCAGTTACACTAAACAACACTAAACACAGTTACCTAAACTAAACCAGAAAATTCCATGTAAAAATATAATGTTATTTCTGCGAGCCGGGCCGGGGATAAACTTTGACGAGAGGGAATTTCTCTGCCATCCCCCAACATTAATCGCTAGTAGTAATGTGAAAAAGGCAGAAACAACAGAAATATCACACTTCGCAGCAATAGGAGTCTTATTCGCTTTTCAGACCAAAAACAGAAGTTTATGTACTCGTGCGCGCCCGTGTGTATGTGTTTGTGTCGCAAAATAAAGTCCTAAATCGATGCTGTAATAAATTTCCAATTTACAAAGCTTTTCTTTTTTAATGATGTTTAGAAACCAAAGAAGGCTTTAATTCTGAAAATCAACCTTGAATAATAATAAATCTCATAAAAAGTCTATTGCCCCAATCACTTTTTTGTTCGTAGAGGCATTAACGCTCAACTTACAAAACTCAATGTAAAATCACTAAATATACAATTAAATGTAATTCATAAATGTTGCGAGACTGCGAGAAGTCTCGCGAGACTTCTCGTGCGAGACTTAACCGAGTCTCGTCTCGCGTCTCGCATAAAATTTTCACTCTCGTCTCGTGTCTCGCGTGCATCCCTACTTAAGGCGGAGTGTCTCCAGGCTCGACACGGAAGTCTAACAGATTAAGGAAATCGCCCGAGTTTGATTTATCATCTCGAAGAGATGTATCATGTGTTGTGCAGAAAAAGATGGAAGATAATATACGAACTACGTTCTGTTACTTTCAACTTGCTTGATTCCGGAATTCGGACAACGCTATTCTCATCTTTTTGCCTCTTAGAAAAAAAGTCTTATATCCATTCTGAACACTACACCATTAACAGAGATTTTTTCAATAGAAAAAAACAGCATTTTCGGCTTCCGAAAGCGATTAAACTCAAACTTTTGTCACTAGAAGAGCCTATAAAAGAGCCTAAACCTCTTTTGAGAATCCAGGGGGGGGGCAATTGCCCCCTCTTGCCACCCTCTGTGGGCGCCCATGTGTAAGACACACAAGTAAAACTCAAGAATTGGATTAATACGAAAAAAATATACAGGGTACATGAAAAAGCTAATGAAGACGTGTTTGAAGCCGTAAAAACCATTGGTAGGACCTTGGATATGGAAATCAAGAATGAAATGATCGACGTGTGTTATCGATTAAATAAAACTTCTAAACCAGTGCATAGTTGGGAAATATTGTGTATTTTTGAGGCGCATGAATAAAGACAAGTTTATGCAAAGGAGAAAGGTAAAAACAAATCTAAATGCAGGGCATTTGTGTTTTTCATCTAGTGATGAATATAAATCATAGCCTTCCTCTTTATCGCAAGGGTTTGTTTGGCCAAGCTAAGAAATTAGAACGTGATAAGAATTTTGCATACTTGTGGGTGGATCATGCTGGACCAACTAAAGAAAAATTAAAACGATGCTGATATAATTGTATTGAAATCAATTGAAGATATTGAAAAATTGTATTAAAATGTATGAAACAAATTAGGTCAGACTGAGTGTAAGTTATTAAGAACGAAAACAATTCTTTGGGTAATACATCCTTGAGTATGATCATATAATGTTAAATGTTTGTGATGACGAATTATTTAACAATAACTATGAGTATGATCATATAATGTTAAATGTTTGTGATGACGAATTATTTAACAATAACTATACAGTATATAAACGGGATGGATGTGTTCAAGAGAGAGGAGGAGGTACTATAATTGCAATACAAAACAAATGCATCATCTGTAGATATACGGTAAGTGACAAATTAGAAAATCGTTGTGTACGTGTGAATTTTCAAGAAAGATTCTATTATATTGTTAATGTGTATTTTACTCCAAGATCGAGGATAGAGGAATATATTAGCTCTTTTTTTTTTAACTCATTCGAAAACAATGTAGCATTTCATAATAGTATATTATTATAACAGGTGATTTCAATCTTCCTTTAATTACGGGTGTCGAATGTGATCCACTGCTTAAAGGAATAAGTTATAGAGCACTTGATAATTTTCAAATTTTACGAATTTTTATAATTTACGATCGATTAATAACGTTAACAACAAAAATGAAAGAACACCGAATCTAGTTTCAACGAATCTAAGACCGATTATTTTAGTAATTGAAGACGACTCGGTAATAGTTCGACCAGATGATCATTCTCCTCCATTAATAATTAATGTAAACCTTCATGAAAATAATTATCACCGGAACATGAAAAACAGTTCAGCTTATCGTTATAACTTTTCAAAAAGCAGATTTTTTTAAAAAATGTATATTTCGTGGAGCTGATTGGTAATTTTTGGAGATAATTTATGATGTAGCTGTGGAGGTGTTTCGTAAAGCAATGAAAGAAAATTTTAACATTACCGTACTAAAAAAGGAAAATAAACAAGAAAAACATTTCCTTCCTGGTTCAATACGGATATACTAGACACAATTTGGTTCAATGATAATATACTAGACAGGATGAAGTTAAAAAAGAATACTACATAAAACACACATACACACCCAAAACAATCGGATATGTTGTATAAAGAATGTCGAAAACAGTTTAAAATAATGCTAAATAAAGAGTGTGTAAGGTAAATGGAATATAATATATGGGATAAAAAGACATTCTGGAAGGTTATTAAAAATGAAATAGTATCCTTCATAAATCAACTAATGACATTAAAAAATAAGAATTTAGGTGAGCTGATGATTTTGCGAAGTATTTTAGGTCAGTACATTCTAAGAACAAAGCATATTACAACGTACACTCATGTCCAAAATTATTGTCGCATGTCTATAAATAAGAAGGAATATAAGTTGATAACGAATTCGCCCGGTATTTCTTATGATGTTATTATGTGTATAATCGGCAAAGACATGTATGCGCCAAATTTCATGTCAAAAGAGCAGTAAATAAGAACAATAAAACGAAAATAAATCTTTCTTGTCCATTTAGCAACATTTTGTTTCAGCCATTCTAATTTTCGTATTTATAATTCTTTCCCTATGAAATTTACCACAAATATACATTTCCAGATTATATGCATAGCATCAGTATTAAAAGTACCCTGCAAAATCATTATCAAATTATATTCTTACAAGAAAACAGTTATAGATATGCCACAATCATTTTGGACATGAGTGTACGTGAACTAGCAAAATGTACTTAAATAATTCTTTAGGGTTACACTCAATAAAGGTATATGAATAAAAAGCAGCAAAAAGTAAATAAATAAAAATAAAACTCAAAATGACGAATGGACTTGATAATATACCACACTATGTACTTAAGGCTTGCTCTGAAGTATTGATGTATCCTTTGTGCACAATTTATAATCTAATCCTGAAGACAAAATCATTTCCCCGTAGCTGGAAAATTACAAGAGTCTGCCCAATTTATATATCAGAAGAAAAAAGGTAGAAAATTATACACCAGTAAGCATAGTATGTGCACCTGTGAAAATATTAGAGCAAATAATATATATGCGTATTTTTAATCATATCAAATGTTTTGTCTCAGAAAACCAACATGATTTCTACCAGGGCAGATCAACATTGACTAACTTAATAAATTTTATCAAGGATATATGATGCATTTCATAGGAAAAAACACGATAGAATATATATATATATTTGGTCTACGAATTAATTCGTGCGGGTGGACAAGAGATGGCGCAACGAACGGAGCGTCCCACAGTTCCGTGTATCCACACATGTGTTGCAAACCCCTGTCATCGCGTATCGTTCGTAGTATAGAGCAGTGAATTAAAGCGTCAACAACACCAGTTTGTAGTTAAGTGAACATGGCGCAATTTGTGCCTGATAAAGTGTTTTTGCGGGGTGTCCTGCTGCATTACTTTAACATACAGAAAAGTGCGACTGAAAGTCATCGTATTTTGGTGGAAGTGTATGGTGACCATGCTCTAGCTGAGCGAACGTGTCAGAAGTGGTTTGCACGGTTTAGAAATGGTGATTTCGGCTTGGCAGACCAAGAGCGAGCTGGACAGCCAAAAAAATTTCAAGACGAAGAATTGACAGCATTGCTCGAGCAGGATTCGTGTCAAACGCAGGAACAACTTGCAGCAGCATTAGGCGTTGATCAAACAACAGTCTCCAAACGCTTGAAAGCCATGGGAATGTTTCAAAAGATGTCACATTGGGTTCCACATGAATTGAAAGACAGAGACGTTGAAAGACGAAAAACCATTTGCGAATTGCTGCTTCAACGACAGAGCAGAAAGGGGTTTCTGCATCGAATTATTACGGGTGATGAGAAGTGGATCCATTACGAGAACCCTAAACGAAAAAAGGCCTGGGTGAAACCAGGTGAACCAGGTCCATCACAACCAAAACGAGATATTCACTGTGCAAAGGTTATACTGTGCATATGGTGGGATATGAAAGGTGTGGTGTACTATGAGCTGCTGCAACCGGGTGAAACTATGAATGGAGAACGTTATCGACGACAATTAATGCGTTTGAAGCAAGCTCTGGCCAGAACACGACCAGAATGGGAGAACAGACATGATAAACTTATTGTTCAACATGATAACGCTCGCCCACATGTCGCAAAACCGGTCAAAACCTATTTAGAAAATGTCGGATGGGAAGTTTTACCCCACCCGCCGTATTCACCAGACGTTGCTCCTTCGGACTACTACTTGTTCGATTGCATGAACAACGATTTGATTGGACAGCGGTTTACTTCTTCAGAAGATATCGAAACATGGGTCTCTGACTGGATCGCTTCCAAGGATGAGGACTTCTTTCGCCACGGAATCCGTACATTGCCTGACAGATGGGCGAAAGTGGTGGCTAGCGATGGACAATATTTTTCTTAAGGTATTTATGTATTTTGTGTTTGTACTACAGCTTCAATGTGTGCGTACCAACCGCACGAATTAATTCCTAGACCAAATATATATATTACTAAGCCGTTCGATAAAGTTAACCGTGACATCTTAAAACTTTCTACCTTTTTTTGGTATATCTAGTCAAATATTAAATCTTGTGGTATCGTATCTTGGTAATAAGAAACAGTATGTAACAAACAAGAATTCAGAATCTTATAGAACGATGTAAACTGGAAAGTTCAGCAAGGGTGTAATTTAGGACCATTTTTTTTTTCTTGTTGTTTATAGACGATCTACCGACTAAAATTAAAAGTTCAAAATGTTTGTTACATGCTAATGAGAGCAAAATACAAGAAAATAACAGTTAAGAAGATACATTGCTTCTACAAGATGATATACAAGGGAGAGTTAAAAACTTCCCGGAACTCTGTTGTACCTCTTTATTACCACGATTTAAGTACACATTTACTTAATCGCCTTTAAAGTTGGCACCTTCAGAACACATACACACTTGTTTCACTGCTCCTGAGATTGGTGGAAACAGCGGCGAAAGATCTCTTTTGGTATCTTCCGAAGTTCAGCTGTCGTATTAGTTCTGATCTCTTCTAGGTTGGCGAAACGGAAAAGGCAATTTTTTTAGCTTTGAGAAGAGTCAAATATCCGATGGTGCTAAACTGTTTTAAGGCTATCCGACACACTAAATCAGCGTTTCCCAACCTTTTTCAACTTGCGGCACACTACGGGTGTTACTTGGAATCTCGCGGCACACTTATAGATATTACTTGGATTCTCGCGGCACACTTATAGATATTATTTGTAAATATAAAACACAGTGGTATTTTTTCTGTGATTATTGATCTCCTTCTCAGAGAGGTTTTTCCCCGTGGTAAATCATTATGCTTATTTTTCATTCTATTTTAAAAATAGAAAACAATTGCAGTGAAATATTGGACTCAGGTTTTTAAAAATACGCTTTCTTTTTAAAAACTATATCCAACCTTTTACTAAGAAGGGAGATCACTAAATAACGAACGAACAAACAAATCTCTTATACTCTTAAAACACAGATGTAGGTAATTTGTCGAAAGGATTGAATTATATTTTAAATTTTCAAGTTACAAAATCTGCAACAATAAAGAAACAATAATGGTCATAACAATTATAACAAATACATTTTTCAACATTAGAAATGTACAGAAAAGTAACCCTGTATGAAACTTAAAATTGTAGATTCATAGTAGAGGTTCATAGTCATGTGAAATACAAATATACATTTTCCCCTACGTTTGGCAATTTGATTGCTATAAAATTATTAATTTTGCTTCGATTCCTCGCGGCACACCAGCGGCAGATTCACGGCACACCAGTGTGCCGCGGCACACCGGTTGGGAAACGCTGCACTAAATTATATTTTCCCCAAATTGCACATGCATTTTGTTTACGCGGTTGGTCGAACCATGGAATGCAGGGGCGGCTTTAGGATTTTAATTTTGGGTAGGCTCGCTCCCTTGCTTATATATATATACTCACTCACTCACTCTATGGCCTATGGAACCCGGAGGTTCAGTGCCGCGTTCACAAAAGCTCTCCACTGACTTCTATCCTTAGCTAACTGCATCCAGTTTCTACTTTGTATTCCTATCTCTGCGAGATCCATCTTAATATTATCCTCCCATCTGCGCCTAGGTCTTCCTAATGGTCGTTTTCCTATGGGTCTTCCAGTCAAGACTTTGAAAGCGTTTCTACTTTCTTCCATTCTAGCTACATGGCCTGCCCACCTAAGCCTCCTAGACTTGACGACCCTAACAATGTTGGGTAAACCGTATAAACTATGTAGTTCCTCGTTATGAAGTTTCCGCCATTCCCCATTCTCGTTCCTCTTGGGTCCGAATATTCTTCTCAGGATCTTGTTCTCAAATACTTTCAGTCTATGTTCTTCCCTCAGAGTAAGTGTATATATATACATTTGATTAATTAATGATAGTAGAAAATTACTTTTACAGTAGTCATTGATACTATTTGTAGAGTTGTAAAAAAAACGTTTTTTTCTGTGAAGTTTTTTTTTCAATAAAAAACATCGTTCTTTTTCATGTTTTTTTTTCAAATGTCTGTTTTTTTTCTGGCAACTATTATTTATTGATTTATGTTGCAGATTATTGAAATAATCAACAGAACTTGAGTCGAAGCCCTCGTAACTTACAAATCGTTTGTTTCTTTGTACCTATACGAGCAAAATTGTGTGATTATTCCTTTCGGCCCCAGGTCATTTTTGGCGTTTTCCTACATTTCCAGCTAGTGACTTATTGCTCAAAAACTATTCATTCGATTGATATGGTTAAGGCCTTGTTTTTTAGAAAATGGATGTGACTATTTTGTGGTGTAAGTTGTATTGAAGTGTTGCCAGCGGGTGGGAAATTATTGAGGGAAATGTAGGGGTGAAAATTTACAAAAATTCCCTGACCGAATTTCAAAATTTTTTGTATCTAGCACCACTCCTGCTATATGACTTCAAGTCACCTAAACAAATCTTTGGTGTGTTGACAAGGTACAGTGAAATCCTGAAGTCGCTGGCTTCCATTCAAAGAGGAAAGAAAAAATTCTGTCATACACATGAAATTTTGACACTTTTTACGCCTCAGAAGCAAAAATCAAATATGCCGGGGCTACAGCTTTTCTAATTATCCTATTGAAACTTTTTATGGTGCGTTCTGTAGGGCAAAGAGAAAGCTTTCAGATAGTGGTACGTTTGTTTCAATGTAGCCAGTAATAGGGTTATAATAGAGGGGAAAAGGGACATTTTCCGAATTTTTTCCCTAATAGCGGGAATTAATTGTTTTGGGTGGAAACGCTGCCATCAGACAGACGAAAACTATCTGAAAATAAACCGTAGTACTCCAAGAATATATCCTACAAGTATGATGGCGATATATAACAAAACAAGCATGAAATTAAAAAAAATCTCATTCTACCTCAGAAATTCACCATTTTCTTATCATTTCCAGAACATAGTTTATTATAAACCTCAACTGTACTTCCCTTAATTATTCTAGTGAAACTTTTTATGGTGCGCTGTGTAGGCTAAGGATGAGGCTGTTAGACACTGGTACGTTTGTTCGAATGTAGCCAACAAGAAGGAAATAATAGAAATAAAAAGGGATTTTTTTCCAAAATTTGCCCCTAAAATCTGGAATTAAAATTTTCTGTAGCTGGCAACACTACTATCAGACACACACACAAACTATCTTAAAATAAGCTTTGGTATCTCTCTAATATACCCTACAAATATTGTGACGATATCTAATAAAGTAAGCATGTCAATAAAAATATCTCATTCTACCTTTAAAAAAATCACAGTTATCTTTCCAATTAAAAACAAAATCTAATGTAAACCTCAACTGTACTTCCCCTAATTATCCTATTGAAACTTTCTATAGTGCGTTGTGTAGAGCAAGGACGAGACTTCCAGATACTGGTACGTTTGTTCCGATATAGCCAACAAGAGGAAAGTAATAGATAAAACATATAATTTTTCCAAAATTTCCCCCTAAAATCTCGAATTAAAATTTTCTGTAGCTGGCAACACTCCTACCAGACAGACGCAAACTATCTTAAATTAAACATTGGTACACAACTAATATATCCTACAAGTATTATGGCGTTATTTAGGAACAAAACTTCTAATTACCAAAAATATATTACGGTAAACAGAAAAGTAAAGAAAAACTAGAAAAATCAAGGGTTAGAACCTAAATACGAATTTTACGTGCGCCCCCTAATTATCCCATTGTAACGATCTGTACTTGTGTTTGTTAACTAAGGACAAACGTTCGATTTGCGTAAGTTGACTTGCACTCGGACTTATAGGTACGGATTTATATATTTAAAAAAAAAAGCTATTTTTTTGCCCAAATATAGGAGAATTTTAATTTCCCTAATTGGCAACACTGCGCGCAGGCCCGTCCAATTGATGTCAACAGTTAGGTATCCATCCGAGGTATCTACCTGGCAAATCTTAAGGATGTCTTTCTACAACGAAGGAAGCTATAGGGAAAAAAGAAGTAAAGGAAATTCGAAATTAGAAAATTCTCGAATTTTTGACTGGGGTGAAATTCGAGAAGGAAATTCGATACCAGAAGAAAAAGAAATTAATATGATAAACTATGGTCCAACCATATTTGGTAAGAATAATATCCCAATATCCTAATTAGTGTCCACACAGGAGCGGATTAAAAAAGTGACACACCCGTGTGTGCCACTTTGGCCTCCTGAGCTACCGAGTGTACATTTGATTACATTTTTTTGACTACTAACTCGTGTTGTTGTTGTACTTATAGTCTCGACTTATAATAATATCGTTGTAAACAATAACTTTTTAAGGGAAATTTTCTCTCCTTTTTACATCTTAGTTCCAACACTTTTGGTGAGAAATGCAGAGTGTTTCAAAATGAATATCGGGATTTTAAGTCTTCGTAGTACTTATTACATTTTACGTACAATTATAAGCAATGCATCAAGTAAAAGAGCACCTCAAACAGTCTTTGCTACAAGCAGTGGCGGCGGTTGGACGTTAAAAGTGAGGGGGCAAGGCATGATCTGAATATTTGTATATAAATGTTAGTTTTCCTGGTTGTTTCTAACGTTTTGTTTGACGAAAGGTTGTATAACTAATAGGATACTATATTTTCAGTTAAAATACCGTATATCGTATATAATAGTTTATTAAGTAAATTGAGAAGAACAACGCAAGTAGATAATAGCCCTTTGTACTCTTAAACAACGAAAGTGTAAGAAGAGATTTGATTCTTTGCTCATGAACATCTTAAAATTCTGTCTGGCAAATTGTGTGATCAGATTATTTAATAAATTTGCAAAACAAATAAATAGAAAGGATAATATTAATGATAGTAATGAATAATGATGCTTGTTTTGCAAAAGTTATATTGAAACTGAGGATTAATGAAAAACTTAATATTTAATTCCACACATGCTATTAAATGTATGTTATTACTCTTAGAAAATGAAAGGCAGTAAATACTACAAGCATATGCTACAACATTTAAAGAAATATTTGCTTTTGCAACTTCTTGAAATATGTTCGTTGCCATTAGGTGCAGTTTTCACTTTCTTGGAAGACATCAAAACACAACAATACTTAGAATCAATCCACACTTCAGTTATACAAAATAAACTTAAAACCTAGAATTATGTTCAATTTACTAAATTTTATTGTATATACACTCGTACATCCTTAAACACAACACTTCACTCGTATATTACAGTACAAAACAATGGAAAAGGTAGAAGTTGTTTCTTATCACGCTCTTTTTAATCGATATTCCTTACTTTAGAAAGAAGAAAAGACATTTTAGGAACTGTCAATTTTTGTGCAATTACAGAATAACTTGTGAAATAGGCCCTACTTTTTTGCATGATGTTCTTTCGATTAGCTTCAAAGCGGCTCACTAACATATCGAGCCCTTGTAAGAAGAAATGAAAGTATTCTGAAATTGTGCTCCAATAGGTTATTTTTTGGGGTTATTTTCTGTGGCGATTAAAACGCAATTACTGTAGCTTTCTTTACTTCACGGGAAGACAACCAATACGTATTCACGCAACAGCAAATATTATATGGCAGCATTTTTTCCTATTAATCAGTAACAATACAAAATCGTTACATTTCCAAATGAAACTATATACATTAATTGGTTACTTAAAAAAAGTGCGGGGGCAACTGCCCCCCTTTGCCCCCCCCCTAATCGCCGCCCATGGCTACAAGTATTCAATGTGAGATTCATTCGTCACACGGCACACATCTAATTGATAGGCGAGAAAGGCCCATAAACTTTCCGCCATATGGCACAAAACACATTCAATTTAGGGGAGTCTCGTTCCAACTGTACCATCTCCTGAGGATTTGCTGACGGCCAGATGCAAACATTATGGGTGTTCACATTAGCTCTTAGGTGAATGGTCAATTTATCACTGAAGACGACACGGTCCAGAAAATTTTCATTGTTATGCAGGAATATTTCACTTGCGAAATTGGCACGTAAACCGTAGGCTTTAGACTTGTAGCAACTGCAAACGATAAAGACGTAGTTGCAAGCGTCTCCTTAATATTCTTCGCACAGACGGTTGCACTGTAAGATTCAGTCTTTATTTAAACACAAAAAGCTTTCTTCTCTCTAGTCTGAATCTTTGCTACTTGCTCTTTCTAACGGCAGACAGAAGAAACAATGCATGTACATGCGTGCGTACAAAACAGAGTTGCTATTTCATTTGATATAATATTTATAATTGTAAGTTAAATGTAATAGATACTACAAAGTTTGAAAACCCTAATATTAATTTTGAAACACCCTGCATTACTTCAAATTGAGTCATCCTATATTCATGTCTTTTATATACATATCATCAGGGCCGGTCCTAGTCAATTTGTCGCCTCGTGCAATGGCATAATTTGCCGCCTCCCCCTTTCTCCAGAAAGAATAAATCTTAAAAGTCATGATTTTAAGTATGCTACTCCAGCATGAACAACGAAGGGGAGGGTAAGTGCAGTTACACTCAGAAAGGCTTAAATACTTACTAAAAATGCAATCCCGTTGTGTCTTTTTTCTTTAAATATTAATCTATTATGTTAGTGAAAGATAAAGCAAACACACCTGCAGAGGAAAGTTGGTAATCCTTTTTATAGAATTCATTATCGAGCTTTAATCTCAATGTATCAGTTTGGAATTCCAGTGCAACTAGCTCTTTTATCTTTATTTCTTGATTTTTTCTTCTACATCTTCTAACATTAAAAAAAAAAAAAAAACTTGTTTCTATCTTCAATGATAAGGAACTTGTTTCTGACAAAAACAAGACCAGTTTCATATCAAAACTGTGATAACTTACTAAATGGAACAGATATTCACTACTATTCGAGAATTGAATTCTTGCATTTGACAACAATCAAGCAATTTGTGCTCGGATTTATTCGACCATTTGCTTTAGCATTGTCCATGTGGCCTTAAACTAATGCAACCTAAACATAATTTATGAATGTAGTATTCAAATAGAAGGCCAGCTTAGTAAATGTAACTACCATCACCATGAAGTCTGTTTCCAACAAGAAATATTTAATTTAAATAATATACTTATGACAGATTTTGCCGGACCATCCAAGCTTGCCGCTCCACGCAAATGCACGTGTTGCATATATGGTAGAGCCGGCTCTGCATACCATATATATCTAGTCGACAAATTATTTATATATGACATGTAGAAAAATACTATTAGGCAAATTAGTGTTAGTTTTTACCTTTAGACCAGTTATTGGAATTCTATACTGTTCGTGACATTATTTTCGTACTTATTAAAGGCCTGCTTTCACGAAAGAACAAAATTTCATTTCTACTTTTATTTCTTAGTTGATATTGATGAAAACTGCTGAAACCCGAATTGTTAATAGGTATGGTATTCATGTAAATTGTAAAATATTTATAGGGTATCAGTATCTAGCGTTTAATTTATGTTGTATTTTACGGTGGTTACACCTACATAAAAATATTTCATACTTAAATAGACGTAAGATGCATTACAAATGACTATATGAAAAAAAACGAAATTTAGAAAAAAAACGAGAGGCAATGTTTTTTTTTCTAAAAAAAACGTACATTTCTGAAAAAATACGAACCGTTTTTTTTTTCTATTTACAACACTAACTATTTGTTAAATAATTATCTACCATTAATATAAATAGTGGAAATTGTATGTACTCTTTATTGAATCTTTTTAGTTTATCTGCCTTATGCAGAGTCGTTTTGACGTATGATTAGCGTCGTATTAAGAGCCTGACTATTGCAGGAAGCATATGTTAGTCGAACTCTTTAGTATGACACTAATCACGAGTAATTTTTTTTTTTTTTTTTAATTTTGGGTAGGCTCATGCCTACCCAGTCTACCCGCTAAAGCCGCCACGGATGGAGTAGAATCGTGAAGTCCGCATTACTGTAGACTTTTAAACATAATTGGAGAGTGGATAATGACCTCCATCGAATTTCAAAAAGTGTTATTATTTATGGTATGTAAGTAAAACAGTCAATGGAAAATGTAATATGTATACAGTTAATGGTAATACAGTAACAAGAATATATTCAGTGAAACCTGGGAGTTATAATGAATTTTGATTTATCGTTTCATGACCACACAAAATATAAAAGATGCGTGTAAACATGATTAGGATCTGTAGTTAGAAAATGAAAATATTTCCAGAATTTGTATACCATTATTGTAATCTACAATGCTATGGTAAGATCAAAATTAGAATAGTGCTCTTTTAAACAGGAATCCATATCAGAAATTTCTCCAGAAACAGCTCGAACGAATTCTAAATAACTTTTTCAAGATATTTATTCTTTAAACAGTATAATATGTTTACCCATGGAAACAAAATACCTTATATTGTGCTGTTGAAAGAGTTCGGCTGTATATCGGTAACAGGCATCATAGTCATAAAGGAAATAATACAAAACTGTTTCCTTTTGGATAAAATTAGTTTTAATGTAAAACATAATCATTTAAGAAGTAAAGAATTATTTTATTGCAAGGTAGCCAGAACAGAAACTCATAGAAAAATGCCAGTTACAAGATTATATTCCGAAGTCTAATGGAATAATGAAGACAACGAAAGAGATAGGCTTAGATTGTGAATTGTAAGATGAAATTAGGGAAGGTTTCATATGTAAATGAGTACACGACGCTCTTGTAATTATTAAGTAAATTTCTATTTTAAATTTATTTTCACTTATTTTTCATTCCAAAATGAAAAGTGAAACTATTAATGAGTTACATTTCTATAAATAATGTGAATATTTCAGTTTTTTAAAAAATATACGAGGACGAGTCAAAAATTATCTACAATTTTGTCAACTTTTCTTACGTTGTGCACTTTGTCTTCTGTCCTCGCATATTTTCTTGTTTTACTGTTGTTGTAATGCTGTGAAAGTGTGATCTTAATTCTTTCATTTTTCTTCTTCTGTTGCAGATATATCATGGCTGCTCCATTAGAAGTTTGCACCAAAGAGGAACAACGAGCAGTGATCCGATTCTTCTGGTCGGAGGGCCAGACATTCATCACTGACTATTATCGCAATATGGGAGAAGTGCACTATCACGTAAAACTGTGTTTTTGTGGTTCGAGAAGTTTAAAAATGGTCGAACAAGTGTAACGCATGAAGAGGGAGCAGGACGGCCATAAACCTCCACTACAGATAACAACATTCAGCAACTTCGAGAGATGGTTGTGGCGAATACGTGAATCACTATCGATGAGGTAGCAGCTGCTTTGAACATCAGTCATGGCTCTGCCCATCAAATCATTCACGAGCTCGGTTTTCATAAAGTCTGTGCATGGTGGGTACCAAGAAAGCTTACTGCAGAACGCAAGCTCACTTGTGTTTGAGTCTGTCAACACTTACTTAAACTCGCTTCAACAACGAAGGTGATGCATTTTTAAGCAGAATAGTGACCGGTGATGAAACATGGGTTCATCACTATGAGCCAGAATCAAAGCGCCAGAGTATGCAGTGGAAACACCCTAGATCTCCGACGAAGAAAAGGTTCAAGACTGAGCCATCCGTAGGAAAGGTTATCTTAACTATGTTTTGGGACTCACAGGGGCTCATAATGGCAGAGTTCATGGAAAAGGGAAAGACGATCAACAGTACGAGTTATAGTGAAATGTTGGAAAAGAACCTGAAGCCGGCAATTCGCAACAAACGCCGAGGTTTGTTATCGAAGAAAGTTTTGTTATTGCCTGACAATGCACAGCCACACACGGGTCATCACACTATTGAAACGATCAAGCTGAAATTTGTTATTGGAACACCCTCCCTACAGCCCAGACCTAGCTCCATCTGACTTTTACTTGTTCAGGGCACTCAAGGATGCTTTGCGTGGTCGCCGATTTGCCTCAGATTTAGACGTGCAAAATGCGGTGCAAAAGTGGCTTCACGACCAACCGAAAACCTTTTATTTGGAAGGAATACGTAAGCTCGTTGACCGTTCGGCCAAATACATTGATAAGGAGGGAGATTACGTACAAAAATGATGTGCATAGTATAACCCTAGCTTCATGTAAATAAACTGCAGAATGAGAAGTGTAGATAATTTTTGACTTGCCCTTATATTTTTTTTTATTATTATTATTTTCATATTTTTGCATAATATACAAATTTATCTGATGTAAGCCTCCTATAATTGGAGTTTGCACTCTGTTGGGGATAAATAAATAAACTGGAAGTCCTGTAACTAGTCTGCATATTAATGAACAAATGCATATTCAGTGCTGATGCATTTGTTCCAGCGCCGATACGAGGAGTGATCAGAAAGTAAGGTTGCAAAGACTATAGTGACACTATATTATTTTATACAACCAATACAGCCAACACAGTACATATATTAGGTTATTTTTCGACATAGTCTCTATATCGATTGAGGCATTTGTCACGTTGTGGGATGAGTTTGAAGATTTCCTCCTGGTAGAAATCATGTCCTTGCATGTTCAGCCACGTTGTCACGAAGTGTTCACTTCCTCGTCCTAGGTGCTTCTTCAAGTGCGGGAATTGGTGAAAGTCGCTTGAGGGAGGGCAAGCTGTGTTCAAATCTGTTAATGTTGTGCTGGGTCGGCCATTGTGCTCCTCGTCGGTAACGTTCTCTACCAGTTGCCGATGAATTTCCGCCGCGGTTACATGTTTCGCCCACAGAAATTGATAACTGAGCGGACTTCACCGCGCGACCAGTTTTCCAAACGAGTCGCCATTTGTGTTTACCTACAAGTACCGGCGTAGGTAGCGGGTGGCTGAAACTCTGCACAGTTGCCAACTCCATGTATTAAAATTACTATACACTTTTCATTCCTCTGTAACAGACAACTCCAGAAATATCGGCGTTGTAATCTTAGTTTCTGAACCTCCCTCGTAGTATCAAAGAACATAGTCTCATTACGTTATGCAAAGATTTAATAGAAATTTGTCCTACATACTGTTCAGTACGTACTACTTCTTCCTACTACTCCTACTACTTCTTGTTACACACGAATCTCTTCTTTCCTTTAAATGTATCATGAAGGTCTTGGCGGTCATCCAAATTTGACTTATAACATTACGCAATAGACAGAAAAACAAAAAGGCACAAAATACAGCTCTTTACAAATTAGAGTACTCGAAATTGCTTATATGTCACAGGTAAGTAAGCTAGCTGTTTCAAGGTCAATCAACGTCATCGTCCGAAAATTCTTCTCGCGTGCACTTTTTGATGCGAGGGTACGGGAAGATGTTTTCCAGATTTCATTTCGTAAAGATGAAAGAAATTGATAATGAAGCCTTTCGCAACTGTTTTTAAAGTTCTACTATTTACAATGTGTAAGTTTGGTGGTATCTTTTTGTATCCAATTATCTGTAGCGCTATGAATATTTTGTATTTTTAGCGAAACTGTAATGGCACACATTATATTTATTATCATAGGCTTACACGTAATAAAAACTGTTAATTATAATTTTGTTGTGTACGGCATACTACACATAAAAAATAATATATGCCTTTTTGTGCATATTGTTGCATGGGAGGAAAATTCGAAATTAAGCTACCGAATAGGGACTTTATTGAAACAAAGAGTTGGGCTACTTTAGCACGCGAATAACTATAATAGCAATTAGATAATTCTGAAAACAATATTCAATTCTAATAGACTGAATATAGATTATGATTTCCACGACAACTTTGAATCTAATATGTTTTGTACGAAACATGACTTTTGTGAACGTTTTTAGCGATTCGTTCCACTGTGCGACGCTCCTCCTGTCATGAAGGCTCAACGGGGTTGATGATGACAAAATAATTCATTGATCGACTCAAATCCACGTTACATAATACAAAATTGCAGGACATCAACCGTCCCCGACCACAGAAGAAGCTGATATGAGTAAGCAACGTGGACTTCCTTATGGACTCAAGAAATTCATTTCACGATGCATATAAACAAGTGGATTATTTTAATTAAACATGGGTTTTATTTTTATTTTTTTTTTGGGGGGGGGGGGTGATGGTATGGCTTGTTTACAATATGAAGTGCGCAAATTGTTTTCATCTCTGTTTCTTCAAACAACATCGAAAGCTTCATTATGCTCTTCGTGCGGGAGGATTTTAAAAGTGGCGTAGTTTTTCGAGCTTCTACCAAGGAACCAAACAATCTATTCGTATATGTATAGCCAGAAATTTCCACCAGTTTTAACGAATATATCATCTAGAAACGTCAAATGCTCATTAATTGTAAAGGAGTCATCACAATTCGAGACATCGAAGTTTGGTCATCCGTCAATGGCTTAACCTTGCGACGTCGAACTTCTACTTGTTCCGCTAAATTTAAAAAAAAAAAAAAAAAAATCTTGTGTAGTGTAACATTCTCTTAAGATGAGGCTGTTAATCAGCACCTTGATCAGTTTCTCGCCGTTAAAGAAAAATCTTTTTATGAACGAGGAATTAGAGCGGTCATTGAAAAATGGCAAAAGCGAGCCTTTATCTTTGTTCCTTATATAAATAAATGACCTTTGAAAAGAATAGCAAAAATACTATGACTTTTCCGACAACCCACTGGATTTGCTTCCAAAACAACTTGAAAGGAATGAAGTTTATCTCCTATATTTGCTGCAGCTCTATCCACTCGAAGTTATGAGAGAGAGGTGGCCATTATTTCTACCATAACTGTACCTAAGACAATCTATTATTTGAATACCAAAAGTTGTCAGAACAAAGATGGTAAAATAAGCAGCGAAAAGATCTTAAACTTATTTTATTTGCATTATGCAAGAACAGAAAACTAGCTTCCTAAGGCTGTTTTCGTCACGAAAGGTTTCCGGAGACAATTTTCTATTGAACATTTATATTTGTACATTTGATATACCCTTTGAAAAGGGTAAGAAAAGCATAATTACAAGTTAATTGTACTACACATTGCACTGGTAACTGAACACAGCACAGAAGAACACAAAACAACACGAAACAACACAGTAACAAATATGATAGCTAGCCATGTTATAAGAAATTACATTAACTCTTGAATCGCATCCTCCTCAACGATTACTTCCTCTAACGCTGCTGGCGTCAGTTCATTATAGCTATGAATAACGGTAACTGACTCCACAATATGTGACGGCTCATGCACTTTCAAAGCCTTCTCATCGCAGAATGCTTTGCCACAAACACGACATACGTGAGATTTTTCTTGAGTATGTCGCCTCCAGTGTTTTACCATGTCTGTTCTTTGAGTGAACGCCTGACCACATATATCACATGCGTGGGGTTTCTCGCCAGTGTGTGTGTGGATGTGGTCAGTAAGGTGGTACTGCGCGCGAAAACGTTTCTCACAATATGGGCACTGGAAGGGGCGTTCCCCGGTATGTCGCAATGCATGATGGTTCACGGAGCTTATATACTTAAAAGCCATGCCACAAATCTGACACTTATAAGGACGTTCACCAGTGTGAATACGGCGGTGGACATTTCTGGAGACTTTGGCAACGAACCCCTTTCCACAGAACTCGCACAAATACGGTTTCTCACCCGTGTGACAAACGTAATGTTTTCTCATGGCACATTTCTGATCAAACACTCTCCCACAGACATCGCATGGGAACTCTTTCTTTTTCTCCCGATGCACTTTCATGTGTGAGTGTAAACACTGCTTCGTCGAGAAACTCATGCCACACATTTCACACAAAAAAGAGTTATTCTCCCCTGAACTGTTCGTATTTTCACTAACAGTTTCTAATTTCGGACCACACGGATTGACTTCTTCCACCAACTGAGGTTCATCCCCATGCGTTGCTACATGTTGACGTAAACTACCTTCTCGGAGGAAAATTTTCCCACACGTGACACATATGTAAAATCTCTCTCCACTATGCAGTCTCTTATGCTCCTGGGCTTCCTTTCTGGACGTTAGACTCTTACCACATTCCTCGCACTTCAAACACCGGTCTTCAAAATTCTGTGAATGAGTTAGTTTATGTTTTTGAAGAGTTGCAGTATGACGATACGTCTTCCCACATATGTCACAATGGTAGAAATTTTCATTGGAATGAGAAGCGACATGAACACCCAAATGATAGCGTGTACTATACGTTTTACCACATACGTGGCACTTATGCGCCTCTTTACCCTTATGTTTCTCCAGATGCTTCCCCAACGCAGCATCACTTGGAAAACTCTCCCCGCAATGACCACATACGTAGAATTTCTTTTCCACGTGCTGCTTCAGTATGTGTTTCTCCAAAGTATCCTTCCGTTGGAACGTTCGACTGCAATCATCACACGGATAGAAACTCTTCCCATCCTCCAGCAGATGGACACGCTCATGAACGACTAAAGCTTCTCTCTGTCCGAAACTTTTGGGACAGTACTGGCATAGCAATGATTGTGCCTCAAGCACTCGAAATCCGCCTTCCTCTACATTACTACTTTGTTCGACACCTTCTGCGTTAATGAAAGAATTGAAACACACGAATCTCTGGGATTGGTCTCCATCCTGTTGCATTTGAGACGCGTCGCCATATCCACTATTACTCTCCTGTTGCTCTATCTTGATGACGGCAGTAGCAAAGTTGATTTCTCGTTGCAAAGCTCCGTCAACCTGAGACTGATGCAACTGTCTGAAAATTAAAACACACAAACTCAATAAGAAAATGCCTTATACAAATAAATAATGCAATAAATAGTATACAAAATGTTTAAAAAAAATCAATGTTCACAAATGAAAATTTATCTCACACAAGATGTCACAAATGAAGAAAATCAAAATAAATCAACAATAGCTGATAGAGTGATCCACAAGTTATTTGGAACACGATACCCATGCAAACAGCGTGATACTATTGGTCATTTCAAGCAGTGCATGGATCGAATTTCGCTACCGGCCATCCTTATTAAGGTTTCCCCTATTTCACTTCGCGAATGCCGAAATGGTGCCTGCCAATACAAGGGTCCTGTCCGATTTACTTCCAAAATTTTCTTCTCATCTTCCACAGCTATTATTTCTAGTGTACAGTATCTTCACACAAGCTAGTGCCAGTGTACAAGATGTACCTGAATACCCTCTAATAAACATATACATTTTTCGTATTACACTTACAATTAATCTAATCTAGAAACCACACAAGTATTACATTTTCTGTCACAAATTTCGGCCAAGTTTTTTGTCACTAACTCACAAATTGAAATAAATTATTTGAACAATCAACTACAGCAGCCTTTCCCAACCTTTTCCACACTGCGGTCCCTCTTAGAGTCTACAATATATGTGAAGGGACCCTTGCAATACATATTGTTAGTATTTATATATCTCCCCCATGTTTATCAGGTTGGTAGGTAACTCTATCGAAAAACTTTGGGAGGTGATTCCTTATATGAAATGAAAGAAAAAAGCTCTAATAAACATAGGTCGAAAACGTCTCCTTTCAGAGTTATGAACCGCCGAAAGTTTGAAAAATCACGTTTCGAAATGCCCTGCCTCAGAAACTATAGGACCCATCCCAAGCGGTTTAAGGAATTACACAGGAACTAGTATGCTCTCTATCTAAATATCCATGTTTTACCATCTTCCGTTATCGACGAAACGAACTGTAAAAAGGAAGTTAAGGTACAGGGATACTCCTTTAAGTATTAATGCCGCGTTCGTTTCGCCGATAACGGAGGATGGTAAAACATGGATATTTAGATAGATCGCATACTAGTTCCTGTGTAATTCCTTAAACCGCTTGGGATAGATCCTATAGTTTCTGTGGCAGGGCGTTTCGAAACGTGACTGTTCAAATTTTCGGCGGTTCACAACTCTGAAAGGAGACGTTTCTCGATCTATGTTTATTAGAATTTTGTTTTCATTTCATATAAGGAATCACCTCCCAAAGTTTTTCGGTAGAGTTACCTACCAACATGTATATATATATGAGTGTGGATGTGTTTTTTTTCAGTGGTACATATACATATATGATGCCTACTCTCTAATCAGGTGGTCCTGGGTTTCAAACCTGGAGCCGAACACCTTGACTAAGATGTTCCAAATATATAAATAAATCCAGTACGTAAACAAAACTAACCACATAGCCTACCCATCAGGTATAGAAAAAAAAATATATTTTTCTGGAGTAGGTCGAATATCACTTCTCACGCAAATTGACTTGTCATTATTAATTCGATCATTTAACTTAAAATGGTGTATTTCCCACCAATGTGTGTGCCTTTCTCACATTAGCTTACTGATCTCTGGGGGTCCGTGGACCGTAGGTTGGGAAAGGCCGAACTACAGTATGTGGCAAAAGAAACACTACTGAAATTCGCGTACGGATAACGCGTGGATGTAACGTGGTATGAGTTGTGAGCGCCGCGCAGTTGGATCGAAGATAATTTTACTCATAATAGAAAAAGAGATGTTTATTGTCCAGCACTATTTCCGCCCATATGTGGGTGTGGGGCAGCGTCTCACTGCAGGTGAGCGCACACATCTACTGTATTACTCTGAATGTTAGGTAAGGCATATGAGGATGAAGATTTCACTAGCAACATATGATTCAGTTGAAACGAGGTATTTTATTATTAAAATGAATCCTGGCTAATGTAGCCATTTTTGATGCGCTCTTGCTTCGTTTTAGCATAAATAATTAAATTTTATATGTAGTATCCAAAAGGGGTTAAACCGGTTTGGAAATTAAAATAAACCTAACAGTAGCAGTCATGATGTGGATCTAGAGTAAATAATAATAATAATAAAAAAAAAAAAACTACTCATGATATTTTCCTTCTAGGTCATAGTTGTTGATTTCTCAATACTCCACTGAATCGGTGCCTGAAGAGCAGTGTGGCCATCACCACCATTCATGCCCCAACCCAATCCAGTATAGAATAATCATAATGGCTTGGAAATGTTAACTCAAATTTGGACCAGACGAAGCCTACCGAATGTTTATGATACTCGTTTTCTTCTGGACTGTTAAAATTTTATTGCATCTGACTATTCATGAAATTTCAGTGTGTTAATTCCAAGATCTTGCTGAAGCGACACTCAGCATCAAAACCTTTGAGTTTTAGTTCAGTTGAATAATATCATTAAACTTATTTATGGCACGTCAACATGAAAGAAACATCAATCAACTGTATATAAAACAATGTAATGTTATTTAATTTGACCAATAAAAAAAATTCAAATATTAGCACATCTTTTATTTCAACTTCACATTTATTAAACAATAACACTCCTTTCTTTCATAAGAAGTCATCTCAAAGAACGAAAGAAAGAAAGAAAAAATAGAAATGAAAGTGAAAAAGGAAGAAATCCTCATTGTTATTCCTACCTACAGTATACATTTGAGGTGTAACTCCGTATTCCGTTGAGCGTGCTAAACTCATATCTCCCATTTGGTAAGCAAGCAAAACCAAAAAATTATTCTTATTCTTGTAATGCTCAACTCATGGCTTCAACATATTCATCATAACACTAAAACCATTCCCTTTACATAGGAAAAGAAGCCTTATATTTTTATTTCATTTCAATCAATATTTATTCAGCTATCCGACGAGTAAATCTGACATAACAACAAAGACAACACGACATAAATTAAACATACCAATCTAGCTAACCTAACCTCTAGCTAACTTAAACCTAATCCTACCTAACCTGATACAAATGCTGAAATCAGAAATATTGTAAGATATTTAAAGACGTATCTTCATATTCAAGAATACGGATAACTTTCATGTTACATATAAGAAATTCACACAATAATAAAAAAAAGACATATATATTAATTGCACGCTATAACTAGGGTCTACCTCAGCATTTATTTATATTATCAGAAATAACAAATTTAAGTAATTCTTGAAAGAATGTAAATAAGAGTTTTGATTATTTTGTATTAATTTCTTCCTCATTATATTCAAATTTATTTACCCGTATCACCATGGCAACGCTCATGGAATGATTAAAAAAAAATCCTGACATTAAGAGCATGTGTGCTCAGTATCACCAGCAAACATTATCATAACGAATATGGATAAAATATTAACAATATGTAAACATTCAGACGATGTGCAAACTCTCACCGTAAGATCTCATAGCATCAGCTAATTATGAAAGACACAAGGTTAATGAATATTAGATTCCGTCATTGTTCATTTTCCCTCCCCCAAAAGAATGTTTAAATCTGTGTGACGTAGCGGTTTGTTTAACTACTATTCATCATTACTACAAACATGTTCAAAAATCAATGTTTATGGTTCAAAATTTTAGTTCAATCATCCCAAAAGATTACAGATATTCCCAAAGGCTATATTCTTTGACGAAACTTCTAGAGTTCTACAAAATGGAGGTTGTAGTCACTAACTTGTATATCAGAGCTGGATCAAGTTTTAACACAGTGCTGACATTACCTGGGCTGCTGCATACTCTCGGTTTCTGGATTGATCCAACCACGGTATACACATCCAGGACTCGAGTATTACTCTAAATCCATCCCTGGGTTAGGTTTTACAACACTCTCATTCCGGAGCCAGGCCGTATCCACAGCTCAATTGACTTTAGTTATACTTGTCTCTATTTCATGGGAAGAGTCCCATTTTTATCCGATGGTGTGCAGGGTTATGCCGATTATTCTTTTATAAAGGTCGTTTATCCGAAATATTTAATTTACTTGCACATATTTTTAATTTTTGAGGGGGGACTCTTACCCGGTTATTTAGTACTTGATGTTATTCCATACACCTTACTCACCCCTCTCACAAGGCTGGATTTAACTATAATATATATTTTATTTAATTTTCCTACTCATAAAATACAAAATCAGTTTCAACTAAAAGAGAGGATTAATTTATGCTATTTTCACATATCCCATTATCTTCTTTAACACTGAAAATTTAATTAGGCTGTTCCAACTTTGACACATACCAACATGGCAGAAGTCCGTATAAACTAATATCCACTCGATAACATGCTAATCAATGCCGGAATTATTGTATGTAAATCTTTACAAGTGGCTATAAAACAGGTAAGCTCAATATAAAAACATTGCTGTATTCCCATGTTTATCAAAATAATCATAATTCTAATGAGAAACAATTTAAATATCTATAAATATAAACAATAGATTCTTTGTTTACCTTTGAGTTCACATTAGGCCTAAAGTTAAGCAAGCAGAAGTAATCTATAAATTTCTTCCTGAGTCAGTGACAAATAATTTTGGAACTTAAAACAATTTGGTTATTAACTATAATCGCGATAATAAAAAAATTATCTCATTTTATCGTATTGTAATTCCTTAGGCCTAGCAATGTAAACTTAAGTGAGTGCAAAGCACATCGTTTGAATTGTCATGTTACTACATTATTTGCATTATGTAATTTTAATATTTTTGTCGGTACTGAGTCACAATAGGGTGATCAAAAGTAGTGTGTGTCATAATCAAAACAACCCACGACAATACAATACCGATACAAAGTACAAGGAGTACTGCAGTATTATATCTAATGTTACCGGTAGTGGGGAAACGTACCGTAACACAGTGATGAAAGACATGTGTACCTTGATCGCCAGATCAATCGACAGTTGATTATTGACCATTCTTCCATGATTTGGGCGTGTGTTGCTGTACCAAAAATCTATCGTTACAACAACTATGAACGCAGCAAGACGAAGCTATTGCCCATATTGCAAATGAATCACTACCCTTCTGTCAACGAGAATTTGCGCATCGCTTGATCTCCCGTGGAATGGATTTTCTATAGCCTTCCTCCCTCCTGGCCTCACGGCTCCAGATGCCTACATATGGGGTATTTGAAGGAACCAATTTAATGAACAGATAATCCCCTACCACTATAGCAGAGTTAAGAGAGAAGATTCGGTCATTGTTTTGTAGTTCCAGTAACCCGTGTTCATTAACATGTTCATCGATCTACCGCTATGAAGAATTGTGCGAGGTAATGTCAGTATTTTGAACACATGATGTACAGGTGCGATTTCTCTTAAATTTACAATGTGTTGAATAACATTTAGGTAACATCCATTTGACAACACTTATTATATGTTATTATGTTATACAACAAATAAATAAATGTCAACGATGTGATTTCAATACTGTTTGTTTTGAAAACAGTATTGAAAAAAAAAAAAAAAAAACTATATTGTTTCTATTTCTTTACTAAGTTTCAGCTACTTTGTACCTCACGGTTTCCACATTCTCTACTATTTCACAGTTATTGTGATTTCTACTCATTTTCCATCCGCAATTTTCAACGGAACGTCTTCCTCTTCCTAGTGTTCTCTCTATCTATAACCTAATTTGATGTGACCATACTCTTTTCTAATATTCAATGTGGGTGGAAGTGTTATCATCAGATTTTTAGCTTTGGTATTATTTTCTTTCTTCCTCCATTCATTCGTTTCCGGCTCCCCGAACTGGTCTCTGGCTTCACCGTATTTAGCCGATTATAAGGCGACCATTTTTGAAAAACATTTTTCTTTGTTTGAAAAATGTCCCTTAGTTTAGAACTGGTATCGTTAAGTCTTCATCGACAAGAAATAAACAGGTTCCGAAAAATATCGCCAGAACCCGCTCAAATAAGTTTCCGCCAACGTGTAGACTTGATGTTCAAGTTAATGGATTTTCTTTTACAAGGGTGATTCAAATGAAAACATTATAAGTGCTATAAAATGCCGAAAAGTTGTATGATGAAACTAGTATTTGGCATTAGTGTTCCTTGAGTTTCACAAAATGACCAATAGGTGGTACAGTGACCTACAGCACAGGAGACGGAAACAGCATTAGTAAAAAGATGGCTGCGCCACTAGCAAATGAACCGTGTTAGAGCAGAGATCTATAATACGTTTTTTGAGTAGTGAGGGTGTCAAACTTACTGAAATTCATCGCAGGATAACATCACAGTACGATGATTCGTGTTTGTTCCTGCAGCATGTGCACGAATGGTGCAGAAAATTTAAAAACGACGTAATATCTGTGGAGGATCTCGACGACTGGGACAGACTCCCCGCGTAGTGACGAACGAAAACAGTGCTTTAGTGAAAGAGCATCAAAGGATAACAGGTGTATTACTCTGAAGGAAACAGCCATCATTTTGAACATGAGTGTTGGTTCAGAGCACCGCGCTGCAGTTCAATAAAGTGTCTGCAACATAAGTGCCCGTCACTTGACAGCTGAATTGAAAGACCGTCACGTCGATGCCTGTGAAGAATGTTGCGTCATTTCTACGTCGAAGATAATTTATTTCTGGTGACTACCACCAACCAGAAACAAAAAGATCAAGCAAGGAATGGCGCCATAACTCATCACTGAAACCTAAAAAAATTCCGCACTTAACCATTAGCGGGTAAAATTCATGCTCACTCTTTTCTGGAATGCAAAGGAAGGGGGAGCATTTTGGAACATTACATGGAGAGGGGGACAGTAGTAACCAGTACTCACAAACCAACTTCGCCCGGCAATTCGGAGTAAACGACGATGACTTCTGACTTCAACGTATTGTTACAGCATGACAATGCTCGACCGCATACTGCCCGTTTGATAGTTGAGACTATCCAGGATTTGAAATTTGAATGTCTCCCACATCCACCTTATTCACCAGACATCGTCCCCTAGTGACTTTCACGTGTTTTCATCGCTCAAAACAGAGTTGGGAAGCAAGCATTTCAGAAGTAATGAACAGATGCAAACCGCGATGCATGAGTAGCTAGTCATGAATAAAGGTGTCCAAACTCATGAGGTCGGCGCTCACGAGTTCGGAACTCACGCTCACTCGACCTCAACCTCACGAAGTGAGCGTGAGGTCAGACTGGTTGTGAGCGTGAGGTCAGACCGGAGAGGTGAGCGTGAGGTCGAAATGAGTTTGCGAGCTTGAAGTTGAGTGAGGTTAGGTCAGACTGATGTGAGCGTGAGGTCGAGTGACTGTGACGTCGAAATGAGTTTGTGAGCGTGAGGTTGAATCAAAGTAGACACCTAATTCTTCCAAGAGGAGGGAGAAGTATATTGTAATTCGATTTTTTGTTCTCTACACAAAAGCTTCTTTTTCTCTATCTAAAGATAACACCTGCTGTGAAACGACCATAGGTAAGCAGGGAGTATCTTTGGTCCTCTTCTTTTTTTTTTCCATTGGACAACCTGGGATAGAAGTTTTAGTGGCTTTGTGATCATGTATTTCTTAGAAGCAAGTAGAAAATAATCATGGAATGTCTTGATGTTTTGTCAGGCAAACTGGAGTATTTGGCCTCGAAATCCTGTCACGAATATTTATCATTTAATATCATAAAATAACCGATTAAATTAAATTGTTTTGTATTTACCTGCATTTTTAAAGATAAATTACCGCCAAAACTGGTTTGAATATTTTCCTTTGTCCCTTTAACTATAGTTTTCTCTTGTGATTTCGCTAGGTTAAGTCAGTGTTTTATTTACGAATTTTCTGGAGGAGAGGGGAATCTTGAATCTTGGGCTAGCAGTTAACCACATAATTGCAGCCCTCCCCTGCCCTCTGCCGAGGGAAGCCCAGCTCTCCAACTACTTGGGCGCAATTCCTCCCCCCCTTCCGCCGAATATACTATTCGCCCCTAAAACAGAGTGCTTAAATTCTTAGCGAGATTCCCCTTCCCCAATGAGTTTCCACACTGGTTTGCATGTCGAATACATTGCAGGCTGCATCACTTAGTAGCCCTTGTCCATTCTTTCTAAACAGGATCAGCTTATACAGTATTTTCTTCCACCTTCCGTCATTATTTTCTCCTTTCAAGCCACAGAGAATACATTCATTTACCTTCACCAGCCCCCGCCAAGTGGACTTTGTGGTGGACAAACATCGTGTGCGTGGGTTTTCTCGGGGTTCTCTCGTTTCCTCCCACTATTTCATCCATTATTTCATCATCATCGTCTCCTTTGGCCTAACCGGCATAACCGTGGGATTTCATATAGAATGAAGGGTTACGAGAGATGACAACTATTCTTAGATGCCTAACCAGATTCCAAAACCTACTTCTCGCTAGTTCTTACCTTTTTCGCAATATGTATTGAATCCGCAAATTGTAATGTACTTCTATCATTTCCGATTTCGGTGGAAAGATAAGGATGGTAACTAAAGGTATTCTTGGGATGTTTAATCAATTGCAATAAATAAATAAATAAATAAAAAACAAAATAAAATAAAAACCGCTTATCTCTTATTACAGTTTTTACTTTATAGTGATCAACGTTAGAACCACACGTGGTTGATTTCTGCCATTTTCAGTTTGAATAGAAGGTTAAGAATGAATGTGAGAACTTTTCTTAGAAAACTAAGTCGATTCTTTAAAAACTCATTTTTTTAATGGTTTTTGATTTATGTAGATCAATACTGATACTGGAAGTTGTAGTAAATTTATATCACTTTCGATTTTAGGTGCGCGTGCTAGCCAATAGGCTAGCGGGAAGAGCTGTGCCCAAACTCACGAAATCGGTGTTCACGAGTTCGGAACTCACGCTCACTCGACCTTTGAGTGAGTTAGAGGTCAGACTAGTGAGGTGAGAGTGAGGTCAGACTGGTGATGTGAGCGTGAGGTCAGACTAATGATGTGAGCGTGAGGTCAGACTGATGAGGTGAGCGTGAGGTCGAAATGAGTTTGTGAGCGTGAGGTTAGGTCAAAGTGGTCACCTCTGGTCATGAACAAATGACTTTTTTATGAATACCAGTGGTCACCTCAAGTATTCATACCTTCCGAAGCGTTGGAATACCTACATTGAACGTCAGGGAGACTACGTTGGAAAATGATAAGGAAATTTTTTCTTAATTGTTATAACATAATATTTACACACTTTTAAGGTTTTCATTTGAATCACACTCGTAATTGTAGTGGATTTATAGACTCAAAGAGAAATGTCGATCATATGATTACAAAGTTTTCGATCTCGAATGCGAATGCGCATAATGCCAGACGATGCTCTAATAAAGAGTGAGATTTAGATCTTTTGTTTAGTAATTGGTATACTCATTATTACTGGTAATTTTTATTCTTCTAGTTGTAGTTCTTTATTTTATTTCTTAATCTTCATGCTAAGTAACATGATCCCAAACGAATTTGAATTGATTCAATAAATAAATGAATAAATAAATAAATAAATAAGTAAAATAAAATACCATCAACTCGTATTACTTTGCACTCGGAATGAAATTAATATTAAACAAAACTTACTGCATTATGGCCGCAACACCTTCTTGCGACTGTCCTTCTTCGCATTTCACGAATTCCATATTTCTCGGGATGAAAACAGACTGTGTTCCATCTGAGGTGCTTGAGATGTTTTCTGCAGTTCCCTCAAAAATCAATTCACCGTCTTCCTATAATAATAATATTAGTAACGAAATCTGGAACATTTATTCAGTTTTGTATTTTAATTACAAAATTTGTGATTCTTTTGACACTACAAATGAACACACCATTTAACTCTTTGCGAAGAACTGCTTTTCCCAGCAGACGGAGGTTTTCTGGCGTTTTTCCAAATTTTGAAGAAAAGACTAGCTAAAGTTGTAATTATTTTAAAAACATATTTGAAAATTACCACGCTTGCTATGAAAATGTAAAGTGAATGAAAAGCTATGCCCATTGTTCACCTCACTGGACGTTAGTTCCAGAGAAGCTGAGCCCGCCGCTCGTCTGGAGTATATTAAACATTTGTATAGTACTGTTCACCCCAAAGGTCTAATTATTAAACGTGCAGTTATTGTTTTTAGGTTATACTTTCAAATAAATACTTGTCTTTTATCGAAGAAAAATATTTTCTTTTCAAACGTGTTCTTCTGTACACTAGTTGCAGTTATTAATCTTCTTCCATTGTTGCTAATTATTTGGCATACACAATTTTCATGTTTGCAAAGGATTTGAATATTTACAATACTTAGCCATGCCATCAACACTAGAAAAACTGTCAATTCCCAACTTGTTTTTTTTTTTTATTATTATTATATTTATTTATTTTTAAATAATAATAATAATAATAATAATAATAATAATAATAATAATAATAATAATAAACATTCCCTTAAAATCTCCAGTTGTTTCTGGTTTGTAGAAACTGGAAGTTACGGATTCATCCTATATACGTTGTATCTAAAGCAGTTTGTTGGCGAATGTAATGCTGCAAACTAATAGTAGGGCAAATTTAATGGATTTGTGCATAAACTATATGAACAGAAATTTTACAAGTAGCCTATTGTTACGTGACATAATCACTGTTAAATTACTGTACTATCTACATACGTATAAAGTAAACATTTGAAATGAACAATTACATACTATTTTATGCTTAGAACTAGCATAATATATAATTTTTCTTTACTCCCATTTAGCGCCTACCTAATTCAAACACATTACGCAATAGTACGCCAACAATAAATGTGACTAAGGTACCTATGATCTACATATTCAAGTTATACTCGAATCTAATGAGCACCATAATTTGGAAAACTACATCTGGACCAAACAAATAAGTGTGCATCAGATTCGCATAAATACGGTATCACTATATTGATATCCAGTTGTTGTAGATGTTAACACATTACTATAAATACTGCATGTCTTATAGGAAGAATCAACCGATTTTCTTCACACCGTTCCTCCCATAAGTGCCAATTGAATTAAAACTTCATACGACGTACAGGATTGAGCCGGGTATCTAACCTTGTTTCCAGCATACTACACGGGTATGCTCACCATTACGTTATCCAATCATTGTAAGAAAAAAACGGACAGTAGGAACCTGTATGAAAATTCCCTGTGGGGTGACAAATTGACTGACAGTCGTCACAATGGATGAAACAAACATTTCACTGCTGGTGGTAACATTCCGACGCTGACATACTGTGACAACAATGCCACGATCCACTGCAGTACTTCGACCCTGTAGGGTGTTTTCTGCCTGGGTTTATGGTTGTTATGGGATTCAGTTATACGAGAAAGTTGCTCATATGCAACCCATTGATAAAAACGCGAAAGTGAATGCGAGGTAATTCCAGTAATTCACCTATGTTTCAGACTGACATCGCACAATTGCACGGTGCGGAAGCCAAAAACGTGAGAATCAATATGGATAAACTTTCCAAATCTCCAGCAATCTGCGTTTTTATCCGGAAATGGAATGTTAATTAGTAATTCATCTTTTCGTTTCAAGCATTATGATGCCATTTCAATGGAATTCTGCGGCTTTGGTCTGTTGAAAAACTGTCTGCAACATCGGTGTCCGTGTATTCTCATTGGTTTCTGGAAAGCTTGTAGAGAGGAAGGGATCAAATTTCCTGAGCTTTTGCCAATGGAAAGTTCAATGTTGGATAATAGTCCACAGTGCTGGGGTTCAACAGAGCACCATCGGTGCGAGGACGAGATTTCTCCTATGGGAGTGCCTTCCAAAATCAGTTCGATATAAATCGAAAACTCTTGACTGTACTATACTTTTATTATTCTTGGGTAATTCTGTGCTTTAACACACATGATGCTTTAACTAGACGATATATAATAAATGGAGGAAAAATGTGATTAATGATTTTTTTTTTTTCCCACACCGTATCCTCTGTAATATAGCATGATATATGATATTATTTATCGTATTATTATTTCATATTCCGCGTTGGACAGAACATAGTTGACGCACATGAACTGACTTGTGCCTTTACCAAAATTTATAAAAGTACAGTAGAAAAACCTACCTGTTCAATTGTTGTAACAACTTGCTCCTCTGCGATAACCTCTCCAGGTTCCCCCTCTTCTTCAATTTCGCAAACTCCTTCTACTTCTTCCACATAGTCGACGCCCTCCTGTGCATGACAGTCGTCGGCCTCGGCAGTCGGAGACGGGGAAGGCTCAGCCTTATCCGACTCTTCTCCCGGGAACACTTCGGGGAAGATCTCAACAACAATGGGCGATGAATCATTTTTAGACACATCGGAGTCACTCGCAGGTACTTCCTGGTTCACCTCCACTTCTGCACCAGGTGACGGCGGGCCACAGGTTGCCTGAAATTAATTTTGGTAATTGCTAATATACTGTATTTTTGGTAGCAAACAACTATACACAGGACGGCAGGTATTACACATGCACATTGAGGATATATTTATATGGTACTGATAAACATATCAAGGCGAAATTACCTCCAAATTAGAAGATACCTTTCATACGCATACACATTGTGAAAAAATCGGCTGTAAATCTCTTATGTGTTAATGTATCACACTGCTAGTAAAAGTTAGACATTTTGATGAGCTACACCAAGTAAGCGTACTTTCGATTGAAAATATTAAACTTGTAGTGATATAAAACTGTTAGTTTATTCAGTTTTTCCCAGTACCTCGTCATTCCCTAAATTTCACATTGAATACTTCCCGAGGACTCATTAATATAAAATGCTTTGTAAAAATGGTTAGGAAAGTCTCTCCAACTTCACAAAAATAAATAAAATAAAAATCGAATCGCACACTGCATCTCACTATGAAGATAAACGAAGCAACTTTCGTATTTGATATAGGTATATTTATTTACAGCTTTGTCTCGAAAAGAGGAACATTTGCTTTCGAATTAAATTTCTATATCAATCGCATTTCTATCTGTTTCAATACCAAATTAACATTTAAGGTTTCATTTGCCAATTTACAGTGATTAATTACTGTTACATGTAAATTATCTTGTACGAATTTCGATCTAGACGTTCAGATAAGACATTTTTTAAAGATGAAAAAAATGTCATCTAGTCAACTGATCACGAACATAAATAGACGTCAGATACCAATATGTAAGATAACCAAAGGTAATGTATTATATGTCAAAATTAGTTGTCCGTTACAAAACATAATAAACTTACCCGACAAATCAACAAATTAACTGATACTGCGAAAGGAGACTAAGAGAGGTTGAGTGAACAAACACTCTTACAAACTGTGAACTTAAAAGCTATGAGACAGCAGATGCGAATCAGAAGTCAAACGATACGATATTATACTCTTTGGATCGTATCAAAGACCAAGAGTCTGACAAGGAACGGACATGAATTTGTCATCCGGACATCCGAATCAAACCTAGCCCATTCGATAAACATAACAATGATATGTATATACACAAAAAATTAGGTGCCATGGACAAAGGAGTAAGTCCCTGGGGCCCATTGACCCTGTTAGTATAAAGAAAATCGTAGACTCGCAGTGAAATAACTATTGCATCAACACTGTTCATTGGAAAGTCATGGTTTATAGTTCATTCTCTTTAGCATGAAACAAGCTTTCCAGTGGTGCTATGTATTGGAGTCCATAACGTAAACAATAGGTATGAGGGAATATTCCTGATTAAGTAAATAATAACATGAAACTTAATTCGAAACTGAGTATTCACTTGTCCTTAAACGTATTTAGAGAAATACATAATCGATTTATGGTACTATTAAAAGTATTTTATTATTAATTGTTTACTATGATAACAACACTTAGTTAGCATGCGAAATGGAATCACAACCATACCAAAATACTAAAATAATCTACTCGTGCTTAAGAATACAGTCAGTCACAGTGCATAACGAAAATAAATAAAACAAATCGAATAAATAAACAAAAATATAGAATGACACATATCATCAGCATCAATATTTTACGAAAGAGACTAATTTCGTTAATTTGGTAAGATTTTATGTGTAATAAATTAATAATTATTTCGAAATAAAACAGAAAACAATTCTTCACTTTGAACATACATCAGAATTTTACAGAAGGTGAATAATAATAATAATAATAATAATAATGTGATTACTAGTAAGTTACAAAATCATATCATAACTTAACACAAGAACTCAACATTAAAATTTGCAATAGAACATAAGAATTTTTAGAACACACGCGGAGTTTACGGATAACGCGTATCACTTATATTTTCAATCAATCATGCGGAGCTGAATGGTAACATCTGGATGGAACACCTTATGCCCACTTCAAAATTAACCAACTCAAGAATTTCACTCACATACAAACGTATTCTTTTAACACACATTTCTGTAAGGTAGTTAGATTTACAATATATAAGAACACACTATTTATAATACTCTTGTTACATGAAGTGTATAGTTATAATAATAATTAGTGATACAATCTTATAAGGTTGCAATGATTACTGGGCATTTTCTTCTGTTCGACAAGGTACTGCACCAAAGCAATTTTTCTTCTGGTTCAACCTACGAAACTTGTTTTTATCAACTTTTAGGAAACTGTTTACTTGATCCTGGTATCGCATCGTGTTTCACCAACATAGGAACATTATACAGAACAATATACCTTTCTCTCTATTTCAATAGCTGTCTTTTTTCATTACTCCAGTATTTGATTTCTGAGCAACAACCTATTTAACCAGGAACTTCTTATTTACACCTTCATAATCGTTGTATTAATTTCTCTGTTCTTCTACGTTTTGAGACAATATCCAATAGGCTGAAGTTATCTACAACCATTCTCATTTTACAATGCATGATATCCAACACCATTAACCATGGATGAAGGCACCAGTTCATTTAAAGAATGAAAATATTTCTATCGCTAATTAAGAGACTTCGGTTTGGGAGGAAATCAGTAAAAAAAAAAAAAATTGCTCACCTCCTGACTAACTTGTTCAGTTAATTGCAACAGGGAAGTTAAAGTCTTTTCTGCTTGAAGACTACATTTTACTAAGTCATTACATACATTCAGCTTCACGATACATTCCTCACATACTTGTATCGGCAACTTGTCACTTTTCATTACCTGTAAAACAATTGTGATATACGCTTTTATACAAAGCAACTACTTTATACATTTAAATGTTACCTCACAGTTACATTTTTAAGGAACAAATCAATAGATACACCAACTTCCCGATATTCTCGCATCTTCCTATCTTTGCAGATACATTAAATTTACCTTATGAGAAAATATACACAAAACAACCACCTAAAGATCCAAACAACGCACTAAGTAACACAAAACACAGTCTGTATGCTCTATGAAGGATTAATTTGGATAAGGGCTCATAGAACAAACAAAGGAATAGGTTCCTTTTCTTCTTTAATTTTCGTGCTATATTTTAGAAATATATTTTCTGTAATTTAGGTTGTTTGTGGTCCCCACATACCTATCTAAATTACTAATATAATCTGTAAAATATGGGACGAAAACCAAAGAAAAAAAAGTAACCTATCCTCTAAAATTTTAAATTTGTTATATACGGTCTTACCCAAAACAATCTTTTATCAGGGTTCGCACTTATTTAACAAGCACAAATTGTCTGACTTTTCCTGGTTTCCCAGGTTACAATTCACAGATTTCCAGGTCTATATATAATGTGAAAAGGCAACTGTGTTTTTCCGACCAGAGGATTCTTTTCTTTACTATGCATGTATATGTATATAGTATTTATGTATAGTTAGAAGTATCGCAAAACAAATTAATTTTATGAAACAGCATGTTTGGAGGAGATTTCTGCTCTCTTAAACTGTTTTTTCGCAGCAAAGAAAAACACCTACTATTTGTGTATGAAGTTCCATTTCAATTATCCATGTCTTTCTGTAGATTTCAGCACTGGTTAGAGACAATTTCAGAGGGGGGGAGGATTAGCCTTCTTAAAACGTTTTTCCGAAAAAACGAAAAGACCCGTATTTGGACATTTTACCTACAAAATTTCATGAAAAGCTGAGTGCAACACTTTGCGAAGGTTCCTTCTGAGTGAAAGATCTTCGAATTGAAGAGTGGGGAGAAAGTATGGATCTTATGGGAGTGGAGTTTTTAGCTTAGCGGTTAATGCATCGGTACGGTGCGCCAAGGATCCTGAGTTCGAGTCCCGGTTCAGTCATACAATTTTCACTATGTATCAACACAACTTTATTAAAGAACTTAAGAAACACATTTTTATATCTTCAGTTTTAAACAACATGTTTCCTCTCAACAGATTATAAATTACCATTTTTAGCAGTTCACTTCATCATACCACGTGAATCAGAATCTAAAAATAAAATCATATTTGGAGAAAAACAACGTTCAACGATTCAAATTTACATGCTTTGGAAATTCAACGTTCAATATAATTTTTTTTAAACAAACATGTATAATAATTTAGGGAGACAAAGTGAGTACCTTTCAAGTTTATTAATACGGTTGATTTTCAAGCTGTTTACATTACGACAAAATGTAGTCAACCGTACTGGATTCTTGGTAACAGGTAAGTTAGCTTATTTAACACAAATTAGTATTTTTGAAGTGCACTGAACTATATAAATACTTTATACAGTGAAAACAATAATTTATGTACTATACAATTAATTCAACTTGTGAATTGGAAACTATGATACTTGAAAATGTAAATACATAACAAAGGGAAAAAAAAACTGAATCGTTTCTATTTAATTTCCATACTGGATTTAATTTAATGCAACTTCGAAATGGATTAATCAATGTTTTTATTCGATAATTCTTGAATACCACCCTTCTTGATCAAAATATTTCCACAAATGCAATGTATAAATATACTCGAAAATAACTGTACAGAATAAAATCTTACCTTAATGGGCAAATGGTCATGTATTTTCTTCTCAAGCTGCTCTTCCATACCCTTCTCACCAAATATTGGCACAACATTATCACTAATAGTGGCACAAATGCGGCACAGTTGACTCAACTGAATCTGTAAGCTGCAGTTGTTCTCAACCGGTTCCATACAGCCTTGGACATTCAAAATTATTGCAGAGGGCGTCTCACTGCCATCTTTTTCCTCTATTATTGCAGGGTTTTTAATTTTATCAGAGTCTCCTTTCGAGTCAGAACCATCTACAACTTCCTCGTAATAATAGGCTCCGTGAATGGTAGGTTCTATTTGTACCTCATTCTCATTTCCTGAAAAATTAATAAAATATATCATAACATGTTCTTTAGCTTTGGCACATCTAGAAAAAAAAAAAAAAATCTGAGTAATACTCCAAGGCACTTACATTACAAAGCTTCGCCAGAAAAACATCATGATTTAACAAAATAATTTTTGTTGATTTTATAAATCACTTGTACTTGAATTATTTTTAGAAAAACAGAATATAATGTAAATGATATTCCCTTTTAACTGATAAACTATGAGCGTTTTAGGTTTCTATTATGCGATATTAGAACAAAAACGAAATCGGAGGTTTCGTGATATTTGTTATGTTTTTTCCAACGTGTTTCTCACGAGTTGCAACACCCCAACACTAAAACAAGGGAGATTTAATATGTGTATTCCATGGAGCAGCTAGATGTTTTTACGAGGGGTATCCAGACAGTACCAGACGTTTTGGCCTATCGCGGCAGTAGGCGAGGCTAGTCGTCATCTTGGTGTCAGAACGTTGCCACACTCAGAACGCATCTAGCTGTGGTAGCGTGAGAACTGTGACGCTCTTACTGTGCATCCTGCGACATGGTACAATGTGCGCTGCAATATGAAATCCCCCGTCTCTTGTGAGTGCGTTCTGTGATTAGGTTTTCATTGGAAAAAAAAAAAAAAAATAAAAATAAAATAAAATAAAAATAAAAATAAAAAAAATAAAAATAAAAAAAAATAAAATCCATCGCCAACAAGCGCTGGGAGAACTCAGAGCGGAGGTGTTGATTTTTCACGACAACGCACGTCCACACACGGCCAAGCGTACCCGAGAACTCTTGGGTGGTTTTGGATGGAAGCTGTTCGATCACCCACCATACAGCTCGGATTTGGCGCCGAGTGACTACCACCTCTTCCCAGCGATGAAGACATGGCTCGCTACACAACGCTTTGATACTAACGCCGAACTGCACGCCAGTGTAAGCCAGTGATTGAAATCGTAGGCAGCAGATTTCTACCGCGACGGCAACGAAAAACTTGTGCCACAGTACGATAAGTGCTTTATTTTGCATGGCAATTATGTGAAAAAATAGCTTAAGAGAGTACCTTTCAAATGTATATAATACAATTTGGTTTGTTTATTCTGTTACTTCTTTTTTTAAATTTCAAAACGTCAAATTTCTGAATAGCCCTCGTATTTATGAGTGTAAACATTTAATTTCCATTTTATCTTGCTCAATATAGCTTTGGAACTATTCCTCAGTATTAATAATGCAAATCTGACAAAGCACCAAATATATATTAATACTTGTGTAACAGTTTCGGCATTTTAACACCGCCTTTTCTGCCTGATAACGTCTGATGAAGACGGTATTCATTGCCGTAACTGTTACACAAGTGTTATTAATATACATTTGCTGCTTTGGCCAATTTCGTTTCATTAATTTCCATACATCCTATCACTACCAAACATCGTCCTTCATATAAGTCACAATAATGGCTGACAGCTGTCAGCGAAAATTCGACGTCTAATATAAAAGTAAGCCTTTGAGTTCATTGGTTATCACTTCACTTCAAGCGGTTCACATTACAAAATATAACCAACTCATTTGTTCTTCGGACGATTTTGTTACTCGTATATTTTTCAGGAAAACTCCTACATTATTGTATAAAGAAGCTAGTGCAACAAAGCGGAGTGGTGCAGACTAATAGTACAAAACTTGTAACATGAGGGTTGCATAACTTACACTTGCTGGTAACATTACAATATCAGCTTTAAAACCAATCAAAATAGCCAGCCCTAGCCTCAACATAAGATTCACAACTATTTAATGTTGTAATATATATGTACAGGGAGGATATATATATATATATATATATATATATATATATATATATATATATATATATGTGTGTGTGTACAGTATGTATAAGAATGGATTTCATTCGGTCGTAGCATCTGTAAAAATTGTCCAATTTTAATGCGGTTTCTTGCAAATTACGCAGGAAGGATGAAATATTTTTATGTATCATTCGTTGTGATAGTGTTCAGTGTATGCAAAGAATGATAACAGAAAAACTGCCAAAATGCTTCAGCGCTTCAAAGCGAAAAGTATGAAAGTCCTCATCTAATGCATTAAAGCACGTGACAACACTCGAATGACAGGAAGATGTTTTGCGCTCAGATGACAGATGTCACCACGAAGCGCATTGACTAAGACTGACGCGATAACGTCCGTATTGTATGTTGTGAGCTGAACTGTTTACCATGTCATACACTTTGGAATAATGTGTTTTTAACCCATTAACGCCGAAATTATTTTTTGATTTTATTTTCAGTGAAATTCGTAATTTTGAGTTATTTAGATGTAAAGACCATTTATGAGAAATTTTGAGTTCGTGACGTAAGCGGTTTTGTTGGGGTGCCCCGTGATCATATGAACACGCTAGGCGTTTAAGTACTTTCGTATATCATGATTAAGTGGATGCCCTGTTAAATTATTAACACATATGGAAAAGAAAAGAGACACTTATTGTCTTAGAAATTATTACACTTTAAAAAGCAAAAACAAACACAGTATTTGGACTATGGAAATATCAGGTTATGGAGCCCAATATTTATGGGACTTTATGGAAATCGAAAAAAAAAGTTTGTAGGCGCACAAACCCATGGTACATTTGAAACATTTCGTTGGTACTGTGTTTGAACACAGTGTACTTGCACAACGTTTACGCTTAAACCGAACCACTAAGTGGTTTCTCCCATAAAGACAAACTTCATCCCTTACATGGTGTTGTTAACTGCTGGACTCAGAAATGGCTGGAAAGCCCTGCATCTAATAGAATGGCTTTATAATTTTGCAAATAAGTTTGTACAATATATCTTGCAAATTCTAAGTGTGAGATGCCTATTCTGGCTTTTCTCAACATTAGCCATGTGATTCGTGCGATACATCAATCATCCAAGAGAGAGGCGCCCACCACCACTTTTTGGACTTGATTCTAATTCTATAATATGATATATCCTGGTCCATTTGATTGGTAAGTATCATGTGCTTGCTAATATTCTCCGAATTCATACGAACGAGTACTTTCTGTTTTCATTTTGGAAATTTTGTTCGACATTAAAAACAGGCTGAACCCCGTTACACGTAACGCAGTTGTAACGACAGAGTTGTCACATCATCTTCACCAAGTCAAGTATTATCTGTATTAGCATGACTGGTAAGTTGGCAGCCTGTAAGCTTGTCCATTTCCACCCCTTTTCCCGAATCTTCATCCGAAAAGAAGTTAGGTCTCGGAGGTTCAGCATGTCTTGCATGTCATGCACGTCATCCGATTCTAAAATATCAAGAATTTGTTGAAGTGAAAGAAATCTGTGTCTAAAGGAAAAACCATACAATTACCAGTAACAGGAGTTGCAAAAGTCATTTCAAATAATAATAATAATAATAATAATAATAATAATAATAATAATAATAATAATAATAATAATAATAATAATAATAATCATCATCATCATCATCATCATAAAGTAAAAAGAATAGAGTAAGTTAACTGAAAGCATGTACAATCTGTTCTAAATTGATAGACCTGCAAAATTTTACTGTATTATTGACACCTATACGTACGTACGTAAGAGACAAGAAGCTACTTAAGCGCCTTGCGTGTTCATATGATCACACTGGTGGAAAACGTCAATACCCATGAACCAAATATTTTCAGATGAGTGAAATGTAATCTGTAACAACTTTTGACATCTCTAAAACATAAACCAGCAGAAAATAATTTGAAAGGATAAGATATAAGATTCTTTTTTAATACTTACTGCGAGGACGATGCATTTTTCTTGTATTTCTGGCGCGTTGCGGATATCTGTACCTCTAGGTTACATTCACGCCGTAATGTGGAATTTGTTTTGTCTGAATTTCATTAAGAGAACCTTCTCCTAGTAGTCAACACACAAAGTGTAAAGAAATTACTGAAAGTATGTTATACAATTCTTATTTTCATAAATACTAACTGCTGTGATCATATGATCACGCACGGCGCTAATGGGTTAATGAAACGTACTAGAAAATTTGTTCCATTGCCGCTCAGTGGAAGTATGACGTACGTGTAAGTAAGGTTGGTGTAAAGGGACAAGCTTTGTCGATAGATGTCACTAGTCTTCGTATCTCTCTTATATAGTTATACCTTTCGCGAAAATTCACGATTTCTCTCACAAGTTTCAGCTTAGAGAGTTCAAATTTTTAGACAAGGAACTTCATAATCAATCAAAGGCAACAACTCGTGCCAATTTTTTATTTAGAATTTTCTTCATTGTTGAAAGTTATATTTTTAAAGGTTTGAAAATCCATTCCAACAATAATGAAAATTCTAAATAAAAAATCGGCACGGATTGTTGCCTTCGATAGACTATGAAATTCCTTCTCTAAAAATTTGAAGTCTCTAGGTTGAAATCTGTAAGAGAAATAGTGAATTTTCGTGAAAGGTAAAAAATACATGAGATACGAAGACTGTAGTGACATCTATCGACAAAACTTGTCCCTTTAAATCAAGGTTGGTGTAAAGGGACAAGCTTTGTCGATAGATGTCACTAGTCTTCGTATCTCTCTTATATAGTTATACCTTTCGCGAAAATTCACGATTTCTCTCACAAGTTTCAGCTTAGAGAGTTCAAATTTTTAGACAAGGAACTTCATAATCAATCAAAGGCAACAACTCGTGCCAATTTTTTATTTAGAATTTTCTTCATTGTTGAAAGTTATATTTTTAAAGGTTTGAAAATCCATTCCAACAATAATGAAAATTCTAAATAAAAAATACATGAGAGAGACACGAAGACTGTAGTGACATCTATCGACAAAACTTGTCCCTTTAAATCAACCTTAAACAGGACACAATATTGGTACTGGTAAAGAAGCTGGAAACGACTGGGTCGTTTCTTAGTGAAAGAAGTAAGCATTGATCACAAAGTGAAGGTGTTGTTACTGATGTCACGGCTCGTCTTATGAGGTCACCAAGAAACTCTCTCTGGCGTTTATTCCAAGAGATGAGATACAGCTATTCTACGTGCTAAAAAGTTGCCAAGACAGCCCGATTACGACCTTACAAAATAGCTGCTGTTCAAGAATTGCGTTGCCAAGATCGGAATAAACGGTAACCTACTGTCAATATTTTTTTGACATATTGCAAAGCATGTGGTTTACAGACGAAGCATGGTTCCACTTGTGTGGCTACGTGAACTCTCAGAATATGCACATGGGGGCATCAGAAAATCCGAATCAAATTACTGAGGTATTGCTCCATTCCATCAAAATTGGAGTGCGGTATGCTGTGTCCGCAACACGAATACTGGGATCCATTTCTTTCGAGAAATTGACATTTTTAATGAATTTTTCCAACAAGTAGACGACAATGAACTAAAAGAAGGTTATCATCAGAATGATGGGGCCACATGAAGCAAATCTCATGAAAGTATGGTCCTGATCACCAGTTACTTTGATGATCGGATCATTTCTAAGAACTTGTGGTCCCCGCGACCCCAGATTATTTCCTGTGGGAGTTACCTGAAGGGTCGTATGTGCCGATATACCCTCCGAAGCACCGGAACACTTGCAAGCTAACATCACAAGAGAAATTGCAAACATCACCCAGGATACTTTGTGGGCTACTGCAGCGAACATGGAGCGACGGGTTCGAGTCATTTCCAATATCTGCTTTAAAGGTAAGTGATTACCATCCTGAGTCATTTGCAACGAAGTGCAATAAATGTCGACAGTTTTTACAGATGTTATAACAGAATAAAATCCACTAGTTCTAAAAAGAAATTGAAAAAGAAAAATCGCCATTTCAGCGGTTTTCCGGTTACCACATTACTTGCATACAAAAAACTTTACCACAACAAATGGTGCATAAAAGTTTCATCCTTCCTGAGTCAATTACAATAAACAGCATTAAAACTGGACAATTCTTACAGATGTTATTATGACCAAATGAAATCCACTCGATATATATACAGGGGATGGATAAAAAACTCTAAACTTCATACAGGTAACGTAAGTTTGGCCCTCCACTGTACAACACGTGTTGCGGTTGCCGATTTTTTTTTTTTTTTTCAATGTGTCATGTGAACCTACCTCTTTCGTCAGCAGTAACCAGGTAACCTGTGAGTGTCGTGGTGTGAAAGCGGTGCGGTAAAATGGGCGACCTGACAGACTTCCAAAGAGGCATGATCGTTGGTGCCCATCTGATTGGAGCTTCAGTGGCAACAGTAGTGAACATTGTGGGGGTATCGAAAGGCACTGTGCCCAATGTCACGAGGGCATACACAATTCATGGGCAAACGACGTCTGCAAAGCACAACAGTGGTCGAAAGACAATCCTGTCAGATAGGGACCGGAGGGCGTTAAAACGGATTGTAGCAGCTAAGAAGAAGACCACTGCAATGAAAATTACGTCTGAACTCAATTCTGGCCTACAGAACCCGGTTTCATTGAAAACATGCGACGGGAACTTCATAAAATGAACATTCATGTCAGGGCCGCTATCGCCAAACCCCTGGTCACAGCAATAAATGCGAAGAGGCGTATCCAGTGGTGCAAGGACCATAAGGCGTGGACTCATGAGCAGTGAAAACACGTAATGTGGTCCGATGAATCGATCTTCAACTTGTTTCCAACAACCGGTCGTGTTTACGTGTGGAGAACACCGTCGCAGGCCTATGATACAGACTGGTCTGCTCCTAACTGTAAAGCATGGGGGTGGTTCTGTTACAGTATGGGCAGTGATATCGTGGATTTCTGCAGGTCCCATCATAGCCCTGTATGGAATGATGAATGCTAAGGCGTATGAGGCCATTTTGGGGGACCAGGTTCTACCCATGGCCCAAATATTGTTCCCTGATGGTGATGGCATCTACCAAGATGATTTGGCAGCCTGTCACGCTGCAAAAACGGTGAAATCATGATTTGAGGAGCATGACCAGGAGTCATCACACCTCCCCTGGGTCTCACAATCACCAAATCTTAACATCATTGAGCCATTGTGGTCTGAGTTAGAGAGGCGTGTTCAGTCTCATTACCCTCCACCAACATCCCTTAAAAAACTGGAGCATGTTTTGCAGGAACAATGGTACAAAATTAGACATGCCACGATTTAGAAGCTGTATACGTCCATTCCACGTATCCAAGCTATTTTGGACGCAAAAGGAGGCCCCACACCATACTAGGTATGATTTTCACACTTTTGCAAACTTTTTAGATTTTTTTGTCCCACCCCTATATATGTATATATAAGTATTCAATAACCAGGATTCACAAGATAGACAGGTGAGTTTTACACCTTTAAGAAAATTATTTACTTACAACAATATAATGGAAACATAATCAAACACTAAGAAAAGATAGACTACAAATTCTCTCACTAAACTTTTCATCACATAAAGAGGGAAAACAGAAAAAAAAAAAAAAAGCAAAAGTGCTTGTCACGGTGGACGGTGCTAGCTTGAAATGCAGTTATGTGATACTGTAGCTCCGCTGAATCCAGCGTTTATACAGCGCGAAAGATGAAACTAATGAGTCGATGGTAAGAGTACAGAAAAGCAAACAAAGTAATACATCTTTTTTCTTTGAATTACAGGGAACTATGTAAAATTAAATTCAATGTATGAAAAGGAGCAACTGGATCGGTGAAGATTGTTTGAATAGTTGAGGATTGTCTGAAGAGTACAAACATATTACTTCTGTGGAAGTGAACTGAGTGGTGGCTAGAGTACCAAGAAGACATGGGCTCTTTTTCTGAACCAGTCACAATTTTTTAATTCTACGATTTCACTGAATTCGCACCTCGAGATGATATGGTATAAGGAAAAAATGGTTGCTACTCCCACTTTCCATCAAGTTGTACTATTCATTCGGATGTAACTAAAAAAATAAATAAATAAATAAATAAATAAAGGTCCTCTTCCTAATCACACCTACATATCGAGTAATTATTAATACATACTCACCTTGGGAAATCCATTTAATTGTCACAGGTATCGCTTCGCTAGTCTCCATGTTTCGGTTAGATCATTATCAAATATTTCAAGTTAAACCAATAACCCTACTCAACATTTCTTCTTCTTGATATTGATCTGAAAAACTTCAAATATTAAATATATTAGCAATATGTATACATTCAGTGTGCCAATTACAAAAATATTTAAAAAGAAAATAAATTTGAAAATAATTTGCTAGTATAATTTTTTATGTACTAACTTCTGCTAACATAAGCAACACTTCACTTTCAGGAACAAAAACATAAGGGAAGATGGGGTAATAAGAGACAACATTACTGACAGTTTGGTTTATCATCAGAAAAACCGAATAAATTTCACAGCTTACTGTATCTTTCTGTGTACAAGCCTAGAAAAGTTCAATGCATTTAGGCAACTTCTTTACCTTCTTTTCTGCCTTTTAAAAATTCTACCAAAAACTTTAGGTACAAAAGTCAATCTTTTTCGTGAAGAATTGTTTTTACAACTTAATTATAAATGTTTCTAAAAAATTGTTTACATAAATTTCTACAGCATTAGTGATACTTCAAAGTGGAATTGTTCTAGTTTTTCTCTGAGAAGTGAGCTTGCCAGAAAATGCGTCTCTTATTAATCCATTTTTTTGTTCTGTCGGGGCTATAAGAGACAGTCTTTTGATCTTTTCGGGTTCACTAACTGAAGATTAAAATGCCAAGAACATACAAAAGTAGACATTTAAGGGTGTGTTATTCGCAAGAAAACTTAAGCAGCAGATGCAGTGCGAAGAGGCCTTAGCATTCGTGAAGCTGCCAGAAGAGTTAATATTCCATCGTCCAAATTGGGCAAACACTGCAAAATAGGGATTGGCATCGTCGGTGGTGGGCCAAAAACAGAATTTTCAGAAGCAGATTAAGAAGCAATTACTGAATTTCTTCGTGAATGTGTGCAGTTCATGGGGAGGGACTAACAAAGAAAGAGACACTCCAGTTAGTGAAAACTAACCAAGAAGATTCAAACAAGATGGAAAGATGGAGAAGGTCCTAGTAATGACTGGTTCCATTTGTTCCCTAAAAAAACATCCGAAAATTGGTAATTCGAAAAGGTGAAGCCCTCAGTTCACAAAGAGTAGGAGGTACAGACCCATTTGTAATGCGCGAATTTTACGAAGACGCTGGAAAGATGTACAGGGAAGAGAAGTTTGGGTCAGATGATGCAAACTTTATTTTCAATTGTGACGAAACACCTTTCACACACGATCCAAAGGATATCAGTATTGTGGCCGAAAAAGGGACAAAAAGAGTATCAAAAACTACAGCAGGAACAGAAAACTAACAAAATAGTTCTTGCATGTGGAGTAGCACACGGGTCCAAAATGCCCCCTTTTATTATTTTTATGGGAAAGCAGATGTGGTCTACTTTCACACCGAAAATATGAATTTCCTGGCACCTTTTATGCTGTCCAAGAAAATGGATGGATGGACAGTAACCTCTTCATCAAATGGTTTACGGAACTTTTTGTTACCAATATTCCACCAAAAGATAAAAACGTAACAGGAAGTTATTTTTTGACAGTGTGAAGTTCCATATTAGCTACAGTCTTGTTAAAGCTGTCCAAGAAAATGACGCTGTGCTCGTTAAATTCCCACCAAATGTTAGTCACTTTATGGCTGAACCAACTTCTACTACAGCATAACAAAGTTCCCAGGAAAAATCTTAACAAAACAAGTTTGGAGAGCAACTTGGAGTGTTGTGAGAAGAATGATTTAAGTCTCGAAATCTACGATCAGATTTTTATGTCTACTGGGATTCTTTCTGTTAACTTCCAGACATTCCTATCTACAGCATATGATCAAGTCAAATTTGCAAGACTTCAGCGTGAATTAGCAGTGTCTGGTTCCAGTTCATCGCAGAGGCATACACGTACTTCTACACTGAGATGACTCAAGTGAACAGATCTACAGATACAACAGTTTCTACAGCATCAATAATTAGTCCTACTCTGGCAACGGAGGAGTCCAACAGTATCCCGCTTTTTCCAGCATCAGCAAGTGTTCCAGACTCTGCAGCATTAACAGGTACCCAAGTTTCAGCAGCATCTGCAGCTAAATCACATTCTGTCACAACAACAAGAGAAGATTCTACATCGTCTAGATTTACTTTCTCAGATCATTTGATAGAAAACAGATCTGGTCCCAGTCATCAGCTTACAGAAGCAGAAAGGATGGAACTGAAATTTTCAGAAAACGAAGAAAGTAGGCCAAGTGGTGTCAGTAATTTCGAGTTCTTCATCAGAAAAGAATTATCACAAACTGTCAACGAAGTAGCTAAATACTCAACCAAGTTAGGGAAGCGGAAGAAAGTTACACAAGTAGCAAGAGAGATCTTAACCTCAAAAATGGTAGCTAAACGCCTCAAAGATGAAGAAAAAGCGAAGTAAACAAAACTTTTGAAGAGTCAAAAGTATCCAACAAGAAAGACAGAAACAAATGTCAGACGTAAATCATCGAATGGCTCTAAATTACGGCTACCTTCAATAAAACAAGTCCCAGATACAAAGAAAGAAAAAAAAAAGAAAAAGAAAACCGCTGATGAAATAGATAGCACATTAGAAGAACTGGATCCAAAGCTTCTGGATTCGGACAGTAACAGCATAGATGATATTGAGAGTGATGATGAAGACACAGAAGAAAATGGAGAGATAAAAGAAAAAAAGAAAAATACTATGCAGTTTACTAGGACATCTCATGGTATCTTGAACGAATAATTTCCATCAACAAAGAGGCGTGCACCATTAAATTTTTGAAAGAAGACTTGAGAAAATTCCACTGGCCTCCTCATGGTGACTTTCAGGAAGTAAAGTGTTTATCTTTTATGGTCCTGTAATTTTATTATGAAATGATCCATTCATTGTTAAAAGAACAGAACTTGTAATCATTAAGAGCATTTATTCTGTTAAAAAAAGAGAGATTGTTTGGTTTAAAAAGTTTTGGTCTAGGCCTATTTTCAGTCGCCTCTTTCTCTCTATTGAGGAAGGGGCGAGGCCATGGTTTAAACCAGCTGTTTAAAAAAAAAAAAAAAAAAAAGTTTAAATATAAAACGAAAAATGTTCGTAAAAGTATAAGTGTTCGTAAAATCTTGATGAACATACAATTGTGGGTTTCATGTCTCCCTCCCATATATTATTCGTATTATATTCAGACCTAAATTCCTCAAAGATATTATACTACAAAAGCAACTTTTTTAAAAAAATAAGTTTATGAATGTTTCTTTTGTGATTTTTTTTTAATAGTTTGTTATTTTGATATGCAATTGCAATTAAGGAAAAATTCTAAATATTGTTTCGTTTTAATAATGTTTACTATTGATAAAATACATCGAAATGCCGAACCTTTTTAGTGGAGATCATAAAACTCCACCAGCCATTTATTGAAATCAGAAGTATCTTTGGTATCCATTTATGTACAAATGGGTCAGAGCTAAAGTGGACTCAAGTAATTCCCACCTTTATTCACTTTTCTTACTGATATGCAAATTAAGTCATTGTATTTCTTTAACTTAAAGACTAATAAAAGTCGTAGTGAACAAACCTGGACTAAATTAGTTCTTCTGTATTCTGCACTATTTTGAAATTGTCCATATCTAATTCTGTATAATGATTTCACCTACGCAACTGTTTATCTTTTTGTTCTTCTGAAATGACTTTTAACAATTATGTTGTATTAACATGTATGTAAAGATTAGTACATCGTATTTTTACCAGGAGTCCTTCGTGAGTGAGTCGGCAAACGTATCGCTTTTGTGGCCAATTAGTCCCGGTTTCGGGTTCAAATGGAGGAACACTTCTCTAGGATATAAGCCGAGAAGCGGTTTGGATTCCGCTTTAAGCTTATGTGACCCTTTGCAGCATAACCCGGTTGTTGCATAACACTAAGGCGAAACAAACTTATTTCTGTCCACATGTGATATAAATATGTAGATGAAATTATTTAAACCAAAAAAACCGGGTTTAAACAAAAAAACGTCTTTTTCAATAAAAACTATGGTTTTTTCCAACCCTGATGAGTATGCCCATCTTCGCCAACGCGCCAGCTCCCTACGGAGGACACCCGTTGCTTCCACTCAGGGGCCCTACTGCGCTCCTGCGCTGACTCGGTTAGACAGCTATTCGTGTTTCTCTGGAGACCTAACACAAGTCGGTGTCATTATGTATACTGAAGCCCCCGTACAGTAAATCTGGGCAGACGAATGCTAATCCACACCCGAGAAATGATTGTTAAAGGTACAAAATGTCAATTTACTGAAAAACAAGTATATATACAGTGAGTTTATATATGGATTTATACAATAAATCAGTACCAAGATAATTTGATATTTGAATTTAATTTTACTTAGAAGCGCAATCTCTGTTAATCGGTGCATTTGGTTTATATGGTTGTTTATATAAATTCCCTGAAGTTTTCAACTATATTCAGTCGTCACATTTGTAATTTGTACGGTAACAATTAAAATAACAAGGATTACTGGGAAAGGACCTCATACACACCCGAAATTTGGTAATCTATTTGAAATTCTATGAAAATTCACCTCTTATTACAAAGCAGGACGTTGAAAAAATATGTATTAAAATGTATTCCAAAGAACTTACTCATAATGTGTAATAACATTTATGGCGATAATACAGTACTCCCTATGCAAGTTAAAAAATTGGTATTTTTTAAGTTTATTTTCATCATCCATTTCGGTGTGACGCCAAATCGCCAATCTAAACACGAAGACGTAATATACCGTTTACAATTATACAACAAATGATTCCCAATAGGGAAAAGTGTGCTCTTTAAAGCCGGTGTATAATGCAAAACTAACAACAGTATAACAAAGATTTGTTTTCACCTTAAAAGCACAGTCAAATTATCTTCACAGACAACCTCCCAAACTACAGACGCTGAACACTTACCTCCATTCCGTTTTCTTCATGCAACCACAGATGCAACGTAATGGCGTTGTACAAAAAAGAAAACATCGAAGATGAAAAATTGATAACAATGTTACTGATATTCTAACAAATAGAATGGAACTTACTCGTTAATCTAGTCTAATCGTTGTAACAATAAGAACTTAAGTTCTTCTATTACTTAGATTTCGTATCTTTTTTGTAATATTAAAAATAATTCTTTCAGATCGTTCAAATGTGAGAATGTTTTCATTCCTTCCTTACGGAATTCAGGCACTTCAATTTACAAATAGCTCTTTTTCGAAAACTATTTTAAAATGGTCTAAACGAATGTTTGCTACAATTAAATTACACGTTACTCATCACTTTATGCTATAAATATTATTTGTAATAACTTTCTAATAAAATTAGCATTATTATTTTTAAATATATGAAATTAGTATACCAAATAAGCTGCGATTAACAATTGTTCAACTCACGCATAGATAAAGCTGCTTAGGGAAAATTAGAATTAGGCTATATCAAGAGAATTTTATATTTTAGACTTTAAAAACAATAAGAAAGATATTTTGTATTTTCTTATCTCTGTTTATCCTAAATATTTCAGTTTAAAACTAGCACTGTTCATATAACGAGGATAAGCCTCAGTTGAAAATCGGACTAATTTCTATGTTCATGCGCTTAAACATTCTCATTACTAATAGATCGTATTAATTATATTTTCATTTTATATATAAACCTTATCCAGGCATATTACAGTTTTTGTTATTTTAGTTTAACCAAGCATGTAACGCATCGAGCGTAAAGGGAGATTGTGATGATGAAATGGTTCGAGAACGTTCATAGGGAATGGATTCTGGGGGCCCGATTCAAGGGCGCCGATTTCCCTGTAAAATTGGGGGGGGCATTCAGATGCAGAAGGTATATTTATGAAGATTTTAAGACAAATTACACTCAAATTATGCCAAATATTGTATATTCATAAATAAAATAGGAAGGCCCACATGAACTTTGGGGGGCGGGCCCCCTTGGCCCCCAGTGATCGGCGCCCTTGGCCCGATCTCTCCCGAAATCCCAAGCTTTCAGTAATTCAGCCTAATTTCAGAAGAAATTTTACAAATTTTAATAAAATTTATTCTAATATTGAATTTGGACATGTCCTAGCCCTGTAGCTTTAGACCTCTCGCGACTTAAATTCCAACATACGTGTCTGAGATGGATAATAATTATGGAATGAAGGAAGAGGAGGAAACGAGAGCATCAATACACATAGTTTATTCACCACAAAGCTCAATTGGCCTAGGCTGGAATCAAACCACAGACCAGAGATGGCGTACGTCAATGAAAACGTGACCCATGACCCACTACCAATCAAAACCCATTATCATCAACTCTGATCCACGATCCACACCCTCCTCTCCACTGACTGAAGAGTTTACACTTGCAATAAAACAAAGCTGTGAAATTATCACTAATGGGAGTTTGAATTTCTACTCTCAAACGCTTTTACAACACCAGTGGATCTCACCTTCACGATATAAAATGGTAAAGTGTTTGTCATGGGAAATATTACGATAAATTTCAATTTAATTATTACTAGCAGCGTTCACCCCGCTTCGCTGCGGTCACCCCGGAACGCAATAAACTTTGTTACTTAGATAATTTTTACTTTTTCGCTTTCAAGTGATATGATAAAAACCATAGAAGATTGCAGTAAATGTTAACATTATATCGCCTGTCATTTATGTTAACCCGCCCCGCTTCGCTGCGGTCACCCCCGAACGCAATAAACTTTGTTACTTAGATAATTTTTACTTTTTCGCTTTCAAGTGATATGATAAAAACCATTATAACGCCTGTCATTTATGTTAACCCGCCGAGTGACACGGTCATGCGGGTTGCATATACATACGTTTATTTTTATACCTATGATGAACTAACAAAGGATTTGTACGTAATGGACACCTGAATGGTCAATTATCTCAAGACACTGGTAATTGAAAATTAAAGTGATATGATAAAAACCATCTAGGGTCCAAATCCTAATAACCCCCCAAAAATAAAAGAAATTGGTTCAGCCGTATTAGCGTGATGAGCGGACAAAGGATTTGTACGTTCTCTTTTATATATATAGATATACAATTATTTTCTTGTTGAATTATATATACTTTTGAGTGGTAAATAGTATGAAATTTGAAAGTCTCAAATCAAGGTAAAGTAGGCAAACGTAAAGGAAAAAAATGTGTAAAATTCGACTGTGCAACGAAAGTCAAGTAGTAGGTCCTGTTGCTATTAATACAATTACAAATATAAATATCCAAAAGTGCTTGAAGTTTTTTCATTTACATATATTCATCTCAGGTGAGGAAATAGAAACAAATGAAAAATAAAGAGAAAAGGAAGATTTGAAAGTAAAACGTTCACAAATTCACCAGTATTCAGAATATGCTACCTACAATGCACTGAGTAGAGTGGGTCGTGGGTCAGAGTGGGTGGTGTGTCGCAGTGGGTCACGTTCTGTAGACCAACGACCCACTCACAAATCCTGACCCAATAGATCCACTCCTTTCTGCAGGCAGTTCTCGCACCAGAGGTGAACGTTCTACCATTGAACCATAGCGCAGACATTTAGGCCCTTATGCAGAGTCGTTCTGAAGCGTGATTAGTCGCATAGTAAAGGGTTCGACTAACATATGATTCCTGCAGTAGTCACACCTTTAGTTTGGCGCTAATCATTGGTAAAACGAATCTGCATAAAGCCCATAGTGTAAGTGAATGAAGCATTCAAATGCGTCAATAAGCTCCTACAAACTGAATATAAACTCCTTAATGGGCAACAAAATTATTATAATTAGGCCTATTATTATTATGTTGACAGTAGCGCAGATGCCTGAAAACTTAAATTATTTCTTTCTAGTTAAAGGAAAATTGCTAACATGATGTTACCGTTTCCCCAAAACTTTAAGATACTTATTTCCAAGTATTAAATCTAAGTTGTATTTTTAAAGGTGGTACGTTGATGAAATTCGCATTAGTAGGATTTCGGATCCAGTGTGGGCAGCTGAGTAGCAGTCCGCGTTTGCATATAATGAAGGCGTGGCCTTATTTTCTAAGTATTGCTTTTGAAAATACGGTAAAATCATTGTGAAAGAAAATGAAGCACTAGTGAAGAGTTGAGAGCAAACATAAATAACTTAAACTGGCTAAATAAATGGTCCAGAAAAATATATTGGAAACATGGGATATCTTTCCTTATATCTTCGCAAAATTTGCTAACCTCAATACACGCAAATTATGTCTTGAGAACTTGCTCGTGAGTTTGAGAAACATTTGAGGAAAGTAGATCATTCTAAAACGCAAAATTTGTGTAACTGACATCATATATCAAATTTGGTATGTGATATCGATTCTGGCCAATTAAAACGCAAAATTGGCCTTCTTTGATGCAAGTCCATTCAGAATCAGACAACTGGTCGAACAAGGGGCAAGAGTGGAATTTTCTCGACATTCACAATTGACCCTTTCCGAAGACCTGCTTTAGACAGATAGTAGTTGTTTCTTGAGATATGGCCATCTACTTTTCTTTGTCTTATAGGGACAGGGAAATTATTTCGAATAATGATAATAGTAGAGGAAAGCAGGGGAAAGTGGATATATGATGCAAAGCGAATAACGCAATTTACAGTCAACTGAAAACAGAGGGCAGGAAATGTTTGCCCCAGTTTATCACGTCACTAGTGAAAGAAGAAAAGGACGTTACTGTTTTGTGTGTACGTGTTGTTCTTTCGACGAGAGAGGAGAAAAAAAGAAAATACGCATTTTGCTTTAAAAAAAAAATCAAGAGGTAGGGATTTTGAAATCTTTTCTTACTATTCCGTAGAATGTTTGCGAACACACTATGCATGGATAGGGTGGGATCTTACCTTTGTCATCATGTTTGAGAATTATCGTAAATATGTCGTCCATATGCTGTAGACAGTCTTTTGTCTTACGTGGTAGTGTGGAGCAAAGAGAATAATTTTAGAAGGGGCAAAGCGAATAGCGATTCACTTTGCCCCAAACATAATGCAGTACTGTTTTAGAACGTCTGTTTGGCAGTAAATGTGGCATTGACGGTACGTATACGTTGCAACACAGCTAATTTGAATATTAAAAGTCATATTGAATTTGTTCCGTTAACACTTGCCGAACAAAAACATAGCAGTAGTAATAGTAGTAGTGGTGGTAGTCGTAGTAGAGTAACATCAGTAGTTGTTGTAGTAGTAAGTTGGGTTAGGATAGGAGTTCAGTTAGATAATCGCAGCGGCTATTAACGTAACTTATCCTATATTAAACTATGTAATTCTATACCATTGTTAAGAAACTATTAATTTGATTTTACATCTTTTAAAATGATTTTAATTAACTTCAGTTCTTTGTTTGTTTCTTTGTTTCTCTACTTTTTGCCTCGAATCAATTTACTACTAATGACTACAGATGCGTACGGTGAAATTTTGTTCGGAGAGGGGGGAAGTTCGAGGTCTCTACGTGCAGAGGAACTAACGAGTACCCCTATCAAGGAATGTTTAAAACAGAAGAGTGCGAAGAAGTATAGCAAGTCTACTATGTCTATCGAACCAAGTACTAGTGCAACTTTCGTAAAGGAAGTACCAGAGAAAAGAAGGAAATCTACCATTCAAGTTCTCCTGCAAGAAGAAATGTTTTGCTGCGGCTATAGCTCTACCAAGTACATCTGGAATTACAAAGAAAAAACATTCAAAATCACCAGAAGGAGACGGTAGTTACCAATGCAAGTTCTGTCATGAATATTATTCAGATCCACTTAATGAAGACTGGATTCAGTGTTTTATTTGTCTGTCATGGTTTCACGAAAACTGTACCGATTATTATAAGGGGCAAGACATTTACATTTGTGATCTGTGCAAACCAAGCGTGTGATGTGATATTATTTTCAGCCCTAAGACTTATTATTGTTTTTTTTTTTCAATATGTTTGCTACTACGTAGATTGTACTCACTAGGGTTACTATAGATTGAAAGAAACTAGATACTAGATGCCTACTTGATAAAAAAAAAAAGACTTCTATGGACTTAAACGTTTTAAACATATTTAGGGATCATGTGTATGCAAGCTTTGTCTAGACTTAATTCTATATATAAATGTGTTGGGCTAATACTCACAAAATATTAGGGCTCTAAATATTTTAATCTTCTGGTAGGAAAGCAGTTCTTTAGGTGTCATTCTTTTATTATCTTAGACTGTGTACACATATATTGTTCTTCTATGCAATTTCTATTTTGCATATATGTATTAAACCCTGACTTTTAATGTGTGAGTTTTTGCTTATTCACTTTGCCCCACTATCACGATCCGCTTTGCCCGACCGGTGTGGCAAAGTGAATAAATTCCAGTAGTTCAGTAATTAAGTAATATCATTTATGTATATGCAATTCTCGTTACTATTGTATTGTTATTTGAAAGTGTAATAATCATAAAATATTTCCTCAAAACTTTGGTTTCCTAGTCTTAATTTTAGTTGCCATTTGAGGTCCTTGAAGTTAAGTGGTCCGCTTTGTCCTCCTTTCCTCTATTTTCCTTATGTACGTGTGTTAGTTGTCATCTGTTTTTGTCGCTCTGCATACACTCTTGACAAGTTTTCCTTGACTAGTGGCGACATACAACGCATAAGTTTTGTATATATATATATATATATATATATATATATATATATATATATATATATATATATATATATATATATATATATATATATATATATATATGCTACTACTGTTTGCAGTGGCGAATTCTAGGGGTTTTGGGTTTTAACCCTCTTGAGCACAATACAAAGATACTTTATTCCTTCATTCCGCCTCCCATAGTGTCCTACAGCGTAGACATTGTTGCCTTTGTTCATTAACATTTGTTGCTGCATGTTGAATGTAACAAGGATATTATAAAATAGAGGATCTGCCCATACAAGAAAATCTTGAAGTCATGAGTCACAGCTTCGCCACGCCTACTCTGCCCACTCCGCGCCACTAAGATCGCAATGTTTCGAGCCAACAATCATGGCGAAAACGAGAGTAGCCAATCAGATGTGCCGGCTCAGACGATGCTCGGTTGTTTTTTGGCTTCATTGCGTTCATATGATGAAGATATGTATGGGCAGATCCTCTATTTTATAACATCCCCTCCTACAGTTTTTCGATGTAAATTGTTCGCTTTTCTACACGTTTCATTCACTTTCTTTGTGTCCCCCCTCTGTCGCCGCAACTGTTTCGCCATCACTCATGTATAATTGGATTCTTCGGATGGGGTTTCCTTTGATATCTTTTGACCCGACAATCGTATGTCTCTCCGTTCTTGCGATATTGCAAATTGCCGCCTCGGAAGGTGACATTTCAGATGCCTCTAGCGTCCAAATGAATCCGCATTCACCCAATGTTCATATAACATTTCTTGCTTGTTTTTACCTGTAGATTCATCTCCCAAATGTTGATGCATGACCACCCTGTATATATATATATATATATATATATATATATATATATATATATATATATATATATATATATATACAGCCGTATGCAGAATCGTTCTGATGCGTGATTAGTGCCATAGTAAAGAGTTCGACTAACATATTTACTGCAGTAGTCAAGCCTTTAGTATGACGCTAATTATACGTGAAAACGACTCTGCATAAGGCGGAATGTGTTTATTTTTCCATTTTAAGGATCATTTCATAAATATGCACACCAATTTTTTGTGACCTACATGTTTATTGTTTGGGGTGGATCTCTTTAGACATTCAACATAATCTCCCAGCTTGGCGATGTCGAAATCGCAGCGTTCGGATAGCTTCTGTATTCCATCAAGGACGCAATCTTTGTGAAACTGTCGAATGCTTCGGGTAACGGCTGCAGAAAGCTCTGACAGACATGGAAACTGACGTCCACATACACGTTGTTTCAACTTGGGAACAGGTTGTTGGCTGGTGGACTCAGGTCCAGACTGAGGAAGCATGAGGAAACATTTCCTAACCATATTTTCGTAGCTTTTGACACACCATATTAGCCGTCTGCAGGCGAGTAATGTCATGCAGAATCAGGGACCAACCCTGAGCAACTGCGGTCGGATTTTGTGCATTTTCTCCGCGAAGTTTCAGCAGGAATTTACAATAATACGCTGCTGTGACACTTCTCCGACATGGACACTTCTTCCGTTATGATAATGCCTAGGTGATCCTAAGCTAAAATTACTTGTTTTATCTTTGTTTGAGATCGTCGACACTTTCTGGTCTTGGAGAAGATGGAGCTCTCACCTTGCTAGATTGTGATTTCAACATCGGCTCAAAGTCTCTGATTCACTTTTCATCAATAGCAACAATGCGAATCAGAAAGTTCTCACCTTCAGCGTTCAATCTTTGTTTCAGCACCATTGCATTGTCCATACGTGTCTGTTCCTATTCAGCAGTCAATAAGTGGGAGAACCCATCGGGCAGAAAATTATCCTCTTCATTGGATTCAGATACAGATGGAATCCCTGTGATATCTTAAAGTTCTTCATATTCCACTCGGCGATCTTGTTCAAGTGCATCTGCCACAAGCACTATATATATACTACTGCTTGCAGTGGCGTATTCAAGGCGTTTTGAGTTTGACCCTCTTGAGCACAATATGAGTCATTTCGTAAATAATGTACACTATGACAACAATGCGGACGATATAGGGGAAAGTTGTACAAAATGGGGACCCTTATATATTTTAGTACATAAAACCAAAACTATCAATGATAAAATTGCTAGATGTAAATCAAAACATTCAGTGGAGTGTTTGGCTACCATGAAACAGGCCTTTTTGTATCATAAGAACGTTTATTTTAACACAAAATAAGGGAAACTGAAAAAGGGTGAAAGTCCCCGTTTTATACTACTAGTCGGGTAAAATGGGGTTGCCTTTAAAAACTTACCAAATACTTTCAAAATTTACAAATATCTTGCTTAAAACTTTTTACATCTTGTTTACAACTTGTTTATATCTTATACATATGTCTAGTTTACAAATATCTTATTTATAATTAATCAAAAAACAAATAAAAATTAGATTTTCGTACTAAATAACCAATTAGAAGTAAAATACTTTTGTCTAGTAAGCAACAATTTAAACTTTACGTGCTACAAAAGTCACAAACAGATATATCATCCTTTTCGTCCACGTTAGAACAGGCATCGTGTGCCCACCCATTGCAGTCAGAACACCTAATCCATTCTTCTTTTGCTTTTGAATGACTATAGAGTCTGTTGCAAAAAACACCTGGGGAAAACAAACATGGCAGGCACAAAATTACCAGTCGCGAAGAAAGGTTAGGGTGCCTCAGAGAGAACCGTAAGCCAGTGTTTTCCAGCAATCTTCTTGTCCCTGTTAAACGAGTGGGAAATACGGTTTGCTTCAGTTAACTCAAACGCAAGAGAACGTAAATCGGTTAGTGTCAGGCCAAAAAGACTTTCTTCTAGTGTTAGTATGTGCTGGACTGTAATACGCAGCCTCAAGCGGACTGTAATACGCGAACTACAAGTAAATTGTAATGATGTTACATGTCGTATAAAATGGGGACGTCCCCCAATTTGTACTACCTTCTATGTCCCCGTTTTGGCAGAATGTGACATACATGGAAAAACATGGCTTCCCTATGCTCAGAGGTTATATAACCCAATAAGTAAAACGTGTAAGCAATAGCTTAAATCTAATGAATCAGGGTGCGAAATCCCGGGGGGGACGGGAGGGATTTCCCCCCACCAAAAATTTTACACTTGCTTTTCCCCCTCACCAAAATCTGTAAGGGGGGACACCTTAATAGGAAAATATAACTAGGTCTATAAAGAAAATTTTCAGACAAACAATAATTTTAAATGCATGCTGTTTTAAAAAACGTAGTTTATTTGTAAAAGGATCAGGTGTTTAACTTTTTCGGTTGTTGACGAGATGAAGACCTTTATTCTCTAGCGTATCAGTTGCATGCAAAATTGGTAAAATTTCTCAAACAAACAGATTGGTTTTCAATTTCAGTGGACGAACCTACAAACAGGTTTGCGGATAAGCACTTGCTGTTATATGAACATATGTGGACGAAGAAAATAAACCTTGTTGTCGTTTTTATAAATTAGTGCCTGTAGAAAATGCCGATGAAAAATCCCTTAAAGAGAAAATTATTCAAGCATTTTCCGAAGATGGCATAGATATTTTTAATCTTAAAGAAAAACTGGTTGGATTTAGTTCGGACGGGGATGCAGTGTTTACTGGGAGAAACGAAGGTGTTGCTGTTCAAATTAGAAGAAATGTCAACCCGTGCCTAATTAGCGTACACTGCATGGCACATCGAATTGATCTTGTTTCTGAAAGAGTTTTTGGTGTTGTGAATGCTGTTCACAACTTTGCATGTTTGTTAGGCGAACTTTACCAGGTGTTCAGTAAGTCATCTACAGCTGCAACACTTAAAAGTATCGCGACAGTCACAGATGCCGCAGGACAAAAATTTGAACGATTACAGTGGTTCAGATTTAACCTTAAACTGTAAGTCCACATTTCATAGCCTCGCTGCTGAAAAGGGTCATTAAACTTAAATCAGCAAATCAATCGTATTATAGTGTTTGTACTTTTATTTTCTAAAGTTTAACGTCCTATGAATATTCACCACGGGTAAGGAAGACGGTCATGATGAGATGAATTATAATGGTTGATTAGGATAATGGAAGGAAGCGAGAGGACCCCGAGAAAACCCCCACGCAATTGTTTGTATACCGCAAGCAGAATTTGGCGCGAGCTAGGATCCAGGCGATGATTCCACGCACCTGAGGAGAGCGCTCTACCACTGAGGCAACACGGCTTTTTGTTGTCTATCAAGTATTTGTATTGAAATCATTATTTATAATAATATATTCTTGCTAATAATACAATATAGATACATAGTATTATTTAGACTTACAAAGGTGACCGTATATCTGAACGACCAAACTGAAACACTACGTACGTAGAGAAGAAACGAGAATTTCATAAATAATAATAAAAACTATACTCTCACTCTACAGCTCATGAGGATCTATGGCTTGCCAGGTGGAGCGCTTCAAGTTAGTAGTTCTAATGCTTGGTTAGGACATCGGTTCTCAGGGACTATTATTTCTGACTTATATATCTCTACTGCTATTTTCGCGAATGTAATCTTCAATATAATGGTAAACACAAGGGTACTGTGCTCCGACTAGAGTCTAACCCTGGATCATACGCACCGAAGTGTATATTAAATGCAGTAGATAAGTTACCAACTTTGGTTAAATGAATAAATAACATTAAAGTATTTTTAAATAACAATTACGACTAGTTTGAACATTTATTATTATTATTATTATTATTATTATTATTATTATTATTATTATTATTATTATTATTATTATTAATAATAATAATAATAATAATAATAATAATAATAATAATAATAATAATAATCCATTAATATTTCAATTTTTTGGAGGCTCCACGAAGCATTAGTGTGGATCGCTGAACTTCTTCCCCCCCACCATTTTCAAATGATTTCGCACCCTGTAATGAATACATTAGTGTATTTACCAAATTTATTTTTACATATAATCAGGGAGTCAGTCAAATAGTACAAAGGCGACACATCGAAAAATATTTCGCCAAAAACTTCAAAGCAATACACATCTACACTAACTGTATAGTGATGTTTTTATTCCTGCCCAAAATGGTGTAATCGTTGTCTTGAATAATAATGCATAGCCTTGCCGCTGTAAGCAGCGCCAATCATGTAGAAACATCATGTCCCCGTTTGAACCGCCGTCCCCGTTTTATACAACTCTCCCCTATATATATATCTATATCTATATCTATATATCTATATCTATATCTATATATCTATATATATATATATATATATATATATATATATATATATATATATATATATATATATATATATATATATATATAAACTTATGCGTTGTAGATCGCCACTAGTCAAGGAAAACGTGTCAAGTGTATGCAGAGCGACAAAAACAGATGACAACTAGCACACGTACATAAGGAAAATACTATTATCATTACCCGAAATAATTTCCCTGTCCCTATAAGACAAGGAAAAGTAGATGGACATATCTCAAGAAACCACTCATCCAGTAAAAATAGTTCGGCGAGCTGAAAAAATTCTAAAAAAGCTGATATTTTCAGAATTTTATCTTTGTGTTAATTACAATGAAACCTCAAAAGTTCCAAAATATCCCATGTGAGCTTCATCCTCAAAATGGCGGTTAAAGATGGCCGCCGTCCCATAAGCGCCTGGTTTTCTATTTCAGCCTGTAACTGGCAAACCAATAATGATTTTTCAATTTAAAAGACACCATTTTACTCTGCAGGAACTGTACTTTAATTTGGTATATTATATATTTATATAAAATCACATCCCAAACGGTTATTCGTGATCAAAGTTGATAATTTCGGCATTTCAAAAGGGATTCTGCAGAATTTTGCGCTTAAACTCCTAAACCATTAGAAAATCGTGAAACCAAGTTCATATAGTTTTGATTGTGTGTTTCATAAGATGCATTTTAAAGAAAAGATCATTAAAATCGGATCATAACTTTTCGAGATATTTAGTCCGTTCTGAGCCTAGCTGGTAGCACTAATTACTGGTTAAATATATATATATATATATATATATATATATATATATATATATATATATATATATATATATATATATATATATTACATTATTTAGTTCGCCCGGTGTTTGCTAGATGGTAGAAAGATGTGAACCTTTAATTTTAAAAACGAGATATATTTTCACTTCAGAACATATTCATTTGTGTAGCATATGCATGAATATTAACAAAGTTAAACATGTCAGTATTCTGAAATAGTTTAAAATGGCATGCATCATATTGAATAAAATCCTGTCAAATAAAACATAGATTCAAAGATGATAGGTGAAACGATTAATCTGTATCCTCCTAAGCAAATTCTTTATCCGGTTGTGAGTTTGTGCAAGAAATTCTCTCATAGAAGGAGCAAAACTTGGAACAATCATGGTTGGCACGCTTACATTCACAAGTTTCAACATCACATTTGCGAGGAGTTATTTTGCACTGGCAGACAATCAAATTAAGAACTTCTTCAGGAGCTGATGGAAAACTCATTGGAATGGAAGATTGTCTGTCTTTCTAGATGCACCATCCTCATTCAGTTGGATTCATGTTGTTTCCCAACCACTGTTGCACTTATAGATAAACCCGAAGCAAATATTGAGAGAAGCCGCATTGGTTAGTGGTAAATTTGCTAGTTCAAAATTAGAAGAAGGCCTTTTTTACCCAATTTTTCTGAGACTGACTAGTGAGGACGCTTTACCATTCCCATAAAGTCGTAGCAAGAAAAGTTCTCCAATGTCAGTAACACTGTGGTATAAGATTGGTTTCATTGAGGGCCAAAAAAGATGATCGAAGCACACCATCCTTTTGAAACCAAAAAAGATGATCGAAGCACACCACCCCTTTGAAGTAGCTTAAAGGCTGTTTTGTTTTCTTTTCTGAAGATCGCTGATGTGGCATCACATACAGTGGCCGAATGAAGAAAAAGAAAGCAGTCTTTCAGTGGTCCAAGAGTATTTTGTATTTCGACGAGAGATAGCACTTTTCTTGAATGTTGCATGCTCATTTTGAGCTTTACAAAAATTAACAACGTTCGAGGATATCCACGAGTGATTAAAATAGCTAGAAAGTCTGAGTCAGTTCCTACAACTGCAACAGAACTATGATTTCGTCTCAAATCTATTGCTGTGTTGCAAATTAGAGTATCAGCATCCCCATCTGCTCGGTACACTGTTATCCCACTCGTACTAAATATGACTTCAGCATGTTAATCAGTCGTGCCTTATTCTCAGAGTTCCGTAAAAACTCAAGATTAATCTGTTGTTGTCTCCGTGTTTTCGTGATAGGCAATGATTCTAGATATTTTCGACATTGTCCTCCTTTGTCTCTCAATACTCTTAGTACAGTTTTAGAAGTATAGCTATCAAATACTACTGCACCGTATGGAGTGAAACGCCGATGTACAGAGTTTACAAACTATTTACATATCGCATCGTAGGTCTCCGATTTGGTCCAAACCATTGCATGAAGAAGATATTTTCTATCTACGAAAATTTTGCGCTGCTCTTACACATGGCTCAACAGTTTCAACTACAGAGGAAAGAGTGGATTTAGCAGACTTTCCCATCGACACTTCAAATAGAGAGGGAGGCATCGGTGCTAATTTATATTTGAGATACTCGAATACATTCTCTCTCGAATGAAACACTGCTGCAATTCTATTGCAGAGCTCCAACAGATTGAAACACATAGTTTGCTCTCGAATTTTGATGCTATTGTTTGTAGCAGATATAGGAATAACTTTTCTCTTCTTTTCCAGTTTTACAGTTCCGAAGCATCCACCTACCATCTTGTTTAATGACGTTTCACCAATCTTCTTTGCTTTGATTGGATCAATCTCCAGTGCTATCCGGTGGATGTTTAATAGTACGAATTTGACGTTTTCGATGTATTGTAACGACGACGAGGAACACGACAATTTGTGGCTCTTTCTTCATGAGGCGTACTTATTCCGATACCCTCATGCAATGGAAAGTTGCTTGACCATATACTGTTCTCGTATTGACGGCAGCGTTATGAAATTTGATTCCCTTGGAACTTTTTAAGAGTTTAAAGGACCGCCATTTTGAACATTTTCATCTGATTATTCTGGCTAACGAACTCATTCAAGATATTTCAACAATTAAAGTTTGTGCCAAGTTTGGTCTCAATCCGCTGAAAATTACGGTGGTTATGGCATTCACAAAAAGCGTTATATATATACAGATAGATAGATAGATAGATAGAGAAAAAAAGTGCCTTGCACCCTTCTCGCACCCACGCTGCGTCATACCTAAACCGGGCCTCTTTGCAAAACGTATTGACCAGCCTAACCTAAACATAAGCCTCCCAGTACTCAACGTAGAAATCATAATCGAAAGGTTTAAGAGATGTATTGATTGTATTTTTAATGACCATGAGTGTGGATTCGAACCCTTCCACTTCCTTTTTTTAACCTTTTTGCAGCTACGTCGGAACCTTCAGTTTTTATTCTTTACTAATTGCAAATGGCGTTTACATTCAAAGTAAGAGGAATTTTGATGCCATTTGTTCGGATATTCTTCTCTTTCGAAATGGAGACAAGAATAAAAGCAATACGCAAAGACAAAAAGTATTATCAGTACTAAACATTAGCAATAATAATTGCTACGAAAGACTAAATACGACCTCTTTTACCATCTCTCATGAGCTGTATGCATTATTAACAAAAAATTTAAAAAAACTCCTTGCAGGGGATTCGAACTGACGTCCTTTGCATTTGTAAGACAGCACCTTAACCACTACACCAAGATCATTCCTTGGTAAACGTTTAGTTGTCGGCGTTTGCTTGTATTTGTATTTTATGTTCCCACTTCGACAATTTTTACTCTTTTTTTATCCGTTTAGCAGCTGTTTCTGGCTTTCTCTTTCGGTGTCGTCCTTTATTTACACTATACACTATTCGTATCCACAGCTTGTGCCCCTCTGCAATATCTTGTTCAGATTAGACTTTTCTTCTTGCCCCTCAGTAAATATCTGATTGATTTAATTCTCATATTCTCCATGGATGGAGCGCAGGAATGCCAGACTCAAAAAAACATGTGTACATTTACTTTCCTGACAGACTGTACATACATTATGTTATTTTTCAACATAGGCTCCATATCGGTTGAGGTACTTATCACATCGTGGAATGAGGTTGAACATTCCGTCCTGGTAAAACTCCTGTCTTTGCGTGTTCCGCCACGTTATCACGAAGTGTTTCACCTTCTCGTCTGAAGAGAAGAGATGGCTTCCTGGTTGCTTCTTCAAGTGTGGGAACAGGTGAAAGTCACTTGGAGCGAGGTTCTCCTGTTGTCCTGAATCAGCTTCTCCACGCGAGCTGGGTTCAAATCTGTTGATGCCGTGATGAGTCGGCCATCGGTGACGTTTTCTCTACCAGCCGCAAACTTTCGACACCATTCTGCGACATGCTGACGAGACATTACAGTCTCTCCGTAAACCTCTACCAGCTGCCGGTGAATTTCAGCCGCGGTTACATGTTTCTCCCACAGAAATCGAATAACTGAGCGGACTTCTTCACGAGACCAGTTTTCCAAACGAGTCTCCATTTGTGTTTAAATGCAACTAAGGCCGTATGTGGGGGTGGCTGAAACTGCATGGTTGCCAACTCCATTTAATAAAACTCCATGTCAACTCCACGCACAAGCCTCATTCCTCTATAACAGATGAAATTCCAGAAATACCGGCCTTGTAACCTTAGTTTCTGATCCTCCCTTGTATTTCCGTCTCCTTGGGAGCACCGTAGCTCAGTGGCAGGGCGTTCATCTTTGGTGTGAGGGATCCCTGGGTTCTCTCGTTTCCTCTCAAATTCTTATTCCACTTATTATTTCATAATAATCGACTTTAATTAATCGTCCGTCTCTTTTGGCCTAGAGAACATAAACGTGGAATGTAAAACTAAAATATTCAATTTTGTCACTTCAATTTTCTATGTTCTTTAGAGAGATAACGAAATTCTATTATATTCGTAATCTTTAAAATATACCAACTGTTCTAAATAGTTAACATACCTTACTACCAAGGTTCGTCGACCCTACTGTTCCTTTCCTCTTTTAAGGTCGCGTCATAACTACCCTTCTTTGAAAACCGAAGATGCAGTAAAATCGTGACGTCACGGCGGAAGCAGAAACAGCTTTCGCCCAAGGTGCTTGTCATTCACCCTTGCTTGTTAGTTTGATTTTTGCAGGGAAGTGAATGATTTTTGTTTTCCTACATTGAGAAAAATTAATTATTGTAGTGTTCTTGTTAGTCTATAAGCATGTCGAATTGTACGAAAAGTACTTGTCGCAATCACAGTAAAAAATACTAAGGGTTCCGAAGTTATTTATCAGGTATTTCCCTCGGATCATTAGCGGAAAGTTTGTCAAAAGAAATTGTCGGAAAGACACTTTTAAAGTTGTAAACGCCACCGTCTATTCCGGTAATTTTATTTCCGAAGCTTATAAACGTGATTCAAAATGTGAGCTTCAGCCTCTAAATATTCCACCCAAGTAAAAGTTGAAACGAGATGTTGTGCCTTCACTGAACTTACCACTGTCATACGGAACCGTGTTCCTGTAAATGATGAAAGAAATAAGCTAGGTGTTTAAAGAAAAGAACAAATCAGACATTGGGGTGAAGACAGATTAAATAATTATTCTGACCGGAAAAAAAAAATAACTCTTTGTTTATATCATCTTCCGTTTGTTCTGTGGAGAATGAGGAGCATAAACTAAAGGAAGGGCTTTCCTTTTCACGTAAAGAGAATGAAAAACTGAAATGAAATCTTTAAGTTTTACGTCCCAGGCTTATGCCGGATAGGCTAAATGAGACGGTGTTGGTGAGAAATTAATAAAAATGGCGGAATGAAGAAAGTGGAAGGAAACGGGAGAACCACTAGAAAACCCACCACATGGTGTTTGTCAACCACAAAGTTCACTGAGCTGCCATGGCCCAACGAAAAACTAAAGTCTGTCAGTATGTACAAAGCCAAAATGATAGATTTACGAACGATATTTTAAAAAATTGGAAAGCAAATGTAATAAAGAATTAATTCCAAAGGCTAGTTATAAAATATAATATTATGGTCGTTTCAATAGAGTGATTAATAATCGGGTGGTGGATATATTATGAAAAAGTTTTACACCGGACCAAGTAAATATGGTAATCAATGGCAAGAGAAAACTAAGATGGACTGATTAAGATACAATTCGTGCAGTAACACAAGCCTCAGTGATAAATTATACAATCATCTGTGGTTACAAGTTTGAGTCCCCGTACCCAATGTGTCAACACTTCGACCTATGCAAAAAAAAAAAAAAAAAAAAAAAAAACTTTTCTCCTGGTAGTCTTAACCCAGTTTTGAAAATTTTGACGGAGCAAGGGCGCTGCTTAAAGAGTGTGCATAAATTTTCAGTGCTTATATTTGATGAAATTAATGTTAATGGGCGTGTGTGCTATGACAAAGATGTTTATTTAATTTTGGAACCACATAGAAATGACCAGGTGGCAATAATTCGAGGCTTGATAGATGTGTAGAAACAGCTAGTGTATTACGATTTTGATAAGACTATGAGTAAAGAGTTACTCTTCGAAATCATATCGAAAGTTGAAGTCTCAGGATTAAAGATAGCTGCAATTCTTTCCAAGTTGAATGGTGGCAATATGAGGCAATGTGGTGGTCTCATTTCACCTTCTTCCGGATGGATGTAAGCAATAGAAAAATAAGAAGTTATATTTTGAACATTTATTTATTTATTTATTTATCTCACTCACTCACTCACTCACTCACTCATTCATTCATTCACTCACTCACTCACTCATTCATTCATTCACTCACTCACTCAGTCGGTCAGTCACTCACTCACTCACTCTCTGTCAGTCACTCTCTCTCTCTCTCTCACTCACTCACTCACTCACTCACCTTCACTCATTCACTCACTCACTCACACACACACACAAACAAACTTTGAATTAAAAAAAAAATGTAATTGGCTGACCATTTGATGTTCTAAGAAAGACATTTCTATGTTGAAACTATTCGACAAGGCTAGGACATTCTTCAGAATTTGGTTTTTGAACAGAAAAACATGGGAACTTCGGAAGAGGAATGTTCTTAAGATAGTGAATGCAAAGAAACAGGTTTGAATAAAATTTCGAAGTAAAATATTTGAGAACAAATAAGCACAAGAGTTAACTAATGGTAGGATCATTCCGAGCTTCAAGCGTCAGGAAACGGTACGATATTATGACGGAAAAGAGCTAAGAAACATGGTTACAAAAGAAATATGAAAAATTATGGTAAGAGAAGTATAAAAACAACGACTATTGAAGAAGAAAAAGAAAATGTACAAAAAGTTGAACAGCGAATTAACAAAAGAAACAGGCTAAACCAGGGAGAAATACAACAGACATAAAGGTGCATAATAGGGTAGAGAAATTTGAATAATATATAAGGATGTAAATTGAATGGAAATAGAAAGGAGGTATGGGAGAACTATATTATGGCAACATACGAACTAAGGATGGAAAGACCGTTAATGAAAAATAATTAGGAAGGCAGTTGGAAAGGATAGTTACGAATTTATATGAATATAACAATCAGTTGTGTAGCTTAGAGTTTGAAGATAAAAACTAAGTAAACAAGAATGTTAAAAGATTTCCTATACTGAGAGAGAGTTTTGGCTAATTTTTCACGAGATGAAAACAGAAATAATTAAAACTTTTAGTGCCAAATGACAAGTGTTGCCATGAGACTCTTTAGGAAAAGTTATAACTCCATTAGCTAAGCAATCGAACATGAAAAGATGTGAGGATTATCGAATCACTAGTCTTATATCGTATGCAGCCAAAATTCAGCTTTCCATAAGAAGACGATTACACACATATAGAAGTTGAAAAAGCATTAGAGATGCAGTTAGCTTGCATCGATTAATAGGTAAAACTATTTTATAAGAAAAGTAAAAATAAATAAATAAATGTTTGTAGTGTTAGTTGTTTAATCGAAGGGTGACTTGGATAATTTTGATGGAAGTACTAAAGGAGCACGGGAGGAAATGAAAAGCTCTAAGAATCACGAAACTTAAATATAAAGCAATCTTTAAGGATTTGAATAGAAGCGGAAATGAGGCACAATAATGCCATTCATACAAATGTTAGACAAAAAATATTGCCTCTCCTAATCATTCAATATCTACCTAGAAGAAGGCGATTAAGAGTTTGAATAGCTATTATGCAATCTGAATCGAAAATTAACGTAATATTAGAGAACTCAGGAAAGCTGTGAAAAGAATTGAGATGAAAATAAATACGAAAAAGACGACTGGAATGATAGAAGCTAAATCAGCTATAGAAATCAGAGGAAATAAAGCAGAGAACATGAATCGATATCTAGATAGTATTATATGGGTCGCTGAATAAAGAACTCAAAAATGACTTATCAAATGTTGAGTATTGTGCTGTACAGATCAAAAACGTGAGGTGACGATACTAGAATTCTCGGAAATTTATATGTTAAAGAAGAGCGGGGGAAATTTGCTGGCTGGAACAAAAAGAAAGGAAAAAATATATAGTTGGAGATAATTTAAAACAGGATAGGGCAATACTACAAAAGACATTTAAGTGACATGATAGGAAATGTGGTGGAAAGAAAACAAGCCAGGGAAGAAAGGCTACAATTAATGGACAATATTAAAGCAGATGCTTCCTATGACAAGAAGAAAAGCTTAGCTGAGAACCACAGTGCATGAAAACTTCTTAATTGGTAGCAAGCATGCTACCAAAGTTGGCAAAAAAAGTATGTTTAACTCTATGGTAGAAGTAGAAACTGGGATCCACAATATCACAATGGAATTTCTTCCATTATCTCACGATTTTGTCGTAAATTTAGTTAAGCTTACGAGCACCCTATGCTCTTGTGATCTCCTCAATTTGAACATGTCAGAGCTGCCTATTTTCGGAAGACTTTTTAAAAAAATGTGTAAAATGTGTAATTCTCATGTATAGTGTTGTATATTTGTAAAATTTGAAAAATTTGAAGCAATTATTATGTAAAACCATGACCTTTTAACATCTGTTCTCACTTAAAAAAAAAGTGTGATAAGATCTTCCGATTATACAGAAATGTAGATATCAAGTGCCTAGTTGGTGGAAATACGGATATATATATATATATATGTTTCGGGTCCCGTGATACTTTATATTTCATCTAATATATCCTCACGTTGGAACCGAGCGTTAAATTCCAAACAAACCAACAACCAGGCATCTGATTCATAAAAGCAAAAAGTCTTGCAATGTGGAATCTACTAAAATGATTACGAGTCATAAAATTACAAAAGTAAAATTATATTACACTTTACATGTAACAATACTAATACTTACAAGTTCCTCTACTATTGTGTTGTAAATTTTATGAATCGCACAACACCATAGGAAGTCTGGATATGTCTCATGAGTCTCCTTTATTAATATTATTAAGTATTGTGCCTGTTGGCAGGTTCTGGGTCTAATGAGTTTTTTTTTTTTTTCCTTAAATTCTAGGTTTGGGTCTGGAAATATTTCTTCCACGTTTCTCCTCTTCAGCTTCCTTTTTTAACTCCCAATAATTTCTTCTATTTTCTAATCATCGATCAGTTGTATTCTTTCCCTTCATATTCCTCACTTTCTTTTCATCTTTCCTTCTATAGCGGTATGAAGAAGACAATTCCAAGGCAAGACATGTCCAATCAAATTGGCTTTCCTTCGAAGAATGCTGGCAAAGAGCGTCTTCTTCTCTCCCATCCGTTTTAAAACATCTCCATTCGTTACTCCCTCTGTCTGTTTTACCTTCTCTATCTTCCTCCAATACATTTCGAAGTTATCTAAATATTTCTTCTCTAACATCCGTAGTGTCCAAGTCTCTGAACATACAGTTCAATACTCCATACTAACTGTTTTACAAAATTTAAATTGAGAGTATAGGTCAAATAATAAACTTTAAAAAACAAAAACGAGAATTTTATTTGTATAACAACCAATATCCATTTGTCTTCTATTATTCTTACACTGACTGACAAAAAAAAAAAAAAAAAAAAAGTTAAGCACCTGGAATAAACTGACGTAATCTTGTATACGTGCATACCATCGGCGGATATGTAAACGATTAGAGTTGCTATGATCTGTGGCGGCTAGAACGGCCACCAGGGGCCTACTTCTCAAATTTACTAGTCTTATAATACTATCTTATAATACTAGTGTGAAACTCTTCAAAATCAAACCTTTTACAATTGCATACAGGTATCAGCATTAATATTTGGAAATGATTTTTACTGTTATTCTATTATTGCTGCTTCATGATATTTTACAACTTCTAGAAAATATATTACAAGACTAATAACTTAAAAAAAAAAAAAGGGCATTAGTGTTGTGAACACGTAACCGTATTATTATGCCTGATAGGATATATGAGCGTGTGCAACGTCAGATGGTTAGTGAGCACTGTGCAAGACCATGGAGAATTCCGCGTCCTCGTACGAGAGAACGTTACCAGTACTTGACCGATTTTGAATTTGCATGTGGTGGGCTAGTCGAATCATCCAATATCCAGTCATGCTATGCACTAAGATGAGACACGAACCGATGTTGGACTGAATGGGAACGTAAGGGAAAATCACTCGCGTCGTCAAGTATCCGGTCGATTAAGTCTCACTACACCAAGGGAGAATCCCTATATTGTGCACCAAGCACATCATAGCCCCGTACTATCCCGCACCATGGGTCGGAGACCCAGAGCAGTATGACTACTGAATCGGCGTAAATGTGGAGACTTCTGTTAACACTACACCATATACTGCAGCGTTTGGAGTGGTGCTGTGCCTGGGAAGTATGGATTGCTAACGAATGGCATCACATCGTTTTCAGTGATGAATCTCGGTTCAGCATTACCTCGGACGACCACCATCTGCGAGTATGATGGGCCCAAAGGGAGAGAACACATTCTGCCACACCACTTGTAGTCATTCAGGTAATTCTGATGGAACAACGGTACGTCATGGACATCCGGCGTCCTCGAGTCTTACATCTCATGAGACAGTGTATGGTGCCATCTTTCAACAGGACAACGTTTGTCCACACACGGCACATGTCTCTATGAACTGCCTGCACGATGAGGTACACTCTTGACCAGCAAGATCACCTGATAGAACAAATGTGGGGAACCAGTCGGACATGAACTCCGTCCCATTGCCAATATTCAGTATATAGAGGGCCAGTTGTAGCAGCTGCTAAGCTGTATGATACTCTTACTAACCGAATCAGCACACGCATCCAAGCCCAAGGGGGTGCTGAAATAAAATCACATAATCACGTGGTGAAAACACTAATGCACTCCGGTGGCCGTTCTAGCATCACAGGTTCAGCTCTGATCATTTGTATACCCGACGATGGTATTCACGTGTACGACATTACTTCGACATTGGACCACTCATTTCAGTTACCTTTTCCCCTGTCAGTAAGTATATTTTAAGGAGGAGCAGGAGTGGGTAAGCTAGTATGCATTAACGTATTTCTCGTTTACATACAACTATTGTTCCATTTAAAAAAAAAAAAAAAAAGAGAGAGAGAGAGAGAGAGAGAAAGAGACCTGAAATATTAAATGAAAAATGTTTATGGCCATATTAAATAAACGTTCTTAATCCTGTTCGCTCTTATTAGTTCACTTCGAATGCAGTCGTAATTGCATCTTTGTAGCAGTACCGTACCATGGAAAATCAGCGTCCTCGCACACATGGGTGAGGTCAACAGACCAGCCACAGAGCGCCACTATGGTTGGCGCGAAGCGCAAGTAAAATTTCAAAAACAAACCCTGCTTTTCCTTGATTTTGAGCGCTTTTAATTACTTTTTCCTTCCATTTTATATATATATCTTTTCTTTTTTCCTCCCGAATTTCGCGCCCCCTTACTTCGGCGCCCGGAGCCATTACCCCGCTCCCCCGGAACGACACTACTTTGTAGCACTATGGATCAACGAAAAGCTTAATGGGAGTTCAGATGATATTTCCACGCACATTTTCTCTCAAAAGTAACTCCACATATCTGACAAATTAAAGGATTCGTATCATTGCCCCGATTCATATGTACAAGCATATCAGCTTTCCGTGCAAACGTTTTCGGACAAGAATCACACGCGAACTGTTTGATCTGCGTATGGGTTAACATATGAGGAGTCAAACACTGCTTTCTCCTAAAACTAGCACCACATATTTGACACAAAAACGGCCTTTCACTGGAATGTGTCACTTTATGGCATCGTAAATTAGCACTGGATGCAAATTTGGCGCCACAGAGAGAGCACTCATAGGGACGTTCGCCTCGATGCATACGTTGGTGTACATTATAGTTTACTCTGTACCGGAAACTTTTTCCACAAATTTCACACTGCAGAGGGTCTTTCAATAGCGCATAGTTCACTTTTACTTTATCGATCGGAGATTCTTTGTGCATCTTTCGGTGATGCAATGTCAACGAAACACTTCTGTAGAAACTACTTGAACAAAGATCACATTGATATGGTTTGACGCCGAAATGAATTCTTCGGTGATCTTCTAGACTCGATTCAGTACTGAGTTTTTTCCCGCATATTTCACACATATTTAGATTTTGGTCCCCATTTAGATGGACTATTAACTTGTGACGTAGCATATAAGCTTTTCTTCCAAATCCTCTGTTACATACGTCACACGTATGTGGCCGAACTTGAGCGTGGGTTGTTTTGTGATACTTGAGTGTGGAATGATGGCCAAACATTTTGTCGCATAAGTTGCATTTATACGGGCGATAACCTTTATGGATCCACTTATGTATTTTCAGATATGTCGATGATTTATACATTTTCCCACACACGTCACACATAAATAAACGAGTACCGCTATGCACTAGTTTATGAGCGTTCAACGCTGTAATAGTTTTGCAAATTTTGCCACAAACATCACAGATCACAGGTTGTTTCTCGTGAAAATATTTATGCGATTTTAAACCTTGAGCGGTAACATAACATTTTCCACAGATTTTGCATTTGTACGGCCTCTTTGGATCATGTGTTTCTACATGAGACTTAAACTCTGTTTCAGCTGAGAATCGTGTATCACAAAAGCGACAATGATACGGGAGATCACAGTCGTGAACTGCTTTGTGATTTTCTAAGCTACGAGCATGTTTGTATATCTTTAAACAAAACTCACACTTGAAACTTTTCTGTTTTTTATGTAATAGCTTATGTTTTTTCAATAAATATCTATCACCAAACGTCTTATCACAAATGAAACAAATAAATTTCTGCTTGGTTTGATTATCGGTATATAATGATTGTTCATCCACTTCTTTTACTAGAAAATTCGATTTCATGCTCCCATTTTGGTGATGTCGCTTCCTGTGTATAGCTAATGCCTTTAACCGTAAAAATATTTTCCCACACAGAAGACAACTATAAATTTTCTGAGATCTTTTCACGGTGTAATTCCCAATAGTCAAACCTTCAGATCTTGGTTCTGCTGAGACGGATTTATCAGCACCAGTTTCCTGTGATTTTACTTCTTTATTCTCCACACTTGATGCTATTGGTCTGTAATAGAGAAATACATTGAAATGAGGTAACTATTCTTTGTAGAAATTGATCTAAATGCAGTAAAAGTGACATTCAGCTATATATAAAAGAACCGTGGTTTATGGTTGTTACAATCTCGAGATATGTTTTTTAGAATGTTGGCAGAAAGTGTTTTGGAGTGATGAACATGTCTTGTGAGGAAGATATACAGTGTTATTGTTCAGTAACTGATTTTAATTAGTTGTTGATTTTAAACATACAAGAGAGAATAACTCATATACAGGGTGGCCACAAAGTCCTGTTATACCTAAAAATAAGGAACATAAACTACTAAATGTACGTAAATAACTACACGGAAAGACCTGAATGACATGAACAACAATGCTTTCGAGAAGTTTTATTGAGATAGGAAATATGAAGTGCCCAAAGGATCAGTCTGTAGACCGTCATTCTCATGACAAGGGATAATATGCCGTCAGGTTCTGTGTGACATTTTGCTGGAGCATTGCAGGTGTAACTTGAGTGAAAGCTTGTTTCACAGCTTCTGTCAGTTCGGCAGTGGTATCGTAACGACTTTGTGCAGCGATGCCCTTTATGAACCCCCATAGCACATTATCACAGATGGTGAGGTCTGGGCTTCGTGGTGGCCAGGCAAGTGATGCGGGCAGATCCGGACTACCATGAAGAATCCAACGTCCAGAAAAGACTTATGTAAGATATTAGCGTACGGCGAGGGCATAATGGGCAGGTGCCCCTCATGCTAAAACCAACATGTCTCATTGATTCCGTGCTCCTTCAAGAGAGGAACAAACCAGTTCTGCAACATGTCCAGGTATCGCTGGTGATTTACAACACCATCGGAAAAGAAAGGCCGAAACACGCGTCTGCTGTCCACGCCTGCCCATATCATCACATGCGGAGGATTCTGTTGTGGATTGTTCTTGGACCAAAAGACCACATTTCGTGCACGAGAACTCCTGTAAATTGCACACTATCAAAGGATAACGGACTTTGTGGCCACCCTGTATGAGGTAATTATCAGAAGGAACACGTAGAAAGATGTAATCCGTATATAATATGAGAGAGCTATGACTTAATATTGAAAATCCTTTTTCAATGAGTAATAAATATGTGGAAGTCTAATTCAGTTGGACTGTGTCTTCAGCTTAACTTCACAATCTTTAATGTTTTACGTCCTGTAGGCTAATGGAGACGGATGATTAATGGAAGTGAATGATTATCAAAAGTACTAATGGAATGGGAATATGAGATGAAACGGGAGAATCCTGCGAAAGCCCACGGATACAATGCTTAACATCAAGTATTAAGTGCATCCGTTACCTGAAACGATTTGGGGACTTTGGCTGAAGCCAGTTTGGCTAGGTATACTAATCCCAGCATTAGTGTTTCAATTACTTTCAATTAGTACCTGATAATTAAATATTAACAACAACCCTAACCATTTCTTTACCAATTATTTCAATGCTATAAATGTGAAAAAAACTAATTTGTTAATATTGATACAAATTGGAAGGGTTCTTGAACGTAGTGAAGTACCTAGGTATACACGTAGTGATGTATGGAAAACAGAAAATAATTACAAAACCGGAAAATCTGAATAGCTCTCTGACAAAAAAACGCATTAGAAAGGCTGTGAACTGTGAACAACAATATTTAGTAGAACTTCTGTAGCCAAATTGAAAAACTCAATAAATATTACAAGAACTTATGCTATATACAGATTGAGATTATTAAGTATTATTAAGTATTCTGCTTATTGGCATGTTCTGAGACTAGTGCCCCCCCCCCCCCGTTTAGGTTTGGGCCTGGAAATGTTTCATCCACGTTTCTCGATCTTCAGCTTCTTCTTTCGACTCCCAATATTTTTTTCTATTTTTCAAATCATCGATTAGTTGTGTTCTTCTTCTTCCTATTCCTCGTTTTCCTTCCATTTTCAGCCTATGGCGGTATCAAGAAGACAATTCTTCGCAAGATATATATCCAATCCAATTGTCTTCCTTACGAAGGATGCTGGCTAATAGCTCCCTCTTCTCTCCTACTCGTTTTAATACATCTTCGTATGTACTTTCGAAGCTCTCTAACGTCCGTAATGCCCAAGTCTATGAAGCATACAGTCTAATGCTCCATAAATGCCATTTCACTAGCTTCTTCCTTAGTTCAATATCAAGTCTACTCGTTAAGAGTGATCTCTTCTTGTTGAATGTCTCTTTGGCTACGGCAATTCTTGATCTTATCTGTTTGGTGCAGTAAGCGTCTCTCGTTAAAATACTTCACAGATATTTGAAATGATCTACCTCTTCAAGTGTATCCTTGTCTGACTCGTCTTTCATTTCCACACTATTGCTTTCTCCTTCATTCAAGTGCAACTTTACTCGTTGTCCTATGTATAGGTTGCGAATGAATCGTCGGTCTCTCCAGACGACCCAGATTTCCTTAAGTGTTTTCAGAAGTTTGGTCCAATTGATCCAATCGAAAGCTTTTTGCCAGTCGATAAAGTTCAAACACAACTCTTCTCTTACATCAAAAATTCGTTCTAATATAACTCTCATCAACCCAATAGCATCTCTAGTGCCTTTTTCTTTCCAAAATCCAAGAACTGATCTAGTTCAGTATAGGAATTAAGACTTACGGCTCTGTGATCACGGCACTTCTTTTCTTTTTTTGGGTAATACAACCATTGTAACATCAAGAAAATCCTCTGGTCATTCTTCATATAGGTAGATCTTGTTAATAAGGAAAGTCAGTAGTTTCACTGCACTGTCGCTTAATTCCTCGAGCAAATCTAATGGTATCTCATCGTCTTCAGCGGCCATCTTCCTTGGCATGTATCTGATGACTTGTCTACTTCACTTTTCAATTTAATGGGTCCGTCATTCACCTCTTCGTCTGCTTCGGTCGCAATATCTTAGGGACGGTTCTTCTGCTCACGCAGATCTTTTATGTATTCCTCCCATATTCAAAGGATTCTTTGATAGTCAGTGACTCCACGACCCTGTTGATCTTCAACTCCAAACGTGCATATACTTTTGTTAGCTTTCCCTCCTAATTCTTGTGCTTTCCGATACAGCAGACCGTATCTGCCGCGCCGCTGAATTTCAGTTATTTCCTCACATATCTGTTCCATGTACTTCTCTTTGGCGTTGTCCGTCTCTCTTCTCAATTCATTATTCAGAGGTTTTCGCCCTTCTGCATTCCTCCATCTTCTTGAGCACTGCATCAGTTGACCATGGTGTTTTCGGTACTCTTTCCACCCTGCCAATGTTGTTGTCGAATGTGTCTAATAGAATCTGTTTAACTTTTCCCAGCTATTTACTACGCTGACTACCATATCACCCATTGCACAGATTTTTCCTTCAACATCTTTCGCATAATTGTCCATACTTCTTAGTCGCTGTAAGTTCCATTTTAATTTTTTCCTCCCATTTTTTTTTATTTACTTTAACCAAGTTTCCACTTTCGCTACTAGGATATTGTGATCTAAATCAATTTCCGCTCCCGGTATCGTCTTCACGTGTCGTACACTATTTTTGAAACGATGCTTGATAAGAATGTTATTGATTTAGTAGTGTTTCTTATCTCCTGAACTTTTCCACATGTACAGGTTTCTTTTACCAAGTCTCCACTATATCATATTGCCTACAGAAGTCGATCGGCATCTGGCCCCGTACGTTTCTCTTTCCTAGTCCCAATAATACCACCACCTTATTCGCAGTTCCTTCTTCTACTAGGCTGTTGAAATCTCCCATACTATAGCGTTGACCATACCTCTTCCCTCCTGATACAATATGTCACCAATCTCGCCATGTATTACTTCTACTTCATTAATATCATAGTCGGTTGTGATAATACAAGTGTATATGCCAACAATATCCACTGGTTTTGTAATCTCAAAATGGCAATGTAACATTAATGGATTATAACAATAAACTTTGAAATTGTTCACAAATAAGAGCGTGACAGACTTTTCAAAAACATCATACCTCCTTACCGGACTCTGTACTATTGCCTGAAGAATTACACCACTGTTGTTTAAGATTTTCTGTATTCATAACTTACGTACTTCCTGCACTGAAGTTACAAAATTACAGAGGAATGTAAATAAAAGACAACTGGAAGTGCGTAAGTTATAGATACAGGAAAATGGTAAATAACAAATAGTTTGCAGACAGGGCCTGTGTTGAGGATGGTAATAACTATTTGCCAAAATGTACGCAAGTGTTTAAATAAAAGGGTGTTTTTAAGCACGCAAAAAACTTTAAATAAAACTTGTCTTTCTTTATGAAGTTTATAGTACGATTATGTGACACAAATTATTACTGCTTGTGTGAAGAAGTAAGTATCCAACCCTTTCACGTAAACAATTCTTTGTAATAGCTTAATATTATTTAACTTTCTTATATCTTTTTGGAAAAAAAAATAGAGATAATAAAGAGCTAGCGAGAGAGAGAGGGAGGGAAGGAAGGTGAGAATAGCTTGTAACGTTGTTTGTTTGTGAGACGGAACTTTAGTTACTAGATAAACATACAACTTGTCTCTTTTCCATTCGTCACAAGCGTTTACTACGTGTTCATGTATTTAAGAATTCAACTTGCACTTGAGAGAAAACTAGTCTCAAAAGAAACACAAATTATGCTTTTTTTACTTTCTTTCTTTTTTGCACAGGGTAGTACTATCTTGCGATTGTTTGATATACGTAAGAAAGGAAAGAAAAAGCTAAGAAAAGTCTACGTACGATATCAGCTACTCTCGCAAACAGAAAGAACGAAATCAATTGTAGTATGATCATGAGGAAAGGTTTTCACTCACTATGTACATGTTCCTTTGTGTCGAACTCGGAAAGAAGGAAGAAAAAATAATGTTTTTCTTTTGTGTAGAAAGAACATAATCCGCTGTAAGCTATCAAAAACCACACTCAAACTGATCCTTTTCTGAGGTCGAATTATTTACCAAAGAACATGTATAGAGGTTTTGTATTGTGGTTAATTGGATTGGATGCCATGTCGCACAGCTTCCATCTCAAGTAGAAGATGGCGATGGAAACTGCCGCCAAACCTGGTTTTCCAAAATATCCACAGGTGCTCAATAATGATGGGACTAGGAAGTGAGCAGGCCAGGAAAGGATTTGAACTTCGTCGCTGTATGTTCTGTAAACCACGCTTGAAGACCAGCGGATATGGATAGAGGCATTGGTATTCTGTACTGTAGCACTCCATCTGAAAGTAACATCTTCACCATTGGGTATACGTGGTTATCTATGATGCTCGATACACTTCTTCCATGACTCGACCGTGTCATGTAAAGGAGACTGCTACACACCATACTAGAACCACCTCTATGCTTGGCAGTCGGGCAAGGATAGTCTAGATCGTATGCTTGACGCAGTGTTCATCACACAAATACGCGTCCAGTGATGAAGAAGAGAGTAAAGGTTACCTTTTCCAACCAAATCATGAGTTTCCAGTCCTCAGTTATGTGTCCTTGCATCACGCATTTCGTCTTTGGGCATTCTGTTATGTTGCTAGTGGCTTGACAATTTGGCAATCAATTACATGAACTTTCAGCCTGAGTGTTTCATTGACACTGAAATGTTTAGGAGATAATTTCCTTCTGCAGTCACTTCTCCTACATCAACACGCAGCGGTTTCTATTCTGAAGGTTAGTTTTTCTGTTACTATTGTACTTAGTAGATTCTATTTAACCCTGCATTGTGTGTATGCTGTCATACTGTTCTGTACCGTATCTCGTGTTACATCGAATTACTCGCTGTTTTGGTCATAGATCCTCCAGATAGATGAGCAATAACATTTAAAAATCTTTGTACTTCAATAAGGTCTAACATACTGCTTTGTCTCTCGAGGCCATTAGTTCACAGTCCCTATTAGTTAGTTATTCTTAAGACATTCGTTAGTTATTACTCTGTACTTTGGCCACCTGTCTATCTTGGAAGTTGGCTGCATTGAAGCAATATTTACCCTATGATGATAATGATAAATCTACCTGCGTATCTTGGCCATGCAAAATACCGTTTCGTTATTTTTCTTAACTTTTTCGTATTCCCATATGACAAGCTGATATTTGGGGGCTTGTCTGGCAAAGAAGCATAGATTCTTACGATTCGTTCTTGGAGGTCAATGGCCGGAACACTACCCTGATAAAAGGGTGATGAAGGAAGATGTGAATAAGAAGCAGCACGTACAGGAATTCAGGAAACAGTTGTACGTATTTGTTTACGTTGTCTGTTTTGGTAAAACCATTAGTTATATCGGCTCCTTTCATCAGTGGGGAGCTTTAGTAAATCCGGAAAATTCTTAAGGTTAAAGATCTCAATTGTCAACTTGGCACCTGACGGCTTCTCGAATGGTAGCGGAGGTTTTGAGATATGAATTCCCTTAAGACTTTCCCATAACATCTTTTCTCCGAGGGAAACACATGTAGTTCATTAACAAGAGGTAAACGATACTATACAGGAACTACAAAATTAGAATGTGCATATATGCCAAAAAGAATAAAAAGAAATACATCTAGAATGAACCACCATAAAATATTTCTCACTGTTTAATCAGTTCAGATGAAAGTTCCTTACTCTACAGACAGTAAAAGAAAGATTTCCGGTTTCTTTGCGTGTGTGTGTGTTACTCTATATACATTATTTAAAAGTATTTGTCGTGCCACTGCTTACTAACATTTTACAAACAAGTAACACTCGAAATCCTACTCTAAAACTACACCAATCACACTTATTTTCTGTAAGTTGGCCACACTTCAATGGAACCGATGGTGGTCAACATAGACAAGTTTCACTGTATTTACTAAACCGTATAACATCTTGTAGAACACATGTAATCAAAGAAAATTTGTAAACAAAACATTTTATGATCACCACATCATTAGATTCTTGGAAATAATCTTTTAGTAATGTATAAATAGCTAGTATATATTATCAAAATATCTTCTATTATAGGCATACCCATTTATTTCTATATACTTACGGAATAATTATGTTTTTACATTTTTCAATAACATTATTTTATATCTTTAGGAGACTGTTTCCAAGAAATTCATGATTTAGCAATCATAAAAAAAAATTCATTTAACATTTTATCTTCTCATTACAAGTCTTTCACAAGATGTGTTATACGCATTTAGAGAAACGTAAATACTGTAGAGGCGTTATTCTGTTAAATTTAATAATAATAATTAAAAAAAAGTTTTCCGAAATATTCAGAAACTAAAATTCACATCACTGGATTATCAGAAACATGGAAGTAATTAAGTTTAATTTAAATAAATATTCTTTTTTTCTTTAATAATTATTTCTATACCGGTACCTTATCTGTTTTTTTGCTATAAAACCAACAAAGCAAGACCATTTTCACGATCTTCTCTTTAACAACCTCGCACTCTAGAGGAAGAACTACTCTGTCCCCCAAGAACGTAATAGGAACATAATCAACATTACTATCACAATCAAATGACGACAAACTAGGGAATTCATTATCAGCAGTCTCATTAACATCAGAATTTTCGATTGTATCACCGGTTTCATGGCTCTGCATATGCTCCTTCCACGGGTATTTTCGGTAAAACTTTTTACCACAAATATTGCACATGAAGGGACAATTTCACGTGTGACGGTGCTTATGAATAACCAAGTCACCTTTTCGAGCAAACTTTTGAAAATATTCCCAAGAGAAGGGTTTCTCACCCGTATGTCTTCGCATGTGTGGAATTAAATGTTTTTTTTTCGAAATTACATCTCCAGAAACTCGACACAAGAATGGTTTGACATCTTTGATCACAAGTGTTACACTGAAATGGACGCTCTCCCCTATGTTTATTATAACGATAATATGTGTATATTACTATGGACAACGGTGCATAACGTATATCATTTTTCTTCGAAGGACAGACCTGCCTATTTATGTTATTTATTTTGGGCCAGACATGAATATCTAGGGTTTTTACAGTTAATTTAGAACATCAAAGGTGCGTCATTGTTAATGTGTGTATATTTGTTTATAAAGAAGATATTTTGTAAAACTTGAAACGTAAATGTTCAAGAACTGTATCTTCGAAAAATTCATAAATTCGAATATATCGATTCCGTGTTATATTATTTTGAACAGTTAGTTAGTGAATTACGTTTAAGTAATTCTTTATTACATCAGAAATGAACTTAGGGCAAATATATAACGAAGTGTGAACTGAAATGAACGAATGATAAATTTAACGTTATAATATGCTGATTAATCACGTAATTTGCTTTATATTTTACCGCACAATGAACATACGAGAGGAATTTTTTAAGCTGTTTACCTTTTCTTCCCTAAAAGGCATCGAGTCATATCCAACGTTAATACAGTTTTCATATGAAATAATCTGTCACACATTTTAGAAGAAAAGGGTGTCTCGCCTATACGCAGTCTCTGATACCCTAGTAAAGCTCTTCTTAACAATTTTCTACTGCACACAATACACTAATGTACTTCCTTCTTATCCTGGTCCATATTGCAGGCAATTATTTCATTATTTTCATTTTATGTATCTTCTGATGATTTTGCATATGAGAAATCCCTTTCAAGCCAGCACCACACTATTTACATAAGAACTATCTAGTTGTAAAATGAATAGTTGTATAAGATCTGAACGATGTAAAATCACGAAACTTTTTTCCACAAATGTAACAAGTGCACGATTTCAGTACCAGAAGTTCCTATTTGTGAACATTGATATACGATTTGGTCTTGCAAGTTAGTCCACATACTTAAAACATATACCCCCATCTCTCAGAATGTACATTTTGATAGTATTTTTAACACGCTTAAGAATTTGAAAATTTTCCTACACATTTCACACACATAAAGTCCTTTTGAAGCTATTGTCCTTGCCTCTCGTAATTCCTTGCTTTGATTACTAATGCCATCACTCCAGGAACTGTTAACATTATTGACATATAAAATGCTGACACCATGGGAAGTTTCATTTAGGGATGGCCAGAACCTGGTTCCTGGTGGAACCGGTTTTCGGGTCTGAACGGATCCGGTTCTAGAAGATCCGTTCCGGAACCGGTTTTTCGGATCCGTCTGGAACCGGTCCCTAAGATCCGGTTCTGGAACCGGTTTTTCGGATCCAGGTCCGGAACCGGTTCTGAAAACCGGATCTCCGAGAACCGGTTCCTCGTTGGGCCGGTTCCGCCGGAATCGGAACTTTGTGGCCATCCCTAGTTTCATTTCGATTCAGATTTCTCAAATTGCTGAAAGTATCCTTAACATTTACAACATTCTGAAAGGGTTCTACAGAAGTCAGCATGCTGCAACACGCTCTCACTAGAAGAAATATTTTCTGATATAGTTCACATAGTGTTTACATGAAGTTTCATTATTAAAACCAAGATTTTTTGACTTACGAATGATCTAGAATCAACATTACATTCGGTAGTTGTATCCAAGTAACGAGACGTCGAATGGTTTTGCAGATGTTAGAAGACAAATGACTCTTCACACGAGTTACACTGGAAGTTTTTTTATCTTTCTAATCCCACACTGAAATCTTAATTCCTATTTTGTATTAAATCTTGTTTCCGAAGGTTTTCCATTCCATCTTTGGCACTATGGATTTTTTTCGTGTGTAAGCAACAACACTTACAGCTAAAATAGATCTTTCGTTTATGATTTAACGACGCGCCACGTATTTCATTTCTTTTCTCATCTAATTCTGCACATTTTGGCACATTTTCCTGAAAACTGTTTATAGTTGAAGGGTTGTGAAAACTTTCAAAATTATCATCACATGAACATATTGGTAGCTTAAATGACTCAGACCTGAAACAAGATTATAATCACACTTAGCTACCAATCCAAATGTAACACAGAAAATACAAAAATTGCGCTACCATTCACTTGAAATACTCTTTACTTGCGTTTATGCAGGGTTCCTACTGATCTGGAGAAATCTATTTCCCTGACCTTTGGGAGGAAATTCCCTGACTTTCATGACAGGTGCTAGATGACGTTGACATATAAATAAGGAATAAATAACAGCGAATATTTATACTTGAGAACATTTATTCTACAGAGACAAATAATAATCAATTGCTCATACGTACATTCCACTTATCTCTCCATAAAAATCTGAGTAACGTCCCCTACTGTGATCATTAATATCTACCTACAAACGTCTGACAATCATTTACTCTGAAGATACGATACTTCTTATACATTCATTTAGCTAATAATGGTTGGCTAAACTGAAATTGGCGTGCAATTAATGTTAGAAAAAATATATTTTATAAAATTTCCCTGACGGTCTCTGATTTCCAGTCTTTTTTCCTGAGTTTTCCCTGACTTCGCTGAGCAGTATAAACCCTGTTATGAACATTATCGAAATAGTTCCTTTCCTTTATGCCTAATATCACTCACTGCAAAATATTTCAGAATTATTAATTTCTAATTAAAGAATTTTTCTCTGCGAACTACCTATTGCATTCAGTAAAATATACGTACTTTATATACTTGCAAATAAAATTACAACGTACGCTTGGTTAGTCCTCTTTACGCCACTTTTATGGCTACAAAAATGTCAAAAAATTATATTGACATAAGTAATACTTTATATTTGGCGGGAAAATTGAATAAGCTTGTGGCGTGAATTTTGAATGGTGTGGTTAACGTTTGCTATGATAGACTGTGCAGGGTGTCTACTAAAATTTCAAAATAAAATTTCGTGACTTTTTCGCGACCTTTTCTTTCCCAAACCATAAAATTTAGTAACATTCTCAAGAGAGAATGAGAATCGCGAATTGGGCCTAATTTTCATGCATGCGATGGAAGCGTACTTTGCTTGCGATTTGGTAGCGTCTGAAGCCGACCATAGACATTTTTGGTGGTGAATTTTGACGTTTTATAGAACAAAATTTTCCAGTCTATACTTATGTTTGTACAGATTTAAAAAATCGTGACCCAAAAGCTAAATTTCGTGACTTTCTTGACTTTCATGACAGTTTTCTGATTTCGTGGCTTTTTCATGACTTTCGTGACTTTTGTGACCGATAGACATCCTGTTGTATCATATGATTATATGCATAAATACAAGGTTCCATTGTCTTTCATTGAATGTGAGTACATGGAGACATTCATCTTAATTTTCGGGAATACATTTGGCCCACCCTTAAATTCTGAAAAAAAAATCGTAAATTTCTCTAGGACTCGGGTAAATTTGGATGGTCTAACTCGTGTCCTTTCATCGATAAAAAAAAATTGCCAAAACTCGAATTTCACGATGCTGACCTAATATATCATCTACACCAGGGTTTCTCAATCTGGGGATCGCGAAGATAAGCGGAGGAGATAAATATAATTAGAATCTAATATCGGAAAATATGTTTAAATATTATTTTGAATTTTGTTCTGATAGGTATATTTTTATTTTTATATATATTGTTAAGAAAAAAAGGTCTACTAAACATTTTCAACAGGTGCAGAGTTGTTTAAAAATCAATTTAGATGACAGAGGTACGTTATGAAACCAATCAGTATTGGATATTGAAATACCAGAAAAATACAAATGCAAAAAAAAAAAAAAAAAAAAAAAAAAAACCCTACATATTGAAATACAATTAAAATTGAAAGCTAATGAGATACCTGAGCATGGAGTGATTTCACTAGTACGGTAATGTCCGGTTCAATCTTCGTGAGACACATTAGCTAGTCATTTAAAATACTCAATAACTTTTTTTTAACAACTGTCCAAGTTTTTCAATCAAAATTAGAAATCACTTTATTTTATGTTATTTTTTTAAATCATATGACCGAAAATTAAGGGATTTATGAAGTTTTAAAATTTTCAAATGGTCCCAATTTTGAAACAGTATGACCGATCGGATTCGATATTTGTAATATGAATGAACTGACCAAATTTGGGTTTAATCCATTCGCTTTTAGGGAAGTTACTGTATCCACTAATATACAAGAAATGGAATTTACTATTATAGAAATAGATGGCTATCATGAGATCTCTGCAGTAGGTTATCAAAAATCCCACACAAGCTTATTACAAACCAGAAATTACGAGGGGATCGCTGGGAAGAGGATGTGATCAAATGAGGGTCGTGATAGGAATTAGCTTGAGATCCACTGATCTACACACTTTGAAACTTAGGGTAGAAACATGCCGAAGAGATTTCGCGATCGAGGTCGAGGTTTAAGTCGCGGTCGCACCCTTAATACTGGCACAAACATATGGATTCAAATGGGTAAGCACATGCCGAAGATGTACGCTACAGCGCGACCTAGAGGTCGACCGCGAGGGTGAATTAGTGGTCGCGATGATAAACAACTGAGTTTGTTTTTACATCGATGTTGAGCGGAAGCATCGCTGTGGCTCGTGTGCTCATTGGTTCTCCCTGAACCGCTGCATGGAATAAAGTCTTCATTTGTCTCGAATTTCGACTGCAGAGGATTGTGTGTGTCTATGCTCGAGAGGTTTTACTGCACTATTAAATTTGATTATGAAAGACATATTAATAGAATTAGTGAGGAATGTTCCAGCAATATGGGATAACAAACACAAACATCATAATAGGCACGTTTTAAATAGAGAATGGAAGAAAATAGCAACTGAAATGGAAACGTCAGATAAGTTATTCATATTTATTTAAGAATTATAATGTAGCTTATTATTATATAAGGCAGTGGCGGTTACAGCGAGGGGACTTTCGGGCTGAAGTCCGTAAATTGTGGAACTTCTAAAGAAAAACAGAAGCTACTGTTAATCATATATAGGCTATGCTTAAAAACTCCACGCTTCCCCCTCCCCCAATTCCGAGATTAATAAAATGGGGTTTCTTCTAAATTCGTTACTGATATAAGGTAAAGAAATATCTATAAAGAAAGGCACGTATCCATAGGGAGAAAACGTCGACGAAACTTCATTTGCTGAAGTTAATACCCCCTCCACCTCGAAACTTGAAGACATACCTTATTTTTTTAAATTTTACTGGGAAATGATTTCTTGCCTGAGTGCTGAAAGAGGGCGTTTCTTTACAGAAAATTTGATTTATTGATAGAAATGGACAAGAGATGAGACCCAAATATTTTTGTGAAACAAGAGACGAGACTTTAGCATTTCTCATGTCTCGTCTCGCGTCCATCCCTATTTATAAACTGTTTAGTTCTTTCAATTTCAAAATGTCATTTTCCAGTGATTTTTATGCAATAATTTCACACGCGTCACAGTAATGTTTCTTCTCAAACTGAGAACCCACAGCGAGGGTGCGACCTCCTCGCTATGTGCACCCTTCATCCATCTAGGCCTAGACATCGAGGTAGCGACCGCGACTTAAACCTCGACCTCAATCGCGAGGTCTCTTCGGTATGTCTTTACCCTTAAGAACAATCTCATAGTCTAATGTCATTGGCGTAAAAATTTCGGGCTTGGAACCTGATTGGTAATTATTGATTTTTATGTTATGAAATAACAATTTAAAACATTGAACTTTAGCTGCATAGTCTTGAGGTCCTTCGTACAAAGTTACTTTTGATAAAAATCTGACTGGTTGATCATTTTTACATACGTACATCTTTGTTCCCAAATATATACTATCGAGGGCTGCAGTAGCTCAGTGGTAGAGCGTTCACCTTTGGTGCATGGGGTCCTTGGTTTGACCCCAGTTCGCGCCAAGTGAGCATTGTGGTGGACAAACACCGTGCGAGTGGGTTTTCTCGGGGTTCTCCCGTTTCCTCCTACTTTCTTAATTCCACTATTTCATTCATTCCTCATCATCACCGTCTCCTTTAGCCTAGCCGGCATAAACGTGGAACGTAAAACTTAGATTTCATTTCATTTTCAATATATACTATTATAAATTTAGGTGGTCCATCACGTTCTCTTTTATGGATATAAAATTGCCAAAAATTCAAAATTTGAAAATTTTTGATCTACTGTACAGTAGAGTCCCGAAAACTCGGCACTCGATAACCCGGCAGTATGGGTAACTCGGCAACACCCTGGCAGGGCCAAAAAAAATCCCGCACGCAGATCCCTTCAAGGTCATTGCCGGGTATTTTTCTGAGGTCTGTCTTAACAGGTAATTTTACGGTAAAGTGTGTATTCATTAACTTTCATTTTCATGTATAGTAAAGGCTCTATGCCTTCATAAATTACGGCTCAGTAGTAAAGCGTTCACCTCTGGTGCTTGGGGTCCCGGATTCGATCCCAGCCCCCGCCAAGTGAACTTTGTGGTGGACAAACACCGTGTGCGTGAGTTTTCCCGTTTCCTCCCACTTTCTTCATTCCACCTTTTCATTCATTACTCATCATCACCGTCTCCTTTAGCCTAACCGGCATAATCGTGGGACGTAAAACTAAGGATTTCATTTATTTCCTTCATAAATTACGTACTTTTCCTTTGTTTAAGAGTAATTGGAGTAGTTTATTCTCTGTTGTATTCTCAAGCAAGTAATACATACAAGTACAGTACCCGTATTTCCTGAAGAACCCCATTCCCGATAACCCGGCATTCTCACAAACTCGGCCACCCTTTGGTTCACATTAGGCCGAGTTTTCGTGACTTTACTGTATCATCTTTGATGAGATTTTAATGTATTATATCCTTGTATAGATGACAGGGGCGTAAATAAGGGCCCCGCAGACCCCTCATTGCGGAGGGCCTCAAGCCATCAGGGGGCCCGAGATCATGAAGTGGGACGTAGAGAAGGGACCCCACTCCACGCTGTTTGCGGGGAAGCCCCCAAGTCTTTAGTTACGCCACTGATAGATGAGTACTGGATTCAATTTTCTTTCATAAGACATGGCTACAAAGATGTTTCCATTAAAAATTTGGGACGGGGTACATACGACCACACATTAATTGTGGGAACTGTAAAAAAATAAATTTGCTAAATGTTCTCTAAGACACGAACATGTAACTCTGTAAATTAGGGTGGTCTGCTTATCCTTTCTATGGGGGGGAAAAATCAAATATTAGTAGTGCCATCTCTTCGTCACGTAATCAGTAATTGAACTAGTTCACCTACACCTAGTTCAAAGTTACAAGGAATTGAAACTTTGACAATCTACTTAATCTAAACAGTTTTTCAAACAGTCTTTATTTTGAAAAACTGTTCAGATTAAGTACCTCATCCAATTGCACAAATAGTTTTCAAAAAGATACAAAGATCGTAATGTCGTTTACAGCAATTTCACATCTCAAACCGTTCTGGAGATAAAAAAAATTCTAAAGTTTGTAACACTGCGTAAAACCATGTAATACCGAGAACCTGTTGGAATTACACTTATTAAACAGTATTGTTGTAATGTTATAGAAACAAAGAATATTAACACTAGTGTTACGGAATGGTTTGAGATATAGAGATACTGTGAACACCATTATGATCTTTAAATGTGTTAAAAAGCATCTACGTAAATGGATATGATACTAAACTCAGAACTTTTTTTCAAAATAAAGTCCTTTGAAAAAAAAAAAAAAAAAAAAAAAGGACAAAATTTCAATTCCTTGTAACTCTGTTTCTATTTGTACGAATTACGTCATATTCGATGAAGACTGCAGTATTCGACGCTACTGTACTTTGGATGTGCATTGCCCCGTCCATCTCACTTGTGTTATTACTGTTGTAGAAGTCTCGAAAATTAGTTTCTCTTTCGATAGATTGTGGTATTATAACGTCCTTGGTTTGCAACAATGAGTAACAAGTATGAACAGCCATACTTTTCGTTTTCGCTTAACATGTGGGTTTGAAATATATAACCACCTGGTGTAGTGCTATTAAAAAAAAAAAAAAAAAAAAAAAAAACCTTTAAACTTCATGTTCTGACTGGCAACACTGTCAATCTGGTTGTATTGTGGAATATGTCAATGTCACCTTTTCGATATTCGCATGGTAGGAACTTTCAGCATTTTGTATGTAATATTTTTTAGTTTCGGTTCTGACTGACTGACTGAGAGAGAGAGAGAGAGAATGAATGAATGAATTCAACACCCCAAGAGTAGGTTCCGCCTATATCCCTAAACTGAAACCGGAAGTGACATATATTACTTTCAATTTCACTATTGGATCCCTATGACTTAGGAGGCGACCATTGTTTCACAACAGGACACGAAACCCACTTATTTTTGTTGCTTTCTTTGATTGTCTTATCTTTGAAATCCGCTCTAAAGCAAACTTGGAAACTAGTTAGAACTTATTTTGTCTACGATACCATAAAAATAAAAATACCAAAAGCTACAAACTTTTACATCAATTCAGCGATAAGAGTGAAATCAAAGAAATAAATTAAAGTATACAATGTAATCTATAATTATAAAATAAATTAAATAAACATATAATAAAGCCCACATCATACGAGTAAACTCAAACTGAAATAATAATAATAATGTGCTGATTGAAACGATATTTATTTTAATTTCTGCAGAGCCTGTAGTACATACAGGGTACCGATGGAATAGATTCTTGAACATACATAAAATTAACAATAACAAAACATGTATTTAATGGCACAATAACAAACAAAATTTCGTTTCAAATTGATTGCGCTATCGTTTCTCCACTCCCATACACATATGTATCATTTATCACAAAAGAACTACATACGCCCGATGAAAACCCATGTTGTTCGGATAAACATTAAATTATTTTATATATATATATAATGAAAGACTGAGATATAAAATTTTAAAAAAGCTGTTCAGTATCAAGTCAAGATGCTGCATTTCTAAATGGGATCACGGTGGCTCAATCGTAGAGCGCTCACCTATGCTGCTAGAGGTCCCTGGTTAGATCCCAGCTCATGTGTTTGTAGTGGACAACTTCGTGTCAGTGGGTTTTCAGGGATACTCCCGGATTTAATGATCATTCACTTTATAATCACACGTCTCGTTTAGCCTAAAGGGCATAACATGAGGCATTAGGTGAAAGATTTCACTTCATTTCACGTTCAATTTCTGAATATGATTTTCAAAGTATATATACTTTTCTTACTTGACTGTGACTATATTTTATGTAGCCTTTGAGCTAGGGAAGAAAATTGAACTCCAAACAAACAAAACTATATAACTGACATTTAAGTAACAAATTCAAAATGAATAATCTCAAAAAACCCATACACGGGACTGTTAAGGTACATGACTGAGAGCCTTGACTGCTTGCTGATAGTGCGAAGTGATCCCTTTAATTCCAGTTCTACTGAAATTTTTCTACCTGCAGCTGATGCACAATGTCTTTACAATCTGAATCTGGAAATGTGTCTGTAAATAAAGTAGCAAACGCCCCACGTATTACTATAAACAATATTTTGCTTTCGTCCTTATGTGTCTTCATATTGAATTCGTTTGAACTCAAAGTCTCGCATGAAATTCAAACATCTGGTGAGCCACTCCAACCCATTTTCTTCCCTTCCTATGGGCATCTTAATGAACCACCCAACCCTTTTTCTAACCTTCATATGGGCATCTTAGTTAACCACCGCAACTCTTTTTCTTCCCTTCGTATGGGCATCTTAATGAATTATCCCAACCCTTTCAAGTCTCTAACTTTAAGGGATTCAGAGATATGAACATTTTGTTATAATAATTATACACCCCACCCCTTGTTATTCTCACCTCTTTTTCTCTTCTAAGGCCAAATATCAAAAAACGATCAAACATATATTTTATTTTAAATAAGAGCTCAAAATACCAAATTACACGTCTCTAACGTTAAGGGATTCCGAGATATTACTAACTTATCATAATAATTGGTGACAATATTTATTCTTTCCTCTTGAAACATTGTATTTAAAAGCATAATTAAAGTTTAGAAACCAATTACAAAATTATTGTAAATCGTACCTACACCTTCATTTTCGATATACCTGAAGTTTCCACATACTTGACATTATATGGATTTTACAGCAGTGATAAAATACTAATAATTTTAACTTTCAAAATCTTAAATTGAACTAATTTACTTTCATGTTCCTGATAGTCTAATGGTTTAAAATTTCAGTTATTGAATATTTCGGAAGTCTCTTTATTTGACAGAACAATGTCTCTACTTTATCTTCTATCGGTAATATTTACATCTTTTTAAATAACATCTTGTGGGACACATCTAATCCAAGAAAATTTAAAAATGAAAGATTTTATGATAATTAAATCACGAGTTCCTAGGAAATAACCTATTAGTAATGCTAACAGTTAGCGTATATTTTTCAAAACATTTTCTATTACAGGCGCACCTATTTAATTTTACGAGGCGCGTTCGGAAAGTAGCCTCCGATTGGTCACTGTGGGTGAAGTAGTGGGGGCAGCGTTATCATCTTTGCCCAGCCGTGCGCGGTAGATCAATCTGCATCCAGCCGTGGTAGAGTAAAGGTTGTCTGATCATTAGTTACACTTTTGTAGCGTCTCAGAATGTGCTACAATAGAAAACCCCGCCAAGTGCGAAGTGTGAGCTGTTATACGTTTTCTTAAGGCAAAACAATGTTCGGCAGCAGCTATTCATCGGGAACTTTGTGCCGTGTATGGACCAAATGTGATGAATGAAGGAGTTGTTCGTAAATGGGTTCGTTTATTTAAAAGTGGACGAACAAACATTCATGACGAAGAGAGGAGTGGCAGACCATCAGAGGTCACTGATGAGCTCGTTCAGAAAATTGATGGAAAATTTCGTGAAAATTAACATTTCACAATCTCTGAGCTTTCCGATGAATTTCCACAAATTTTTAGGACTGTGTTATATGAGGTCGTGAAAGATGCGGTCACAGGCTGGCTCAAGGCACAGGCGGGAGATTTTTAAGCTGATGGAATTTCTAAGTTAGAACAGAGATATGATAAGTGCTTCAATGTTTATGGAAACTATGTTCAAAAATAAATAAGTAGTTTTCAGATGTATATAATAAATTTTTCTTATTTATTTTGGTGTTCTTAGTAATGACATGAAGTGCGAACGTGAAATAAAAGCAAGGATAGGAATGGCGAAAGAAGCCTTTAGGAGGAAGAAAAGTCTGTTTTGTGGGACCTTGAATAAAGAGTTGAGAAAAAGACTCATAAAATGCTTCGTGTGGAGTGTTGTACTGTATGGGGCGGAAACGTGGACATTACGTAAAGGTGACGAAAATCGACTGGAAGCCTTCGAAATGTGGGTGTGGAGAAGAATGGAAAGAATTAGTTGAGTAAAGCTAAAAACGAATGAGAGAGTGTTAGAAATGGTGGGTGAGTAAAGAACACTTTTAGATATTATTAGGAAGAGGAACTGGTTGGGACATTGCCTAAGAAGAGATTGTATCATGAGGGACGTCCTAGAGGGTATGGTGGCGGGAAAGAGAGGGAGGGGGCGAAGGAGACTACAATTAATGGAAGATATTAAAACATAAAGATCATACGCGAAGACGAAAAGGTTAGCGGAGGACCATGGAGCATGGAAGCTTCTCAGCTGCGGCAAGTGACCTGCCAATAAAGGCAGAATACCTATGATGATGATGATGATGACTTTGGTGTTTCTCTTTTACCCAATCGAACGTTATTTTCCGAATGGCCTTCGTATATCACGGAACAATTGTTTTTAAATCTTGCAAGTAACCTTATTTTTTATCTTCAAGAGTTTATTTCAAAAAAAAAAAAAAAAATCATGATTTAGCAATCATAAATACTTTCTTTACTTTTTTTTCTGATTACCTGTCTTCCACAAGATGTTATACACATTTACAGAATTATAAGTATTACCAACACAAAATAATGTAGACACATTCTTCTGTTGAACAAAAGAAAAAGTTAAGTTTTCTGAAATATTCAGAAACTAAAATCCACATCAATGAATTACCAGAAACATGGCAGTACGGAAGGTTAGTTTAAATAAGAACTCTTCATTTTCATTAATAATTATTTCTATACTTTGTCTGTTTTGCTGTAAAATTAACAAAGCAAGGCCATATTCACTATCTTCTCACTGACAACCTCACAGTCTAGAGGAAGAACTACTCTGTCCCCCATGAACGTAATAGGAACATCATCAACATTACTATCACAACCAAAAGACGACAAACTGGGGAATTCATTATCAGCAGTAACACTAGTAACATTCTCATTAGTAACATCAGAATTTTCGATTGTATCACCGGTTTCATGGCTCTGCATATGCTCCTTCCACGGGTATTTTCGGTAAAACTTTTTACCACAAATATTGCACACGAAGGGACAATCTCCCGTATGACGGCGCTTATGAACAGCCAAGTCGCCTTTTCGAGCAAACTTCTGAGAACAATATTCACAAGAGAAGGGTTTCTCACCCGTATGTCTTCGCATGTGCGGAATTAAATGCTGTTTTCGTCGAAATTTATCTCCACAAACTTGACAAGAGAATGGTTTGACATCTTTATGGGTAGCTTCATGGCCTCGCAAATTGCCACGTGATGTAAATCCTTGGCCACAAGTCTTACATTGAAATGGACGTTCTCCACTATGCATACGCTGATGAGTCACGTAGTTTTCCTTATATCGGAATGTTTTACCGCACAATGAGCAAACGATAGGAACTTTTAAAGCTGCATTCCTTTTCTGCCCAAAGTGATAGTGATTCCTGTGTAACGTTAATACATTCTTCGTATGGAATGATCTGTCACACATATCACAAGAAAAGGGTGTCTCGCCTGTATGAAGTCTCTGATGCCCTAGTAAAGCTTTTCTTGTTGACAGTTTTCTACCACACTCAGCACACTGATGCACTTTCTTGGTACCCTGTTTCACATTGCAGGCTACGGTTGCATTATTTTTATGCTTCTTCTGATGCCTTCGCATCTTAGAAATGTGTTTGTAACTAGCACCACACTGTTCACATAAGAACGGTCTCGTCGTAAAATGAGTAGTTTTATGATATTCAAACGATGAAAATTCACCGAACTTTTTTTCACAAATGTAACAAGTGTATGGTTTGAGTCCCAGATGTTTCCGCTTGTGACTACTGAAATATGATCTGGACTTGAAAGTTAGTCCACACACTTCACACATATATGATCTTCTATCAGAATGCACATTTTGATGGGATTTTAACATGCTTATGAATTTAAAAAATTTCCCACATACTTTACACACATAAAGCTCTTTTGGACCTATTGTGTTTTTTTCCCTTAATTCATTGTTTTGATTTTTAATGATGTTACTCGAGGAACTCTTGATATTATCAGTCGATAAAATGCCGACATTATGTGAAGTTTCATGTTTATTCAGATCTCTCAAATCAATGAAAGTTTGCTTACATTTACAGCATTGCGAAAGGGTTCTATATGATTCAACGTGTTGCAACATGCTCTCACTGGAACGAAATACTTTCTGACATACTTCACACACGCACTCACTTAAAATTTCGTTATTTAAACTAAGATTTTCTTGATTTACGGATGATTTAGAATCAACGTTACGTTCGTCAGTTGTATCCAAGTGACAAGTCGTCAAATGACTTTGCAGAAGATATTCGAACAGAAATGATTTTTCACCCAAGTTACACTGAAACTTTTTTACGTTCCTACTCCCACTGCAATCTTGCAGACCTTGTTTCCTACAGTTTTCCATTCCATCTTCAGCACTATGGATGCTTTCCATATGTAAACAACAACATTCACGGCAAAAATACATCTTTTCTTTACGATTTAACGACGCGCCACGTACTTCATTTCTTTTCTCGTCTGATTCTGCAAATTTTGGCACATTTTCCTGAAAATTATTTATGGTTGAAGGGTTGTGAGAACTTTGAAAATTACCATCAGGTGAACTTATTGGTAGCATTGATTCATACCTGAAACAAAATTGTAATTACATTTAGCTACCAATTCGAATGCAACACAAAAAAATGAAAGCAAGTGATACCAGTCACTTGAAATATACTCTTTACTTGCGCTCATGGACACTATCGAAGTTCCTTTCGTTTATCGTTATTAACCACTCACTGGAAAAATATATTAGTATTATTAATTTGTAATTAAACTATTTCTCTCTTCAAACCACATTTTACATTCAGTAAAAAACAAATACATTTTATGTGCTTACGAATAAGGCCACAACACACGCAAATTACTGTAAATCTCTCACACACACATTTTGCAGTAATTGTAACCAAATTTTGTGATGAAATAAAAAGGTTCACAGAATTCACTAATTACATTGAATTCTTTATTTCAAATTAATGAAGTGAAGAAGATAGACCAGAAACTCCCATTTTACGTTAATATGGATTCACCTTCAATCCTCAGTTATCGGATTTTATTTTTATAACCAAAATTATAGCCAGTTAATAAGTAATTAACTAATGCATTATCACAGTGCTTACTAGATAATGTAATTAAATTTCCTGACTTTCCCTGATCCTTTTCCATGACTAAATCATAATTTTCCTGACTTTCTCGCTATTACTTAGTACAATTTACGAAAAACAACGTGTATTTTAAATGTATTGTTAAGTTTTCATCATTGTTTATATGGTTACGCACTATGCTGTAAATATATGAACGAATCAACTTATTTATCTCTAATATAAATGACCTACTACAAAGTCATCAAGAACATTCCCGAATACAAAAGCCCTGAGTAAACATTTTTCCCTAACGCATAATGAAATTTCGTGACATCGCCCTTGACCATACAAATTCCGTGCTTTCTTTGACCGGTAGACATTCTGATCATGGACGTTCGGACTACTAATTAAAAATATTTACACTGCTACTCTGAAGTACTTTAGAAAATAAAATATTGCCTATTTTTCAGTAGTATTTTTTTAGACTTCTAAACTGAACTGTGTATAAATAATGGGAAGTCTTCTACAGCGACTGTGTCTGACTGTCGACAGGTACTAAAGCAAAAATGGTAAGAGGTAATGAGAAATGTTCTCTTAATTGATTAAGCTTCGCAAGAATAGATTTAGTAACATTATACTGAAAACGAAAATTGCAAAATTCTGCCACTTCTGGTCGCAAATTGATCCACAAAGAGGAGAAACAATAAAACATAGCAAGAATTTAATATATATATATATATATATATATATATATATATATATATATATATATATATATATATATATATATATATAGGTTCAGCGTCCCAAGAAGAGGTTCCACCTCCATCAAAACCGAAATTGGAGGATATTTACCAATTTTAGTTTCAATGTTAATTCATATAGAGCAAAAATGATAAGAAACAACGCAGAATGCTTTTTTCTCTCTCCATATATATAGCGCCCCAAGAATAGATTCTATGTCGGCCCTTATCCTACTATTGAGATAAGTATGGAAGGGATCTGCTATTCTGGTTTTTCAATATTGTGTAGCCAGTAGCCACTGTTGAGTGAAAAAGTTGCGTGAGAGCACGGAAACGGTCTGGATTCCCCCCCTTCTTCCCCTCGGGATGTAAGATAGGTACGCGGGCGGGTGGATTCGAAAGTTCGTGGCCTCACTAAGGAAGGGAGCAATTACTTTATATTTGTATACATTAGTTATATAGCTATATCCGTTGGTAGTCACTGTATAAAATTTCATTTCTCTATTCTTGCGGGTAAAGAGTTTATAAGGCGCTAAGTCGACGGAAGTGAAGGAAATTTGTGACATGAAGAAAATCGAGCATGGAGCCGTCGTTAAGTATTTGCATAAAATGGATTTAACAGAACAGGAAATTCATATGGACATGGTAGAGTAGGAATTTATTGGCAGATTTGTGATTATGGACGAGACATGGTATACCATCATACACCTGAATCAAAACAACAATCGAAACAATGGGAACGACCTGGATCTCCTGTCCCAAAGAAAGCCAAACAAGTTTTGAGGCAAACAAGGTTTTGGCATCAACTTTTTGGGATGCTAGGGGCATTATCCTGACTGATTTCATGGAAAAGGTAAAGATTGTCAATTCTGAATACTACTGCACCTTTCTACGACGTTTGCGTGAGGAGATCAGAATTAAAAGGCCACGAATGCTGCAAAGAAAGGTATTGTTTCTCCAGAACAATGTGCGTGTTCACACGTCCCTTGCATAACGAACAGATCTGAGTTCGAACTGTTCGCCCCTTCACCCGCACCCGCCCTATTCGCCTGATCTGACTTGGATTTTCACTTGTTTAGAAACTGAAAGTTTTTTTTTTGGGGGGGGGGGGGAAGCAACTTCCTTCAAATGTACAGGTGAAAAGTGTCATACTAGGATATTTTTCAGGGCTCAAGGAATCATTTTTAAAAAGTGGTACAGAAACGTTACCGGAAAGGTGGCATAAATATATCTAGATCAAGGGGGATACTGTGGAAAAATAAAACATAATTCATCTAAATGTTTTCTAATTTAGCAGGTCAGGACAGCAACTTTCCAACTTACCCTCACATAATTATTCCTAAGTTAGATAATGATAATTGCAATTACAAGTGTTGGGTTTTATATAATTTTAGTAACTTTCTTGTTTGATTAGTTTACTTCAACACAGCACCTGGTAACATTGAAAAGAAAGAAGTAAAAGTGTGAGAGGCTTTGATGGTGCAATGGAAAGCCGGGGTTACGGACTACGGTGGCAACAAGTTGTGATCACATGTAATCAAAGCAGTAGTAAAACTATATTTAACATATAAAGGAACCAAGAAAGTTCTGTCGCTTTTTCACCCACCACCTTCGAACATCGATATGTCACCTAAGACGTACCTAGAAGATCAAAAATAGTCCCCATTAGCATCGACGACCCTCTGTCAACGTTCAGGAAGGTCATGGATTCCAGCGGTAGAACATGGTGGGCCGTAAAAGCGAACAAGGTATCAAGTGTATTTTGCGCCTGTACTAGGGATTTGAACTGGCATCTTCTAAGTAATTGTCCAAGGAATAGAATAGGTGATAATCGGACGGTGCAGTCCGGAGAATATGGCGAATGCAATAGTATTTCCCATCCAAGGCGTAGAATGGTGTCCCAGGTCATTCTAGCCACGTGGAGCTTAGCGTTGTCCTATAACAGGAGGACCCCGATTCAGAAGTGCTAGTTCCAGAGTTTTGAGTTTTTCTTGAACACGGCTCAACGGCTTGAACACGAATTTACAAAACAGTTTTCCTCATATGTACAGAAAATTAAAGATCCGAATATTGACAATGACATTAATACTATTTTATTATTTCTTATAACAGAAAACAGGCAATTTAACATAATCACCTGTTTATGTTAAATGATAATAATTATAAAGGTAACCAAGAAAGTTTTGTCGCTTTTCACCCACCACCTTCGAACATCAATAGGTTACCTAAGACATACCTGGAAGATCAAAAATAGTTCCCATCATCATCGACGACCTTCTGCCAACGTTCTGGAAGGTCATGGATTCCATCGCAATAGAACTTGGTGAGCCGTGAAGCGAAAAAGGTATCAAGTGCATTTTGCCTCTACTAGGGATTTGAACTGACGTCCTCTAAGGTAATTGTCCAAGGAATGGAACAGGTGATAATCGGACGGTGCAATCTCTGGGGAGTATGGCGGATGCAATACCGTTTCCCATCCAAGGCGTAGAATAGTCCTAGCCACGTGCGGCTTAGTATTATCCTGATTATCCTGTAACAAGAGGACCCTTTGGGATTCAGAATTGCTGGCTCTAGAGTTTTGAGGGTTATATATATATATATATATATATATATATATATATATATATATATATATATATATATATATATATATATATATATATAACATGGCTCAACTGCTGACAGTACAGTTGCATTGATGCTTTGACCAGCTGATAGTTCCCGATTGAAGCATAATTGAAAAAAAAAAAAAGGATATGATTCAGTATATAGATGGAAAAATTGATGAGCATTGCTTATACAGATTATAGTGTTGCCAAACTTACGTTGTTTGAACTGACCTATCGAACCTTGTAATTAGACAAGGTAATGTGATGAGTTAACACCTACTGTGATTGTGTGATATAAATTGTTTCTGTTTTGTGTCGTGAAGATGAAACAGTGAAAAATATAAATTAAGTGGTTTGAATAAGGAACCGGGATTAGTTCCTAGTGTGTGATTAGTATTCACTGTTTTCTAACTTTTAACCTTTTTTGTTTTCTTATGTGATTTGGATTGGACATTGTGGTGAGTATTGGTCAACCACTTGGAAATGACCCTGATTCCTACTGTATTTGATGTGATTTGATTTGTAGTATTTGGTTTTGTAATCTAATTCGAATTAACTTATTGATTCTAAATTTGAACTATAAATTTGCTCTAAATTATCAAAGCAATGAGAAATGAAAAATGCTGTGCTTTCACTTTCCGACATTCAAACCGTGAATGAATTGGACAATTTCAAAAAGGAATCGGTTCGTTAGTTATCGTTATATATACATATGTTATGTGTTTAGTTATTTGTTGTAATAAAATTATATATCTGTTTAAACTGATTCCTTCCAATTTACAAATTCAAAAACCCTTTCACCTAAGTCTGACTCCGTAACCACTCGGAAATGCAGTGTACTTGTCGTTCCTTTGACTAAGATTGCTGCATGATGTACGATGTCGCGAACCACCAAACACACAGAAGGACCTTCTAGTGCAGTGCTAGTTTCGGCTGTTTTGGAACCGGCTCATGGGATAATAACCAATGATGACGGCGCCGTGGAGCTTCGTACAGGACCCACTTCTCATCACATGTTAGCATCCTGTCCAGATATGGCTCCTTCCTCAGACGAGACAGCAAAGAAACACAGATGTCTGCTCGCGTTGACTTCTGGCCCGGAGTCAAATCATGTGATACCCATCGACTCAACTTGTAGTGCTTCCCAAGTTGAATGGAGGTGCTGCCGAATAGTTTCTCCACTCACACTGAATTGTAGTCACATTTCCTTACATATCTGGCCACTGTTCGCGTCAATTGCTGCCTGAAGATCTTCATTTTGTACATGTGTTAGTCTTCCGGTACATGGTGCGTCTTCGAGTGTTTTGTCACCGTCCTTAAGCTTGTTAAACCACCGCTGCACTGTCCGCGTGGTCACGATACCTGTACCAAAGGCCTGGCATATCTTCCGCCACGCTGCAGTGGCGTTTGACCCCAGTTTGAACTCGTACAGCATACACGTCCTTATGACGCTTTGTGGAGGTCCCATGTTCACTCTGTCCTTACGCAAGTTCACGGTGTAACTGAACTGCTACAACTAGGTAGTATGTTGGATATACCCACAACAACAACTGGCCTTCATCTTATCTCAATTTACATTCAACTCACGGTGTGAGGGTCAACTGAACACAGACCTCCAAAAAAGGCGACAGAACTTTCTTGGTGATCTTTATAGTTATAATCCATATTTTATATATAATGACTTGTGTCATTAATAACCTAAACCAGAGAGATACAAGCCAAGTAAGAAGTACATAAAAAAAAGAACTGAAAAATCAATATGTACAGAGCATACAAAACTATCGTTTTTTTTTTCCCTAATGTTCTATCATTATCATCTATTTGAACGAAAATGGGAAAATGACAAAGGTCAATTTTATTTCTGAGTTTTACATCCGATGATATCCCTTTAGAATTAATAATAATAATAATAATAATAATAATAATAATAATAATAATAATAATAATAATAATAATAATAATAATAATAATAATAATAATAATAAGACGATGGTAAATGAATGGCATAAAATGGATTGAAAGGGAAAAGAAAACACATGACACCCATGCCCTAAGCGGAAGTCGTATGCGTAACAGGCAGAATTATCAGCAAATTGCTTAGGCTAAGAACATGCTGGAGAATTGAATCTCACCGTTCACCTGAGAATTCACCTTGCGGAGTACGCGCCAGCCGGTCGCACTTCTTTTCACTCTGCCACGTGGTTTTCAATCATTTCGACGCATAATTGACATCGTGATGTTCATGTTATTTTACCTGAGACAAGTTGGAAGAAGATGCCATTCAACTTTCGTAGGTCGTGCTCATCTGTAAGTAGACCAGTTCCTAGTTTTACTACGAGGGTTGATCGAAAAACATTATGTTATTCATTGTAACTTAATGAAAATTTATTTGTAGATTAATAACATGTCTGTGTTGGTTCAGGTTTGAAGACTTCGAATTCTGATCATGTATACTCGAGAAGCGGACATTAAAAATTATCGGAAAATTGGTCGAGAGTAGAAATGAGATCAGTGGTGCGGTTTCTGTAGTCCAAATACACTACACTTGCTGACATTCATTGGCAGATTGTAGAAGTGTACGGGGAGAGCTAAAGTTCAAAGCAACATTTAGGGAAGTGGTATCGTGTCTTTAAAGAAAGATGGACCAATATTGTCAATGACAACTCTGGACACAGCGCTAGACCCAGTACTTCAACCACTGACGTTATGCTTAGAACGACTAGAGCATCCCTTGTACAGGCCTGACCTAGCCCCAGTGACTTTCACCTTTTCCCTGTTCTAAAGCAAAAAATGGCTGCCCACCATTATCTGGCACGTGATTATGTCAAAACCACTGTCTCACGGTGGCTACGAGAACTTGACGCGGATTTCTATGCAAATGGCACAGAAAACTTTATCTGCCGTTGTGATAAGCAGTTGAACAACAACTGTGATTACAACGAGAACTAGTGTTGAGTGTCTTCTATCATGAGGTGTGTTGATCTCTCAGTTGTCTCACACTAGCCATAGTAGGTTTTGTAACCTTATTTTTCGATCATCCCTCGTATATTTTTATTCTAAGATATTGGAAGATACTCAATGAGCCAATCAGAGCTTGAGAGTAGCGAGGTGATTGGTGAAAACAATCAAGCAAATTTGAATGTAGTAAAATTGCAAAGACTGTTGCGAGGTGCTACAGTCTTATATGTTATACCATATACCTATATGTGCTGAAATTATTAAGAATCATCAAAGGTGAATTGAAAAGTGAACGCCAAGGTGAACTGATCTCAGTATGTTTTCAAACTTACAAGGGAAGTATCAATAAACTCATATCAAAACCTACCGTAAAATTTCACTCAGAGGAAGGAAGTCCCACAGAAAGACCACACACAAAAAAAGCAGCTGCGTTTTTGAAGTGGAAATAACCAAAATGGCAGACTGGAATGTCGCGTATCCATGTCGACAATTGCACAATACGTTCAGTACTGCCCCTTGTAAACTGCCTGTTAATAAGGAAAAGTCAATAACAACAATGTGGGTACATACTATACCTAAGGGGAAGTCGTACGGTAAGGTGAACTTTGACGGCAGCCATCTAGAAATCCGCCATCTTGAATGCAGGTCAAGTTTTGTAAATAGGAATAGGGCAATATGATACATGATTTTGGGCTAGAATTTAAGCAGAAAAACAATGGTAGCAATAGTTTTTCGTGTGTGGTCTTTCTGTGGGACCTCCTTCCTCTGAGTGAAATTTTACGGTAGGTTTCGATATGAGCTCATTGATACTTCCCTTGTTAGACCGACCTTGCTAGCCAACAACGAAGTTCAAGAATTATTGACTATTCAGAGCTTGTATTACAGATGGAAGATATTTCAGTATTGTCATTGTACTGTAGAATAACCATGTAATGAAAGTGGAAATAAAATATCGGGGTGAAAATGTCCTAAAAATGTGAAAATCGTCTTATTTACTGTTCGATTTAAAATTTGGTAAGATCGGGTCAAGACAAAAACTAAATAGTACTTTTTCTTTACAAGAGTTAGAATACCAATGAAACAATGATTTCTAATGAACGGATGTTGATTATTTCGATACTACATATTAAGGGTATACTCTCTGAAATATCTCTAAAATAACAGATAACGCACACTCATTCTATTCATCTCTACAAGCTCTAGCATACGAAACTCACCTTTTGTTATTATCCAAGGTATCAGCATTATTCTGACAGATGCTTTCAGCCTCAGCATTAGCATGACCTGAAGTATTTGACAGAACCTCGTGGAAGTATTCTTCTTTCTTAAGAGAATAAGAAGCGCTTTCGTTTTCCAAATTTATCACATCTGTGAGTGCTTTTTCACGTAGCGTTTCTTCATGCTAACAAATAAATAAATACGCAAACGATAGCTTATAGTATGTAAAGATCACAATATACATAAAATAAAATTAAACTCGCCTTGTAATGTTTAATGTTATTGTCTTTAGTTAACAATATCGACAACTATCATAGGATGAAGTTTCTAAAGCTGTTTGCAAGGAGAGAATGAGGAAATAAAGATACAAGTAAAGTAATCCAGATGAGAGATGTTCGCTCAAGACAGCAGATAAAACTTTAAGGAAGACTCACCAAATTTTTGTCTTTATCTTTTAAAAAATATAATAATAATTTGGCGTAACAGCCCAATTGTGGGCCTTAGTCTGCTCTACCGCCATCTATCAACGGCCGGCTGAACTAGGTCCAGCCTAACGACGAACACATGGTAAGCGCACTGCGTCACCCTGTCACTAACCGGCGAACCGGAGGCTTTTCTAGACCGACTCCCCAGTTCACCTCACGACACTGGGTTGACGCCGAAAATTGGGAAGCACCGACCGGGAATCGAATCCGGACCACACTCTAAGACTACGGTGTTCCCTTCTGTCTTCACCTATTAACAGGATAATGGGAACGATAATAGAAACGATTAATTGACACAAGTTGTTCATGTATTGGCACGAAATCAAATCCTGATCTCTCATTAATCAGATGAATTAATGAGATTTCATGCCAGTCATTAGTCGGGAACCTTCTGGAAAATTAGAGAAATTTGGGAATGCCAAATGTTACTGAAAATTCATTTTCTCTATTCGCATCTGAACCTCTTCCCAGAAAACTTGGGTGACGTCAGTGATGAGCAACGAGAGACATTTCAGAACATTCGAGTGATGGCAGAACACTCCCAAGGAAGATGGGATCCAGGGACGATGGAATGCTATTGTTGGCTTTTGCAGAAAGAATACCTTACAACACAGAAATGAAAGAATTAAAACCTCAAGAAGACACTTTGGTAACTTTTCACTGTGTTCCAATTATACTACATATAAACTTATTATATTATATACGTAAACTTTATTATATATTATATATTAAACTTATTGTATTATATACGTATTATTTTATATGTAAACTTCTAAATTTATAATTATACTTAATATTGTGTTGAACTATGTTCGCATATTTTTTTACAACTCTAGATGTAGAAGGCAAAGAAAACAATGTAAAATCATTACTCAACGGTCTTTGTAATAAGTCAAATCTGTATGTAAATTATATGGCAATGAGAAAAAATACAGTTATCATAACAAAAAAAAAAAAAAAAAAACGTGTGTGTGTGTTTTCCTAGTTCAATATCAGAAATCAGAATCTTAAAATTAGTATAAAATAATACTTGCTTTTCATGTTATCGAAAATTGTTTAAAATTTGTTGATCAGTGTTATGAGAAAAATTCCGACAGAAAACAAATATTTTAACATTAGAAAAGCTTGCACATCCGATAGTTTTGAAAAATTCAATAAAATCATGGGTAAAATTTACGAAATTCTAGAATACCAATAAAATTCTAGAAATCATACGGAAAATACCAGAAAGTGAGAAAAAATCTAATAAATTGATAGAAGATACGTATATGGAATAAAAAAATACTTGAAAGGGATCTGAGCTAAAAAGACATATATATCCACATGAGATATAAAAAAGAAAAGAGAGCGTATAGGAAAAGAAACAATGGAATATTTATCAGGACACAGACCATTTAAAATAGTACATATAGAAAATAATGATGTAGGTACCTGTGGGGAACCCCAAGATCCAGAACACACGGTATGGAACTGTGATAATTTTATTTAAAAAAAAAATAAAAATAAAACAAGAAAGAAGCAACCTACGAGAATGAATGACCACAAATGGTATACTTTTCGACAGACCGACATTCGACAGATGTGAAAAAGTAGTAAAGTACATAACAGTATGGGAAAACAAGAAAAAATTATAATGCAATTAACTTTAAATTGCCTACAAACAAATTAAGTAAATCAATGAAATACAAGGAATTCCAAGAGCAAACGGTAATAATTCAGATGTTAATCAAGAGTTAATATATATAGTTTACAACTCAAAAAGCACTTTACAACTTTCAAAACTCATATTGATTACTTAGCTTACAGATATGGTTTTGGTATCATTTGATAGAAAAAATACATCACGTTTTGACTCATGTAGTACACTAATTCAGAAACAAGCTACCGCAAGCGCTTGTAGCAGTTGTAGCAAAGGTGGCTGTCTTTACTAGTCCCGAGCATGCTAGCTGTGTGTTTTAGCATGTAGAATCCAAGTCTGCGACAACTGTGCAACATAATTTTCGTACAGAGTATGGTAAAGATCCTCCAGTACCTACTATTTATCAGTAGCAAACGTGTTTTATTGAAACTGGATGTTCGGTAGGACAACAAATCTGCAGGTCGTCCCCGTACGTCTGAAGACGGTGTAGAGCAAGTGAGCAAAGCTTTGTGAACAGTCCTACAAAATCAAACCAGCGTGCTTCTCGACAGATGGGCGTCCCACACATGACAATTTGACGTGTGTTGAGAAAACGGTTGCATCTCAAACCATACAAATTACAAATGGTAAAGGACGTGCCTGACATGCTGCAGCTGGTTTGGCAAGAAATCGACTTCAGATGGGATGTGTGCCACATCACCAATGGAACCCACATAAACCTCTTTAGGTACAGCGGACTCTTTTTAATTCGAACTTGGTTAATTCGAATTATTGGATAATTCGAAAAAAAGTTTATTCCTGTTAAAGACTGTATTTAAAACAATGGTAAAAAAATCGAGGGTAAATCGAACTTTTGAACCTCCTGTCTTGGATAATTCGAAGTATTTACAGTAGAAAAATTGCAGTGTTCAACATATAGCAAACAGAACAATGCAATTTCAACTGGTGTTTGTTTATCTGTTATCTTATCGAGAAGCGATTGTGGGAAACGGAAGCTTTGTTTGCTGGTACTACCTCCGCTTGACTCCCTTCGGCTGTAGAGAATCCACAGAAGGTGGTGGATTCTCTATCCTTCACCCTGTCCTTCACTAGCAAATGACTTGTACGAGACATTTGTGCAATTCTTTGTAACTGAACTAAAAGCAGTGACAAAAATCTAAGCAGATTCGTTTCTGATGTATTGGCGTGCATTATGCACAATGTCAAATCGCGGCGTGTATTCTAATTCCTTACGAAAATGTTGTCCTTTAAAGGTAAGGTTCATTACATGTTAATTAATTTATCACATACAGTACAGTTATTTTTTCCCCTTGATTTTACTTTAAAATTAGTGTTTTTGGTTAATTCGAATTTTCTTCGTGTCCCCTTGGACTTCGAATTAAAGAGACTTCACTGTATAAGGTAAAAAGCTTGATGTGTTTTGCTATGAAATGACACCAAAACCATGTCTATAAGCTACATAAATAAATCAATGAGTTTCCAAAGTTGTAAAGTCCTTTATGATACACCCTGTAATACGTTAACGAATTTACATATATGGGGTTTTGTTAGTGTGTTCAGTGAAATAACGTTCATGATATTACCAAAATTAGCGTAAGTGTTGTGTGTGTAAATCAATAGTACCTAATGAGTAGTGAAAGTTTAGAGGAAAAAACACAATGTACAAATGAACAAAAGGTGAAAAATCAAAGTGAGATTAAACATAATCCATAATTATAATGATGTGTTAGAAATAGTGAAAATAAATAGGAATATTTGCAAATAAAACCAGAAGAAAAACCAAAGTGTAGTGATTAAGTTGAAATAATTATGAGAAATAAGTTGTGAATAATTCTTTCAAAATCAATAAGTAAAAGAAAGCAGCAAACAATAGGTGAAACCTACGTGAAACAAACAATAAATGACGAAGGTGAGAAATCAAAGTTAGTTAAAAAAAAAAAAAAAAACACGAAGGGAAATTATGAAAACATCAAAAAGGAGAGAAACTAAGCAACAGACAGAAAGCACATATACATAAAAGGAGATATCAAAGGAAGAAGAAAGAAGATAAAGAAAAGAAGAGACTAAATACATAGCACGTCCAGAAAGTAAGTTCCGTTTCAATTTATCTCCGCTGCAGCGCTGCGATCGCAGTTCCACACATGCGCGGTAGACGCTCTGTATCAAGGAGAAGAAACGTGCGCCATTTGGAGATCGCTGTCAGTCACGTACGCTTTGTTGTGCTTGTTTGCAATGTCGGTGTTGATTGAAAATCCCGCCGCTTGTGAAATCAGAGCACTGATTCGTTTTCTGAATGCGAGGAAAGTGAAACCAAGTGAAATTTATCGGCAAATTTGCGATGTTTACGGACAAAATGCGATGAGTGATTCAATGGTGAGAAGATGGGTCCGACAATTCAATGAAGGACGTAGTGACGTGCACGATGAAGAACGAAGTGGGCGTCCATCTTTGGTTACAGAAGAACTGGTTCACGCGATTGATGGCAAGATCCAGGAAAACCGCAGGTTTACAATTAGTGCTCTCGGTATTGAATTTCTCAAAATCTCACGATCAACACTTCAACAATGACGACGAGCTGAAAGAAACTGTTTCCAACTGGTTGAAAACACAGGCGGCAAACTTCTATGAAGAAGGTATACAAAACCTTGTGCCACCTATGACAAATGCCTGCAAAATTTCGGCAGTTATGTGGAAAAGTAGTTTAAGAGTTGTAGAATTTTGTGTAATAAATAATTTTTCTGTATCTGTACACAATTTAATTTTATTACCAAACGGAACTTACTTTCTGGACGTGCCTCGTAATTAAGTGAAAAGTAAGACAATAACAAATAATAAACTTAGACCTAGACAGACTTAAGACAAAAAAAAAACAAAAAAAAAAAAAAAAACATTATGATTTAATGTCTTTTGTTTCTTTTATCACGTGGAGAGTTGTAATAAAAAGTAAATACAAGGCTGATTCAGAAAGTAATGTCTCCAAGCCCATTACTTGGTCAATAGTACTGCAAATATTCTGAACTGTTTACCATTAATGCATTGATGTCTAAGCTATAGAATATCACTTGTTTCACCTTCCTATCTCTTCTCGTTCCAGAGTAATTGAGCAATCCATGGCATTCAGTGGTGACGTCCGGTTGAAACAGAGGGCTGTCATTGAATTTCTGACTGCGGAAGGTTGTGCGCCCAGGAACATTTGTCGCCGGTGACGAGTCATGGATACACCATTACGACCCGGAAACGATGCGTCAGTCGATGGAGTACCACCACACGTCCTCTCCTACGCCAAAAATTCAAAGTTGTCCCATCTACTAACAAAGATTTGTTGACATTCTGCCCCATCTTGCCCATACTCCAGACCTTATGCCCTGTGACTTTGGGCTCTTCCCCAAACTTAAGGATCAATTAAAGAGTCAACGCTACAGTTGTGACGCGGAAGTGGAACCAGCAGTTCGGCAACGGTGTCGCCAGCAGCCGCCACAATTCTTCGCCGACGGCATGAAAAACCTTGTTTTGCATTGGCGCAAGTGTGTTGCCAGTAATGGGGACTACCGTAAAATCCCTCTTGTCCCCCCTCGGCTGGTACATCACTCCGGTTGATCCGACCGTGCTCGAGCCGAACTTATCCCGACTCATCGGTGACTCACGAGGCCCATTGTCGTTTACTGACTCACGAGGCCCATTGTCGTTTACTGCCGTCGCGGCATTATTGTTTACTTGCTGTTACAGCATATTCGCTTTAGTGCTCCGTCATTTCTTGTATCGTTTCTTTCGTTGTGTGTGTTTTCTGTATTGTACCATGCAGTTTTTAGTAATTACTGTTCGTCTGTTTTTACTGTAGAGAACAATACAGTGATTCTTGAGTTAAGAGATTGTTTATTATACCATAAATCCATATTTTTTCTGTATTTTCTGATAATTCGATCTTTTTTGCGTTTCGACCATACCCCAAAGGTGATGGATTAGAGGAGTTCTATTGTATGTTGAAAAATAATGCCGACATTGCTGACATTGCAAGCTTTCCAATGATACCTGTATCGGTATTATCTGTCAAACACAAATAAAGGTATCACCTTGGAGGTATTACTTTCTGAATCACCCTCGTACATAAATAATATAAAAAGGTGAGCACATTTTTAAGTTTAAGGTAACGTACTAAGAAGAAAATTCCCCACCTCAGACAAAAGGGGAATAAATCAAACACGAGAGCAGAATAAATAAATAAATAAATAAATAAATAAATAGTGTGTGAGAGAGAGAACAAATAAGCAGTACGTCTGTTCTATAATAAATCATGAAAATAGAGTCAACATTAGGGGGATGTGGAGGCCTAAGAAATATTTTTTTAAAAAAATCTTAAACTGTAGATTCACGTCTCACTTAGCCTCACTCCTGAAAAGGAACGGTAAACTCCAAACAAACAAGCCCAGTTCAGTAAGAAGAAAAAATAAAACCTCTTACACACGCAATCAACGGAATTAGTATTTCCTCGCACCACTTTTACAAACTACGTGGGTCGTCCAAGGAAAACGTTACCCTATGTTGCCAAAATATTATTTCTTAAGGCACAGACAAAAATCAAGTTGCATCAAAGAGCACGATCCTTTCTCACTTTTCAATGTAATCCCAAGGCGACGGCACAATCATTCGTCTCATTGTTGCACGTGCTTTTGAAATCCATTTGCAAAAAAAATTTCGCAGATGTCTGAACCTCGAAATCATTCTGAAAACGTTGGCCGTGCAGTTGGGACTTCAGTTGAGGAAACAAGAGAAAAATCATTCGGGGCTAACTCAGGGCTATAGGGGATGTGGTAACCTTTCCCATTTCATTTCTCGAAGTTTAGCTTGTATTAGCGCTGCCGAATGGGGACGAGCATTGTCATCTAAAAGAATAATACAAGCAGAAAGGAGTCCAGGACAGGACGTATGCGACGAATTGCGTTTTTCACTTTCTCCAGTGTTTGGCAATAACTTGCAGTTTTGACTGTTTCCTCTCTCTTCAAAAACTATGTAAGCATTAATTCCTTGCAATCCTAAAAGACAGTCACAAAAACCTTACCTGCAGATGATTGAGCCTTGAACTTTTTCCTCGACGTCCGCTTGAATTCTGAAGTGTAGTGATGAACGTAGCTCTCATCCGGAGTCATAATACAACAAAGAAAGTTGTTCCCTTCATTGTAATATCGGGTCAGATAATCCAGGCAACACGCCATGCACATGTTGCGATGCTGTTCAGTGAGTTACCGTAGGATACAACGCGATGAAACCTTCACGTATCCCAGTGTTTCTTAGATAATTTTGTGTGCAGTCCCGACAGAAGTATCAAATCAACAGCCGCTTCACGAACCTTGATTCTTCGGTTGGATAACATCAGTGGATTCATTTAGTCAACCAATGTTGCGTCACTGACTAGAGATGGACCACCGGGCCGATCTTAATTGAATATGCTTTTTCATCCTTTAGAAAACAATTTGTACCACATTTGCACCATTTGTATGGGACATTACAGTCTTCATAAACAACAATCAGCTTTCTGTGAATGTCGATAGGAGCAAAGTCATTTGCTTACTCATACTGGGTCACTGAACGAATCTCTTTACTCCACACCGCCAACACGTTACTCCGCCATGACTCCTGATGGTCAGGGAACATTTTTCACTGCATGACTCATTGCTAATCACTCGCCGCGCATGCGTGGGGTAGCCCGCATGAACATTACATTGTATGGTAAAGGCAGAGAAAAACGAAACAACACACTGCTACTTTCATGTCAATTATTAAGCTCGTACTTTCACCAAAACAAAACAGGGAAACTTCTTCCTTGAACGACCCACATATATCACAACGATAGCATTATAATGGCAGTTCGACTACAGTTTAACGGCAGTTCGAGAGTCTACAGATAAGGGTCCTCATTTCTCATACATCTGTCCCTACGTTGAACTCCGCAAAGAAGAAAACTGGGAAATGGTCGAACCACTTTTGCGTAGAGTCACGAACAGCTTGATCGTAGGTAGAACGCTCTTCCCTCAGGCCTTTTCAATAAAGGAAAACATAACAGTTACAAGGAGAGAGATCTCTGATGTAAGACAGATGATCTATAAGAGATTGCGAAAGCACAGTGTTCGTTATGTTATATTTAAAGCGGGATCTCTGACTGTGTACGACGGAACGTGGGGTTCTCGGTTCGATTCTAGCTCTTGCCAAGTGATCTTTGTGGTGTTAATACATTCTACATGGGCTTACTCGGGGTTCTCCAATTTCCTCTCACTTTCTTCATTCCACTATTACCACCCATGTCATTAACCCTTACAGTATGTCATCGCCGTCTCCCTTAGACTCGAAGCATAATCGTGTGAAGCTAAACCAGGGTTTTCCGAAGTGGGCCCAGCCCGATGAAACCCACTCAGGTTTTTGAGCTTTTGTTAGTATAATATTGGTAGAACTAAGGTGATCACATTGAAAGTGATTTTTATCAGATTTTGGACTTTCCTTGGGCGAATTAGATGCTTTCACGTTAAGGTATACAACAACATTGAAAAGAAGATTTTTACAAAATTCTGGACGCGCTGAATGAGTAAAAGTAACTTACCTTAGCTCGAGATAATTATAGAACAAATTAATGTATGGATTACACTTATAATCTATCTGAAGTAAAATATGGAATTTTATATTTTAGAAAATACTTTCCGTAAAAAGTGTGCTCGGCAACGCCGAGGGACGTTATTCCTCATACGTTTGACGAGTTTAGGGCTATAGGTACCAGTACCGTACTATCAGTAAATATATATATATATATATATATATATATATATATATATATATATATATATATATATATATATATATATATATATATATATATATATATATTAGTAAAACTATTAGTATTATTTCTTAAGTTTGATGATAACACAAGTATTCTTCAGTAAAATTTGGTTTTCGAACAACAATAGTTTAGTTCAGTCATTGTTGCTACTTTTCAAATAAGCATTCTGTAGAATCAACCAGCAATAGATTAAAAATTCTTGTCAAATTTAAGAAGCTTAATGCTGGAGTTCCGAAGACTACGTAACGCTTACTATTTCAAGTGCTTAATTTAAACTCCCGTACTAGTGGAAGTTTCGATGTACTGTAAAGAAAGCTGCATTTTCAGGAAAAATCCGTCGTGAAAGAAGTGCTCGGGAAATTCCCGCAACTGAATGCACAAAGCATCGGAAGTGAATACTTGAACAATAAAACTTTATTTTACGCTGGAAGACATTTAATTTCATTTAAGGCATTTTGAAATATTTACTTTATGAAATATGAATTATATCTTTGTTAATTGTTCTAAATTAATTTTCGAGAAAGAACCGTCTTGCAACAAGTGCTCGGGAAATTCTCGTAATCGAAAGGACGAAGTATCGGAAGTAAACTTCAACAATACAACCATTTATTTTACACTGGAATACATTTATTTGATATAAGTCATTTTGAAACCACTTATTTTAAAAAACATGAATTATATCTTTGTTTTAAATTAATATATTTGCTATTCATATTTGGCGAAGGTCATTGAGGTTCCTGGGATGACTCTACCTACATATGTTCATTTTCCTGCCACACATAGTACAGGGTACAAACTTCGGTCTTTTAAGTTTAAATTTTCAGAGTACAAGCACGAGACACACTAAATTTCCTGTATAGATTTTGGCGGCACACCAACGTAAAAATTTCAAACTGGCGGCCATTAAAAAAAAGAATAAAAAAAGCAGGTATTCATTTTATAAAACGTAATTTTCGGATATCCACGCTATAGGGTGAAATTTTCGGACTTTTAAGTTGAAATTTTGAGGGTAGAAGCACGAGACATTCTAAATTTGCTGTAAGATTTTCTCGGCGATCCAATGTAAAATTTCCAAATGACGGCCATTTTTTTTCAAAACAGCAGTGAAAAAATAGAAAATTGTTGCAAGTTGTGACAATAACAATCCTGAAATATAAATCACATTTTAACACTTTTACCCCCAAAGACATTGAAATATTTCGAAAAAAAAACAAACAGTTAAACCCGAAAAAACCCACATGGGCACAGGTGGGTTGTGTTTTTTGAAACTCTGCGCTAAACTGAACAAAAAGTATACGAGGCAAAAAGACCTTCCGGGAATAGTCAAACCCAGGATCCCACGTATAGAAAGCACATGTTAGCCACTATGCTGGAAAGGTGTACACATACACTGTTTTCAAGCTCCTCCTTTACTCTGCGGATGTGTCTCGACTGACCATGTTATGTGCTGTTACTACAAACAGCGAGCCACGTACTGCTGCCACCTTTTGGTTGCCTCTACAACTGTATGCAATGTTGCTAGCTTTCCCTAAATTTCAGTTGAACACCCGTCACATTTTAGGTTAAAATTTATTTATGAATATTAGGACCAACTCTGATAAAACCTTCTTAAAAGTAATTCGCATTTTTAGTTCAACTGAAACATTTGACAAGAATCTGTCTTCACACTTCAATGAGTAAGGAAGAATATCAACTGAAGTAGGCAAATGAATATCAGCTTAATGAAACGTCTCGGTTCGTGATTGTGTGTGTATCCTTTATGCAGCCAACTCCATATTTACATTTTCCCATACGCTCTTTTGAGGCACACGGATAAAGAACTAACCACTCTTCCTCTCCTTAATTGACTTGGTTACATTGCAAGACTACTCTATGTAAATGGTTGAAAACTACTCTCGGGTTTAAGAATTTAAGATATAAAATAAAAAGACAGATACTCATAAGCTGTGATCTTAGTTCATAAATTGCATTTAACATAATTAATAATGAGTATTTAAAAAAAAAAAGAGAGAGAGAGAGAGAGAAAGAAGTACGAAAAAAAAAACAGTTTAACTAATCGTTATCTCGAGAGAACATACCTTTTTCTTTGTCTTGGCATTTTCTCTTAACACTTTATCTGCTTTGACACAAGACTCTACAAAATCATGCCATGAAGCCAATTGATAGAAACAAGTGCTGCAGACCCGTAACGGAAGGTCATCGTTTGCTGCTACCTACAAGACCAAAATTCAAAATATAATGAATTTTGGGAGAGAAAAGGTAATGAAGAATCTGAAATCTTAGAATCAGTTTCGTATTTTGTACTATTTATTGTTATCAACTTTCATTCAAATTTTAATTGATATTTTGTACTTTTAATGGACATTTCCTTCCTTGTAACTTAATGATGCCATCGTGTACAAGTCTTAAATATAACACATACCAAAAATCTCAGAAAAAAAATTCTGAGTTACAGAGATACACAACATCAAACAATGCAAAAATGCACTGCTTACATCACAACAACAAAAACGAGCGTTTTGGTGTGACGTTATATATCGGTTTTCTCCTCTGAGCCGTATGAAAAATTCAGGGAATCCTTAAATCCTAACAGTCACCTACGCAAAATTACCTTCAAGAAAAGAAAAAGCACTTCCTAGGTACGACTCACACATAGTTGTTTTTAAGAGACTTGTAAAAATCTGTCCCCCATTCAAAGAATCTCAGCAGAAATTCTATTCTACAAAAACAAGTTTATTATTATTATTATTATTAGTACCGGGTGTGATTGAAAAGTACCGGAACTTTTCCCGCCGCGCGGCTCCCTGGCGTTCGAAAAATGTGAGGGGTGGGGGGAAATGTGCGCGGGACCTTTCTCTTTCAAGCGGAACTTGGCCCAGTGCGCTGCGAGCAGCGGTTGAGAAAGCACCGCTGTCCGCGCGAACGTCGTTTTGGTCGTCGGTCACGTTTTTTGAGCGCCGAAAATGGAAGATTGACCAACGCTACGCCAAAAGACGTTCACCGAGGGGTCGTACTCGTAGCACCATGTTTCATCACCACTGATCACACTGTCTAATAACTCTTCGCCGGCTTCCACACAATCCAGCACTTCACGACTCATTTTCACTCGCAGTTCTTTTTGCTCCTCGGTCAACACCTTGGGGACCAGTTTGGCGCACACCTTCCGCATGTTCAATTCTTCAGTCACAATTTTTTGCACTGCATAGTATGTCAAATTAAGTTCTTCGCTGATCTCCCGGAGGGTTGTCCGACGGTCCAGGTTCAGGTATTCGCGAACTCGGTCGACGTTTTCATCGGTTTTCGATATCGACGGTCTCCCAGAACGTGGTTCGTCATCGGCGTCCTCCCGGCCTTCCCTGAAGGCTTTGTGCCACTCAAAGATCCGAGTACGGGACATCACATCTTCCCGAAAGGTTTCCTTGAGCAGGTCCTGGGTCTCGGTGAATGTCTTCTTTAGTTTGACACAAAACTTGATGGCGTAGCGTTGGTCAATCTTTGACTCCATTTTCGGCGCTCAAAAAACGTACCGACGACCAAAACGACGTTCGCGCGGACAGCGATGCTTTCTCAACCGCTGCTCGCAGCGCACTGGGCCAAGTTCCGCTTGAAAGAGGAAGGCCCCGCGCACATTTTCCCCCACTCCTCACATTTTTCGAACGCCAGGGAGCCGTGCGGCGGGAAAAGTTTCGGTACTTTTCAATCACACCCTGTATTTCACAAATCATTATTTATCGTGTCCAAAACAAGTTTATTATTATTATTATCATTAGTATTTCACAAATCATTATTTATCGTGTCGAACACGATATCTTAACACTACACTTTACTGATATGCAGCACATGTTACGCTTATACAACCAAACCAGTTGTCGGATTGATCTGATATTGTATTCATTACAATAAAGTTGTATTTACTTGAAACCTTGAAGTTTAATTTCATTCCCTCCATTCCTTCTGGGAGATATATATATATACGTGCTGCATATCAGTAAAGTGCAGTGTTAAGATATTGTGTTCGACACGATAATATATATATATGTAGCTAGCTAGGTAGATATTAAATCTGTATTAGTTTTTAGTAGGCAATTCAGGCTCGAAGTAACACATCTTTAGTAACGAAAACGTCCGAAAAAGTTCTAAAGTCTTCTAAGTTCCTATGAGCAGGGCCGGCTCGTCAGGGCGGAAACATTTAGGGGCGGAATTGCAGGCATTTATTTTTAGGTGCGGTTTATCAACGTTAGCCAAAACATACGTTCCCCAGCGCCCTACATATTTAGGAAAAGGTAGTTAATGAAAAATGGGATCACCTAAGATCGATTACTGTTCACCTATAAGGAGAGGGGGAACATCTATCTGACCATAGTACGTTTCCGTGTTCCCACTGTTCATTCTATGACTATAGAAGCTCTCCTGCTTTATCTGGATATTCAGACTCCGGATGCTCACAGAAACGTTACTGACCTAAAGTTTCTACATAAGGTAGTCAATGGAAACTTCAGGTCTGATGCCCTACTTCAAAAATTATTTCTTCACATTCCTACCCGTGTAGCACCAAATACCCACCCCTCTTCTCCTTTCCGGCCCTAGACTGTCGATTATTCAAAGGTCCTCCTTTCACAGAGCACCGAATTTATCAATCAGATAACAACTGATGTGGACATTTTTTAAGCTATTCACGAATAATTACACAAATTCAAAATAACTAAAAATGAATTAAGAAACTTCATTTTTGCTTTATCTTTTTTATTATTATTTTTATTTTTAATATTGTTAATACATGTTTGTAACGTTTCTCTGTGTAAATGGCACTCGTTATGCTGTATCTGTTAAAATAAATAAATGATATAAAAAACAATTTTTCAGTTTGGCAACTCTGCACTCAAACCCACCTAGACTAACGTGACGTCTTCAACAAGTCAACTGAAAGAAAAATAATTCGATTACAATTCCTTCTCCCCTCTAAAAAATAAAGAAAGACACGGCTATGAATGCAGTCAAAGAAAGATTTTCCCAGTTCAATGATGTATGTGTTATCTTCGAATTTTTGTACAAAATTCATGATCTCAAAAACAAAAACGCAGCAAAGATCAAACTGTTGTATGAAAACTTGGAAAAGGCTTTAACAGTTGAAAATAAAGAAGGTGTGAAAGAATGTGATATTGATGCTCTAGGACTTGTTCTGAGCTCAGAGGAATTTATCATCATCTTAATGACTCAGTATCAACCCCTGAAGAAGTCCCAAGCTACATTTACCACCATGGTCTTGAAAATGGATTTCTGAACTGTTCACGTTGGAAGTGTCCGTGGCTAGTGTAGAACGAAGGATATTATTATTATTATTATTATTTTCAAATTAAAACTCATTAAAACATTATCTTCGTTCTACAATGTGCTAGGAAAGACTAATAGGTGTAGCCACAATTTCTACTGAAAGTGAGTTAGCAAGATAAGTAAACCCGACAGTCCTAGTGGAAGAGTTTGCAAATATAAAAGCAAGGAAGGTATTGTTAAAGTTACAAATGCTGTTGCTCAATTTATCTCAAACAGTGAGTGAGAGACTTTTGAAAAATATTAAAATGTACTATCACAACATTACTTTTTTTTTTTTTTTTTTTTTTTTTTTACACTGGTGCAAACACAACTGATTTTTCTGTGATATTTGTTGAATGTAGAAAAAAATTACTTCAGTCAAAAATTATATGTAAGTATAAACTTTCTATTACTAGTTTAGACTAATTATTGACGTATAAATTGTTCAAAACACAAAGCTGTTTATAGTATACCTCTTAACTTTTGTTTCTTAAACAGACAAACATTAAATTTTCGGACACGTTCTCCATGGAATTTTTTATAAAGAATTACAACCATATTATATATATATATATATAGGGTTTTCATAAAGTCTGGACGGATTTAATTTGCTTATAATTTTCATAAAAATGCTCATAATGAAATCAAATAAAGTGCAAACGGTAGCGGAAGGATTAAATTTTTAGTTGGCAACAATGTTAGATAAGTGGCAACTCTGAACACGTTGACAGAGGGAGAGGGAGGGCAAGGGTCAGTTTCATACCAAATTCCATCCATTGTTGTTTTCATTGTTGTTTCAATGTTGACTGTTAAAAGTAAGTTGTAAGCTGTATTGGTGTGTGTGTCTTTTAAAGAAATAAATAAATGAAAAACTCCTCTGAGAAGACTATTTTTTTTTCCGTATCAAAGATGGCGTCGGTGAAAGAGAAAGCGCAATGTGTTCTGTGGTACGCAGAGCTAAAATCACCAATTCTGGTGTGTCGAAAGTTCACCAAAGAGTTCAAAAAGCCGGCACCGACTGAGAGTGCAATCCGAAAGTGGCATGCTAAGTTCTTGGAGATAGGAAGCGTCCTGGACCGTCCTCGAAGTGGGAGGCCGCCAACATCGCCTGCAACAGTGAGCAGGGTAAGGGAAAGCATTATCAACAGCCCACAGAAGTCGATTCCTACGCGAATGTGTGGACGTAAATGGCGCCCAGTTGGAGGTGTGGCGGTGAATGAACTGAGCTGGTGCAGATTACAGGTAAAAATTTAATCCTTCCGCTACCGTTTGCACTTTATTTGATTTCAATATGAGCATTTTTATGTAAATTATAAGCGAATTAAATCCGTCCATACTTTATGAAAACCCTGTACAATGGATATCGACATGGTTTACATTACAATAAAATTTTAACTTCCTGTTACCCCGTGGTTATATTAGTAAAATTTCATTCCAAATCCCACACCAATAAAAATGTTTTTAAAAATAATTGGCTTGTAGATTTGTAGATTACTTATTAATATTATAGAGAGAGGCATTGGAAGTAAGTTTTATTTTATTTAATGCTTAAACAATTGGTAACAATATGATGATGTGGTGAACATGTACGGGGTAACAAAGCTTCACTTTGGTTTGGATTTGGGAGAAAAGGAGATTATAGAGGCGCAGACATGTTTTTCGCCTAGGGTATAAATATCCTAGAGCCGCCCCTGCCTATGAGGAAAGGGAAAACTCGATTTTGGAATCTGAAACATCGTGAAAAACGTTGCCCAAGACGAAACCAAACTGCAGTTTTGTTAGTAGGAAGTTAGTTAGTAATTTCTCATTCTTGTGAAAGTAATATTAATTTCTTGAATAAATAATTAATCTCATTATAGAAATATTTTTGTTTGATTTTCCAATCCTGTACATACTTCATACTGTTACGTGTCTCCCAGAACTCTTGTATGTATGTAATATTTCACTACTTAATTCTGCGTTGAATTATTTAGATTTTCATTATAATTAACTCAATATCTTATATAAATTTGAGATTTAATGCCACAGAATCAAAAGCATAAAAGCGGTGAATTCCGCGTCGTACTAACCCAATCTAATCAAGGGTGTTTCTGGCCCACTTTTGAGAATATTATCAGTTTTCCCATGTTTTAGACACAAATACCAAATAATACTAATAATGTTAATAATAACAAGTTTCCACATCACAGCAAAGAACAAGGTTCCTTACCATAATAGGTAAATATTTCATTATCTTCTCATGCAGTCCTTCATAATCAAAGATAGGAACGCTGTCAGTCGTTGTACATGCACACAGACGACACACTTCGGAGATGATTTTCTCAACTTCTTTCTGCGATTCTGCAATGAAATACACAAAATACAATATATTCATGTGGAGTTCCTAATCTATGTCACCTACTTATATTATAGTTCTTATCAAGATGAAAGAAAAAGTTCCATATTTCTAAACATACAGATAACAAAAACTATCACATATACGAGGAGGAGTCAAATGAAAACCATAATTATTTTTTTTAAATATTATTTACTGGTCACACAGGGTACAGAAGTAAATTACTTTTCAACATAGTCCCCTCCTCGTTCAATGCAAGTCCGCCAGCGCTTCGGAAGAGCCTGAATACCTGCAGAAAAAAAGTCTTTTGGGCGACGGCGCAACCACTCGTGCACCGCGTTGCGTACCTCTTCATCGGAGTGGAACTTCCTGCCGCCCATTGCTTCTTTGAGCGGACCAAACAGATGGAAATCGCTCGGTGCGAGGTCTGTTTGAGGCTGATGGTAATGCACCCATGTTTCGTCACCAGTGACGATTCGTGACAGGAAGGCATTACCGTCACTTCAGCACGCCACAAAAGGTCTTCGCACACATCAACACGTCGCTGTTTCAGTTCAGGCGTCAGTTGTCGGGGCACCCATCTTGCAGACACCTTATGAAACTGGAGAACATCATTCACAATATGATGTGCCGATCTATGACTCATGTGTACAGTACACATGCTGCAATTTCGTCTATTGTCACACGGAGGTTTTCCAAAACGATGGCTTCAACGGCTGCAATGGTCTCTGGAGTCACTACGCGCCGAGCCTGTGCCTTTGCAAATTTCCGGCACCATTCATAGATTTGTGGCTGTGACAAACACGCATCTCCATACTGAACCTTCATTCGCCTAAAAATGTCAATCGGTTTCACACCTTCACTTCGCAAAAACCGAATCACAGAACGCTGCTCCTCGCTGGTGCATGTAGCTAGTGGGGCTGCCATTTTTGAACTGTTGTTGCGCCGGTGTTTGTGCATCTGCCGGCTGCTGCCACCTAGGAGACATCCGGCATACTATCGTAAACAGGCATGCCAACTTACAGCTCACTGGCGCCATATACGGATTTTTATTTCTACTTTTATGGTTTTCAGTTGACTTACCCTCGTAGATGGTTATCAAAATAAAGCAAACAACTACAATTTCCAACATGTAAAATGTGTGAGGTGATAACACTGTGAGTGTGTTTGTAGTACGTCTGATTATGGAAAATGGGAGACTTCCCTGAGCTTCCAAAGAGAGCAAATCGTGGGTGCGCGATTCGTTGGTGCAAATGCATGTAAATGACCAGTTTGTTCCTGGTATCTCGAGGAACAGTGTCCAAGCCACAAAGTAATGACGGCCCTGACAGATCTCATGACAAAACATCGATAAAGACTAACAGTGGACAGGAGAGAAGCCTCAGTGACAGAGATTGCGAGCATTGAATATTGTCATCATGGACCGCGGAGTGAATACGGCAAAAGTGACTGGAACTCAATCAGCACTTGGAACAGCACACTGCGACAATCATAGTTCAATTCGACTTACACAACCTACACATCCGACGTCACTTTGCTATTTCCAAACCGCTGATTACATCAAACCACGCTTTACCGCATCGAAAATGCTGCCATGCACATACAGAATAGATCGCTAATAACTGGAAAAGTGTAATATAGTCCGTTGAGTCTCTTTTCATTTTATTTGTAACAACTGGGCGTGTTTGTGTGTAGCGAAAGGCTTAAAAAAAAGCTTATGCTCCGACCTTTCACTCGTGAAACATGGCATTGGCTCTGTGATACAGCCGCATTGTTGACAGTGATTATATGGACATTCTTGAACAGTTATGGTCAGTTCTGAAACCGAAGCAGACTCCGAAGCAGATATTCACACCATTCTCGCTGATGAAACTGAATGCTCCATTGCATGAGGAATGGTACACTCCTCTGAAACCACTCCTGGCATAAATGCCTCCATTCTAGTAAGAACTGCAACGAGTAAGAACTGTTATGCAGGCTAAGATGATTCCACGCCATACTAATCAAGTAAGCTTAAATTTTCTTCAAGTGTTAACATTATTTTGGGAATTATCTGTATGGAATATAACTTGTAGCTAAGGTTACTACAAGTACACTAAGTTACTACTAGGTACACTAAGGTTAAAGAGGATATTCCTTAAGGATAAACTTATCTGCAGCGTTTTCTCCGCATTCTAAACATTTCTACAAGCTCAATTATTATTGTAAAAGACTGCTATTCTTTTATTAGATTGCATTCAATTCATTCTAATATTTTATGTTGTTGCCTGCTATACACCGCTGTGTATGATACCTCTTATCACATACACGTTCCTTGCCTAGCAGCTAAGGTCATCTCAGTAACAACCAACAACCAATGACAAGCTACCATCCTGCAGTTACGTCATAGTCACGCGAGACTATCGCGGCCAGAGCGACAACGCGGGAAGTGACATACATGCATTACACTCGCGCCTTGTTGAATGTAGGATGAAGATGTTGGAGGTGTCTTCTTTGCAAAATAACTTGGAACTGTGAAACGAGCATGCAATTAGCTACATATATAGATATTTCTCATGGTGAACACTAACATAATTTTAAGCCTTAGTTTTACCCAAACCTAATATGTAAAAATATATGTATAAAACATCTGGTAACATTAAATTTGCTCATATATTTCAGTTGTGATATTGTGATTTCTGAGGTCCTTCCGCGTGTTTTAGAGTGTTAGGCACATGGTTTGCGCCATTCTGATATACGAAATTTAATCGTATTTATGAAGTAAGTATATTTTGGTATAATATTTGTGGTGCTGAGATTGTCAATATTAGATTATTTCGGATGTTGCTTTTTGAATGTCGATTACATATAGTTGGCGAAGGAAGGAGTTAATACGCATGTAATAACTTGTTCAATCCTCAACGCTCGGGTGAGAATACAAGCAGCGGCTACTAAACTATGGTGTTTTCTCTATTCAAGACCTTTTGACCTAATGGAGTAATCATCATATCCTGGCAGATCCACGTACACACTACAGAATACGTTCCCTTTCAGCACCATTCGTACAATACATCCTCGGCACTAGTAAGTTTATTTTATAGATACGATTTTTTTTTTTTTTTTTTTTTTTTTGTTTTAGAAACAACATTCTTCCATTAGAAAACACATAATTATAATTTACAAAATAGTTTTCCTCATACGTACAGAAAATTAAAGATCAGAATATTGAGAATGACATTAATACTATTTTATTATTACTATTGTTTCTTTTAACAGAAAACAGGCGATTTAACATTATCACTTGTTTATGTTAAATAATAATAATTATAAAGGTAACCAAGAAAGTTCTCTCGCTTTTTCACCCATCACCTTCGAACATCAATAGGGCACCTGGAAGATCAAAAATAGTCCCTATGAGCATCGACGACCTTCTGCCAACGTTCTGGAACGTCATGGATTCCATCGCGGTAGAACTTGGGCCGTGAAGCGAAGAAGGTATCAAGTGCATTTTGCACCTCTACTAGGGATTTGAACTGGCGTCCTCTAAGGTAATTGTCCAAGGAATGGAACAGGTGATAATCGGACGGTGCAATCTCTGGGGAGTATGGCGGATGCAATAGTGTTTCCCATCCATGGCGTAGAATGGTGTCCTAGCCACGTGAGGCTTAGCATTGTTCTGTAACAGGAGGACTCCTTTGGGATTCAGAAGTGCTGGCTCCAGTTTTGAGTTTTTCTTGAACACGGTTCAACTGATGACAGTACAGAATTGCATTGATGCTCTAACCAGCTGGTAAGACTTCCCGATGCACGATGCCGCGAGCAGTCCTTCCAACACACAGGAGGACCTTCATGTTGTGGAGTGCTGGTTTCGGCTGTTTTGCAACCGGTTCATGGGATTCTAACCAACGGTGACGGCGCCGTGGAGCTTCATGCAGGACCCATTTCTCATCACGTCAAAACCCTGTAGAGAAATGGCTCCTTCCTCAGATGAGACTGCAAAGAAACATAGATGTCTGCTCGCGCTGCCTTCTGGCTCGGAGTCAAATCATGTGATACCATCGACCCAACATGTAGTGCTTCCTAAGCTTATGGAGGTGCTGCCGAATGGTTTCTCCATTCACACTGAATAGTAGTCCCAGTTCCTCACATGTCTGGCCACCGTTCGCCCCAATTGCTGCTGAAGATCTTCATTTTGTATATGTGTTGGTCTTCCGGCACGTGGTCTTCGAGTGTTTTGTCACCGTCCTTAAGCTTCTTAAACCACCGCTGCACTGTCCGTGTGGTCATATCTTCCGCCACGCTGCAGGCCAATTTGAACTCGTACAGCATACACGCCCTTATGACGCTCTGTGGAGGTCCCACGTTCACTATGTCCTTACGCAAGTTCACGGTGAAACTAAACTGCAACAACCAGGTACTATGTTGGATATATCCACACCAACAACTGGCCTTCGTCTTATCTCCATACGCATTCAACTTACGGTGTGAGGGCCAATTGAACACAGACCTCCACAAAAAGCGACAGAATTTTCTTGGTTAACTTTATACGTACCGTTGTCATGCAACCTGTAGCTAAGTACTCACATGCCAGAAGAGTTCTTGTATGATAAAGCTCACACAACTGTACTTAAGGGGGCATGATGACTCAGTAGTAAAGCGCAAGGGGTCCCTGATTCGATCGCAAGCCATGCGACTTTGCAGTAGATAACATCCGTCCATAGGTTTTCTCGGGTTACTCTCCTTCCCTCGTTACTTTCATTCCGTCAATTCTTTCATCATCAGTCATTTTCATTAATCACCGTCTCCTTTAGCCTGCTAGGAACCATGTAGCGATAAGAATTTAATTTCAAGTGCGTTGAAGTTTAGAAACAGCGTGCAACTGACCTGAAATTCCCCAGTAACGACAGGCATGGTTTGAGCTCTAACTGATATGTGGTAGCATCACGTTCGGACAGGCTACACGAGGGCTGAGCAGTAGTGTATAAATGGTGGCAACACTCGTAACATGCGTCATAGAGGGGCAATCTATCCCAGAACTTGTTGCGACGAACATGGTCTTGAATAATAACTGACAGGGAGTAGCACCAAATGGAACACTAAACGAATGTTGAGCAGTAGCATAAAAATGGCGGCAACACCCGTAACATGCCCAGTAGAGAGTCAATATGTCACAGAATTAAAGCAGTTTCCTCGTAAATCTGACTGCAGTGATAAGAACACATTCTGCTTTTTTTTTCTTTCTTTTTTTTTAATTCTTCTATGAATTTTGAAGGGTTTCATTCCACCTTGCTGATAAAACAACAACAGAATGCTGTTACTCTTGGTGTATTTTACATTACTGTTCCACTTGGTGTTCACATCAGTCAGACACTCTTCAAACGATGCCTATTATTGTCACAAACCTTCAAGTCAATCACATTTCATTTCTAAATTTTATCTCATTTTTCAAAGTTTTCATTTGACTGTCCCTAGCATTTGTATCAGTTGAAATTACGCGCTCCTCCTAGGGTTGCCAACTCTGAAAGAAGAAAAAAAAAACGTAACCAGCTCAAAATTCCCTATGATATAGGTCTAAGTGTGAAGTACGTATCTCTGGACGGACCCATCCATAGGAAGGAAATCTACTATCGTGAACAAAAGTGCATATATTTTTTTCTTTTTTTTAGCTTGTCTTTCTTTTTTTTAAAAAAATAAAGAGTGAGAGAGAAAGTATTTCTTTCTTTTCTTTTTTTAGAGAGGGAGAGGGAGGGCAAGGATCTTATTATTATTATTATTATTATTATTATTATTATTATTATTATTATTATTATTATTATTATTATTATTATTATTATTATTATTATTATTTTGTTCTTTCTTGCCAAAAAAAAAAAAGTTCCGCTCTTCCATCTCTCTCTCTCTGCTTTCTTTCTTCCTTCCATAATAATAATAATAAAAATCTCTTTCTCTCTCTCTCTCTCTCTCTCAGGTCCCAGGCCGCTTCCTTCCTTAACTTTCCCCTCTCTCTCTCTCTCTCTTAAAAAAATCTTTTTTTAAGAGAGAGAGAGAGAGAGAGAGAGAGAGAAAAGAAAAAGGAAAAGAAAAAGAGAGGAAAATAGCACCTGTATTCTGCATATCCTTAGTACTTTTACTAATAAGCTTAATAGATATATTGTGCTATAAATGAGAAACTGAAATCGGCATTGATCATTTTATTGTATTTACCAGTAACTGCCAGTTCTTTAAAATTATCGAAACAGATGAACAAAAGTATCTTAATCTTTACATGACAATTTTGGATTTGGAAAATGAAATTTATTCTTTAAACTTATACTTCAACAACAGGAAATTGCTTTAAGAAGTCCTTTTTCACTCTCAATAAACGTATAAAATTTCTTACAAGTAAATTTCAAAGTTTTCCTGATACAGTCCCTCTCATCTCTTTAAAACTATCTAAACACATGAGCACAACATACTAATCGTTGATACATGGTGAAAGGTGATAGTTTCGGATTTACAGAATAAAAGTTAGTTTATAAAAAAACTATACTTCGAACTAGATGAACTTGCTTTGTAACTAGACATAAATTCGGAAAAGCAGGTCATAAAGGAACTGGTAAAAAGTTTGTACCAGTCACCGGCTTTAATCAAAATAACAGCAATATTTCCCGTCAGGCTGGTGAAAAACCAGCTAGTTGGCAACCCTATCTTCTCCTGATAAGAAGTAAAATGTTTACCTAAGTGAGCTTCGTGAACATCCTGCCAAGTTTCTTCCAACTTTATCTTTATATCACAGATATTCTTTTCTTCTCCATACTCACTACTAGTAGCCACTAACTTTGTTACAATGTTTTTTTTCTTCTCGTCAATAACAGAGTCTGCTGTTTCCTTCAGCGGCAAATCAGAAACTTCCACGACTTCATACAAGTTCTCTAAATCACTTTCACTATTTTCCGAGACTTCGCCTTTTACATCTTCAAAGCTAACAGTCTCAGGGGCGGTACCCGTATCGATCATGAAAGTATGAAAGGCTTCACTTTCACGTTGGCAAAGTGAACAATTGGTCAAGTGACGATGTAGCTTTTGTCTGTAACGAAAATAAAGCTGCAATAAGATTTTACGGGAATCACGTTTACATTTCTTCTTATCTTCCTAATTACATTTCATTACTCAAAAAAACATTTCAACATGCAATAATACAATTCGTTTAAAAACTCATCTCCAAGTTTCGAAAGTTGGTTATACAAGTAATTTGTCAAATTTACCTTGGTGAAATTAGCTTCAAAGAGAGATAAATTCTTTTATATACAGGTATATACACAGAAGGCCGTTTCATCCTTATGTTGGTGAACTGCATCCGCTTGGCCTAAGTTATTAAACCACTTTTCCACCACCGATCATGTTTAATATGATTCTGGCGTCGAACAATTGCACAACTTCGATCGGAACTTCCACTGAAAAAGGCTTCTATTTGGTACACCCTGATTTACTTTAGCCCATTCGTCTTTGCATAATTTCCACAGTCACTTAAGCGTTGTGGTTCGACGTTTTATGATGTTCTGTTTTAATAGGCAAAAGAAACAAAATTCCATGGGTGATGTACCTGCCGAATTACCAGAAATGTGTCCAAATGAGACAGCCTTGAAGCCTGTCTCCTGTTCCATGTAGGGAACCGTTGTTTTGACGGAGTTACTACTGGTCTTGTCTTGGTGGATGTGGACTTTAGCGGTTTTATTACCATACAAAGTAGGAACATGTTGGAAGTAATGGGATTTAAGACATGATGAATATTTTAAGGATTCACACCTTCTAGTGTAAGTTACTTCTACAAACACATTTAACAACTGTAAACACGTATTATTGTTTACCGACACAGTTACAACCAGATGATAGTAGGAGGAAACAGGAAGACACGAAGCCAGTTCGGACGAAACCGAAGATGGACGAACCTCATAGAGGCCACCCATAAAAGAGAACCGCAAGAGGACCAAGATATCAGTTCATAACTGATCATTAACCTAACAACACTTTCTCTTCAGGTCTCTATGAACAAAGGAGAATCCTAACCAAACCTTATCTTTAGAGGCAGCCATGGACAAAAGATATATTCAAATTACAACCCAATCTTCCGAGGCTGCATTGAGCGAAGGAGGTTCCTTATAAACTGTCTCCCGAAGTCGCTGTGGACAGAGGAGACTCCTTAACAACACACCCCAGAGGCTGCAATGAGTGAAGGGATTCCCGTACAAACCTAACTCTAATTAACCTTAATTTTCCGAAGCGATTACTGTGTGCTAAGGATATACTGAACTTGAAAACACTTATATTTTGTATTACAAAAAAACTTTATAAATTGTTTATGGAAACTTATTTTTATAATAAATTGGTGAAAAGCTTATCCCGGACCGTTTTTATTCTATCTTAAACCATTTCAATATAGTAAACAGTGTTTACCTTTACATTACATGCCATTCTATGTATAGGAAGCTTTCCTTAGGTACAGAATCCGGCCACTATCATAAATCTTTCCGGGAAACTTCACTTGCATGTGCGAATCTACTGTGCATCCTTCCTTCCATCAACAGGACGGTAGTAAATAGCATGTATCTGCTTTGATCTGGTCAAATAAACCAACACCACAACTAGTGTGATGACATTTGTCACCCGTTAAATAGCGCTCATGCAGAATTTTGCATGGACTTTTGTGCCTTTGGCCTATCACAAAACGTCATGTCACAAAAGTTGAGGGACTCTGGCAAGTATGCAAGGACAAGTGGGCTACACTGGATTAGACTGTGCTGAAAACAAGCCTCCTTCAATGATAACTCCGATGCCGTGCAACTGTTCATCCCCAGGGACATCATAGTGAACATGAACGGTGTAGAAAACGGGTTTTACAGCCTAGGACAGGCACACCCAAATCACTACCATAATGATTAAATGAATTGTGTATATACAAGATGGACGATTTGCCTTGAAACGTCCTTGGAACTTTTAAATTAATATGCAATTTAAAAAAATGAAATTTTGTATCACGTAAATATAGGCAGGGGACAGTGTTTGGCATACCCTGTGGTACCAAAGTCCAACCAAGCTGCCAACCCAACATAAAGTTGCATTGTTTCAAATGGTACTACGTCAGGTTATTACATATTTCACTACAATTAAACGAAAATTCACAATGTTAAATTTGTTATTCATTGTTGCAAACTACAGACAATACAGTATCACAAACCCAAATTTTGACGGCCTTTATAGCAGTAACAATGCAGGTGACATACACAGAGAAAAAAAATGCAAGACTAGATCGTGAATCGACCCAGGTCTTCAAATTTACCATGAAAATGCGTTAACCACTCAATTATTCAGTCCATTATTATTATTATTTACCAAACCAACCTGTCAGACTCAGGATCTCCAGACATACTTAAAGAAGCTCTAATAAATTTCCGTACTCTCTTGTGAACGATTGTGCCTTCAAAAACAGTAGGAACTGCTGACAGCTTGAGTTTTTTAATCTTGACATCTTCTTTGTAATCCTCAGGCTTAAAATGTAAAGAACACACATATAAATAATCGTATTCGCCCGAAAACCTAAAGCTGCTGTCAATGCTCTGAATAGACGATTCCCACAGCTCTCGCATGTGTAAGTCAGACGGCACCTCATGTACAACGATCGCAGCTCCATTTTCATCTCGATCACGGCATCGGACACAGCAAGAAGGAACGCAGCAAGATTTCATTACTGTGTCACCTGTTGGTCTGAAATCAAAAATTGAATTCATTCAATTACTAATTGGTTGTTGAACATATGGAACTTATAATAATAATTAAAATTAATCTGAATAATGTTTTTTTCGTGTACTTTTTAGCCTATTTCAAGTGCTTCACGCGGGCACTCCTTGTCGGGGCTTAGGCTTAGAACTTTCTTCTATATAAATCTTCACACAGTTTTTGTAGCAACTGTAGTGCATGTATATATATACAATTTATTTTTACATAGGGGAGGCCGAGGTAATAAGAGACAAACGGGATAATAAGAGACAAAAAAAATATTCTTACACTTGCATTGATTTGAGGAACTAGAAAAAAATATGTGTGATTGTACTAAAAAGATGAAACCTGCTGATGTATTAACACATTTTTCCAGTTGCTTTTCCACCAAAAAAAAAAAAATCATGAAAAATTTTGTTAGTCAGTGTCTCTTATTACCCCTAAGGGGCAATAAGAGACAGGGCTCTCAGTACTCATACACATAGAATAGAAAATGAGTAGTGGTTTACGGAAAAATCTTCAGATAATTCTGAACAATTTACTTTTTTCAGATCGGAAATATGTACATATGTTCCCGAAATATCAAGATTTAAAAAATGAAATTCAATAGTTCGTTCGGAAAATTTAGTTGCCTGGGTATTAAATATCAGAAACCATTGAAACAAAGTATAGTTGAGTTTTACGTAATCTAGATACACCACGGGTAAAACACACTACCAAATAAAAAAGAATGCTGACAAGAAATTTTCTGGAGAATGTCGAAAATGAACTTAAAAAGTGAATAAATTCTCAATGAAGAAAAACCACCGCATTTGAAAAATAGCTTTAGCTAACTTAAATGGATTGAAAAAGCTATTAAATTGTAATCATACACGAAGAGAACATTGAAAAATGTTGTAAACCTATTTGTCCAAATTTTATGTAAAATGTAGCCTATGTAAAACTACATTTTCGAAAAATATGCAAGATGAATATTAAACCTTTTACGATGTACAGTCGAACGTTCATATGAAAAATGTACAAAAGAGTTTGGAAATGTCATGCTAACCTATCTAAAATCCAAGTTAACATTTAAAACCTCATAAATGTAATTTAAACTTTAGTGTAACATAATTATAGCAGGTAGGCCTTATTAATTATCTTAGACTGGATCACTTAAACGAACATAGGAAAAATGTATAGGCCAAAAAGAACTGTTGGCATATAAGCATGAGTTAAACAAATATTAAGAATAGTCCTAAAAACATCTAGGCCTACCAATAGAGGAGGAGTCATATTTAATCTTTCTGTTGTGGTTTCAAAAGTCCTTTTTCACTTTGCTATAAACACAACTAATTTTTTGGAGCTATCCTCTGGAAATCTGGAATGGCCCATTTCCATCCAGTTTGATAGGTCCATAAAACACAAATTTGGATGTCACTGTTTGAATGCCATCATAGGCAGGCCAATTGAAACCATTTAGTCCTTTTTTCAACAATTTAACCTTGCACGGTCCTTTATCTGGGAAAGCAATAACCCTCCCAATATACCAGTCAAGATTGTAGTACACGGCGTAATACATTCCCAAGCAAGATTCTGCTCTGGTTGGATCAATTTCTCCTGGCAAACTTTCTCCAGTTTATGATGAAATTAGTTGATCCAAAGCATATTCTCCACTGTCACTATCTATGCACAGACTATGACTGGATTGCCAGAGTAGAAATTTTCCTATTTACTTTCTACAGAATATACAAAAAATAACTAGCAGGTTATACTTGTCACATGCGCTAAATAAACATTACGTTGAACTGGGATAATAAGAGACAGCTGTCTCTTATTACCCCTTCAAAATTTCTAAAAGAGACATGTGACGAGTATAACCTGCTAGTTATTTTTGTATATTGAGATCCACCTGGAATCAAACTGTGGTCTTTCGTAAAAAGGCACCAGGGTAGGCAAAAACCACGGTTTTTATTGAAAAAAAAAACAAAAAACCAGGTTTTTTGGTTTAAGCTCGTTTTTTTTTTTTTTTTTTTGGTTTAAACCAGTTTTTGTTGTTGTTGTTGTTGTTGTTTAAATAATTTACTCTATGTATTTATATTAGATATGAACAGAAATTAGTTTGTTTCGCCTTGGTGGTGTTATGCAACAACAAGGTTATGCTGGAAGTGGTCACATAAGCTTAAAGCGGAATCCAAACCGCTTCTCGACTTACATCCAAGAGAAATTGTCCATTTGGACACGGAACCGGGACTAATTGGTCACAAATGCGATTGCCGACTCACTCACGAAGGACTCCTGATAAAAATACGTTGTACTGATCTTTACATAGGCCTATTTGTTAATATAATTGTCAAGAGTCATTTCAGAAGGACAAAAAGATAAACAGTTACACAAGGAAAAGCATTATGCCAGAATTATTAAATTACAAATTTGGCATGTAGATATCATTCAATAAAATTAAAGTCAAATCCAAATTGATGTTGGTAGCTACGTAGGCAATTCTTAAATTTTGCCAATTTCTATTAATATATTTAAACAACCTTGCTTCTTTATAAAACAATAGGCATTCATTCAATAGAAATATATAATTTGGTTTCATTTCGTATGTTTAGGCTTAACACCCTTATGAAATACCAAGGTTGTCACGGAGAAGACTTTCGTTTAAAGGGACACCTCGAATCGCTACTTGGTTTACACTTGAAAGATGGGATGCGGTTCGACCGAGAATTGAACACGGGACCCCTTGATTAAAAAGTGAAAAGTAGATAAAGGTAATGCGGATGGTTTGATATGTGGAAACGTCACCATGAAGTTCACACGATTTAAAGCTTTTTTCTTTTGTTTGTTTGTTTAAACCATTTTTTTTAACAGCTGGTTTAAACCACCCAACCCTGAAAGGCATTAAAGCTAAGTATTTAGCCACGATTTTTTTTTTTTTTTTTTTTATTAATTATGGCACCATAGTTCTATATTCCGTTAGAGTTCATTTTTATGTTGCTGTTGTTTTTATTGTTAGTAGTTGCTGTAGTAATAGTAGTAGTAATAAAATAATTCTTTAGCTTAAAATTATAAACCTTTTGCAGTACCAGTGTGTCTGCTAATGTTTCGATTTGAAATTTATGTTTTCGTTTATAAGACATTTTTGTGTGTATTCACAAGTATATTGTATTAAATTTAAAATGTTCAACTAATCATGTCATTCTATCTGAAGCGTTTAGTCTTTTCTTTCCTACTTGACGGTTATATTATTTTATAAAATAGTACTATTTTATTTAATTACATTTCCATTATAAATGTCATATAATGAGTTTACAGAGAAAGAAAGAAAAAGAAAAAAATGAGAGTGTAATTGTGAGCTTTTAATTTCCAAATATAGTAGAAAACAACACTCCTTTTCTAATGTTACGTATTAATTAGATAAATTTACACCATCTTGGTGCTCTTTCTGATTTAACATACTTTTAATGTGCAATTAGTAGCTCAATCCAACTACTATCTACGTTATCTACTGCTTCGCTTACAGCCCCTTCATTGTAGTTTACAGTGCTCAAACTGTGGAATGTTCAATGTGATGGTTCTTGATAATTTAAGGCGAGATTGAATAACCGTATGCGTTAACATTTCAAAACTCTTCTATCGGGAATTGAACGTGAGGAGCCTGTGAATCAGAGGAGCGCGCAAGCCATTTAACAAGAGGGGAGGACTGCTATTAATATTAAGAATACTAATAATAGCAGCAGTAGTCAGAATTGTGTAATTTTCTTGCATTACCCTACAAAGCTTTCGCGTTATAAGTGTGTCCTTTATACATAATATTTACTTAGGAGCTCTCTCGTGGCTAAGCGGTTAGTGTACGCGACTTTGGTGTGGAAGACCCGAGTTCAATTCCCGGTTCGGATTCCACGTTAAACTGTAGGTCCATGTCTCATATAACCTCGCTCCTGAAAAGGACGATGAACTCAAATCAAATAAAATTAAAATAATATTTACTTAACATGTATTCTTTCGTTCAGAAGACAGAATACAAGAAGTTATGAAAGTGTGTACGTAATAATTCGAAATAATAAAGTAAAGCATATTTCAATACCTTTCCAACATTACCTTTTACAGAACATACTTTTATTAGTTACATTTTCCACGTGTAAGTTTCATATAATACTCTGTATACTTTCAGCCAAAAAAAAAAAAAAAAAAGAAAGAAAAAAGTTTCTTTACTAAGCAAACATTATGAAGTAAAATTGAGTTATCTTTAGATGGGGGCGGGGAGGGGAAAAATAAGTAAAAACCAGAAGATTTACAGGGGAAATGAGATGATATTGCATAAAGTTAATTGATTCATGTGCAATTTAAGATGTAAATGGAGTAAAAATACAACGTATCGAAAAGGCTGTAGCGACTATTGGTAGTCAGCGGACGTGTACGTAAGGGCGTATGAATACTGTGTTCACATCTAACCTAACCTAACCCGAAGACAACCTAAAATTAGCGTAATTTTAGTGTTTTTTTTTTTTTTCTTCTAGAGAAAGGATGGCGAGATCTCTCGTGGCTAAGAGGTTAGCGTACGCGAACGTGGGAGACCCAAGTTCGATTTCGGCGTGAATTCATGTGGTTCGGATTCCTAGCTCTAGGTCCACGTTCCATATAGTTCAACGAAGCCTCGCTCCTGAAAAAGACGCTAAACTAAAATAAAATGAAATAATAAAAAAAAAGGCTGGCTCCCAAAACTAAAGATAGAGCCTATGCCACAAAGTTATTCCTAAACACGTCTTTTCGTATGTTGTACAGTCACTCATTGTGATTTAGCGCGTTTCTTTTTCGATAATTACCAAATGCTTTGCATGTGATAAAATTAACTTGTAGGTTAGGTGGCATAAATGACCTTGCTCGTGGAACTACTGAAGCAACGCTCACAGCTCAAACCCAGGAACTTGCTCGAAGTGATGGTGTCTGGTCTAAGATATTAATTTCCACTATTGGAGGATTTTTGTACAATGTAGGAAACCAGTATTTTATGTTTACAAGTGTAATGTTACTAGTGACAAATCCGTACAAGGGCTATACCAGGATTAAAATGAGTAAGTGTACATCAAATACGATTATGTAACTACTAATTCCTATTGGTAGAATATTTCTGAATGATGTACGAAACTTGTATTTCATGTTTACAAGTGCAGAGATAGTAGTATGAAACAATTACAAGTGCTCTAATCTCTGTGATTATGTGCGATATGAAGTATATTTTGTACTATCCTAGTCTTCTCTAGCGCATACTCTTCATCGCTGGCACGCCTGCTTCCTACGGACTCACGCCGCCCTCTTGAGCAGGACCCTCTCCTGCGCTCCTGCCGTGACTTCATCATTGTCGCTTTTAGTGCCAACCTAGCACAAGTTGGTTTACTTCTTGCACTTTGTTTACGCGCATATCCTCCGTCGCCGACGCGCCTGTCCCCTACGGACACCCTTGAGTGAGTCTCTCTTCTGAGATCCTGCCCCTGACTCGGTTAGATAGCATTCTCGATTTTAGTGGCCACCTAGCACAAATTGGTTTGTATTTTTGTGTTAAGTTTAGAGTTCCCTCTCCGGTTTTTACAAAAATTAAGAAAATTTACCGGAGAAATAAAGTAAGAAATGATGATTTGGAGTTCTTATGTGATGTTTAGATGTGTAAGTTTGGCAGTAAGATCATGGTCAATACAAGAAAAGATATTTAGAAATGGTACTATTTGCAAGGCGCGAAAGGTTTCGATGATTCAGCAGCATGGTAGTCGTATAGGATGGCGAATCAGTGCGCTTAATGTGATATTAATGAATTGAGTTTTACAGAATTACATAAGAATAATGAAGAGAATCTATTAAATTTTTATGACAACCACGGATTACTGAATTTAGGTGATAACTGAAGCTTCTATAAGAACCGGTTCTAGTACTGTTCTAGGCTTGTGTATAGCCCGCTCCCCCCAGTTCTTTGTCACCGGAACTGGAAGAGTCACTACTACTACTACTGCTACTGCTACCAATACTACTGCTACTGCTACTGCTACTACTACTACTACTACTACTGCTACTACTACTACTACTATTTATATCGAGAACAGAACCCAACCAACCCCTGCGGGGCTTCTAACCCGTTCCTACTACTACTACTACTATTGCTACTAACTACCACTACTACTACTACTATTGCTACTAACTACTACTACTACTACTGCTGCTACTACTACTACTACTACCGCTACTACTACTACTACTACTTTTACTAAAGATTCCTTACCGCAAGATTTACATCTTAAATCTTTATAACATGCGATTCCGATTCATTATGAACTAGTATGAATCGTTAGAATCACTATGATTCGTTAAAAATCACTGGGGGAGCGGGCTATACTCAATCCCTGTTCTAATCTAACTAGTTTTACCGGGTAGCCTTAGTCTAACCTAACAATTTTCAATGTTTTAAATATTTTATAGGTTTGAAACTGGATGGTTATCTCTAAATTTAAGCTGTATTCTGTACGCAGTCGTTTTTATAGCTTACACGAGGACGCGTATTTATACCCGTAAGGGGATTACGTCAATTGTGCATGCATATTAACAATCTGTACCACATAATTTGGGCAGGTGCCAGTGCATAAAGAGTTCAGAACATTCTAAAGAATAATTTCACGCAATATTTCTTTTCTTTTAATTTAACGGACTATTCTGCATCTGTACCTAGTTGGAATTCAAATTTTGGAAGAATTTAGCTGCTTGTGACTTACATAAAAGTCTGAAGGCCTACTGTGTAACTTTTAGGATCGTTGCTTCACTGGTCATTGCACTAAATGAAAAATCCAAAAGATTATAAACATAGCTTATTCAAACAATACGTTAACTTCAAATTTACTTCACTTGTTTATAATTTTCATACATTATTTTCTCACCTTCTAGATCACAATACACAACTGTTGAAGTACATATGATCACTTAATAAATAAACAAACAAGTCTCACATTTCTGAACCTAATGGATATTATGCCTTACATAATATGACCATTTATCATTATGTTCTGTTGTAACTTACATCTACAATTTTGACCTTAGTATCTTGGCGAACTGTACCATAGTTGCATTCTTTCCTCTGGAGAACAAAAAAACGAAAAATTTCATGATTCAACCATCGTCAGATGATAGCGGTGGTTGGAGTAATGAAACCAGTTCGTGTTTTCGCTCTGTTACGTTGTTGAATTTACGGAAATATTTAAAAATAAGTTCAAGAAGCAAAACGTCACCCTACAAAAAACTGTTTACTTATCCACTAGTTTTATTATTGTCAAGCAAAACCGGAGTGCGCAGCTATCTTCAATATTTATGGCCCTTTCTCACTTTACATCTTGAGCTGGGTGAGGGAGAAGAGGAGTGTCAGGGAAGATCTAGTAATATGCCACAAACAAATGCTTTAGTGCTGTATCGGAAGCAGCATGCAAAATGTCAGCCTTTGATAATATATACCGCACCGGTAATTTGCACTTCCTTCTCTTCCCCCTTTCCAATACAGAGAACCGACTCCTTTGCTGAAGAAAGATGTTAAGTGAAAATTGAAATACTTGTGGCTTAAACGTTCTTTGAAGCATGGTGTTTTATCTTTGTGTTTTTTGATTTGTGAGAGCGTTGTTTTCGTATCAGTATGAAGAGATCCCAAGCTAAAACTTCTGAGAGAAAAAGATGCGTGGGGAGTCGAGTTCGAATCCAGATATTTGCACGCAAAAGTATAAAGTGACGTGCAGTGGTGTATTTAGGGGGATGGCTGTCGGGCTCAAGCCCCCCGAAATAGATAATTTTTTATATGGTAGAATAATAACTACCTACGGTAGAATATACCTACATAGACCCAGTATATATATATCCTCTCAGGAGATTGTGCATTAACCAAATTCCAAATTCATCCCGAAACAAAATCCTAAATACGCCACTGGTGACGTGGGAAAATGAGTCAATATTCATGAGATGGTTGCTGCCTATTAAAGATTGTTCTTCAAAAGCATGTTTTATGTGCAAGAAAGAAATGCATGTTAAACGAATTGTGCTCGAGAAACATAGTAAAATTGAAAAACAAAAATAATGTTCGGTTTTAAAAGCTTACTTTGTTTGTTTTCACATGGAAAATCATACTTAATCTTTACGCAATTCTAATTTATGTTAGCTCCGGGGACAATGCTTGTAAGAAAGACTGCTGGAAAACAGATGAAAACATAAAACGGTTTCGTCACCAGTGGCGAATCGTGTCTTAAAAAAATAAGTAGATACTCACGTGTGTCATCCAATAAAATTACGAGGCTTACAAAATTCTAATGGGACCGATTACAGTTCTACAAGTAGTCCATCTATAGGATACCAGAACGTACAGCATGAATAAAAGTATTCCCCTTATTTTCTCCATCAGCGTGGGGTTTCTGACTAGGGAATCGTGGGAAAATGTCTAGGACCGCTGAGCTCAGAAGGAATACAAAAGAAAATGATCAACATTTGAAACAATTTAGTAGTGGAAAATGTATCAGAGGTGGTGGCGGGCAAGGGGACTTCAACCATAAGTTGTTTAGGTAACAAAATACCTAAATTCACAATTGTCCTCCATCTACGTATATATTCAGTGTATTAGTGAGTCACGTCGTCCTTCAATTTATCCTGTAATATCCTTGTAGGTAGATAGATAGAATTGTAAAATTCAAATCGTATTTTCTCTGCAGCCTTACGCAAGCGATACCCTTCTGCCGATTTCGAAAATTATAGAATCCATAATGAAAAATAGATTAATTACGCATTTGGAACGTAACAATGTTTTATCTGACTCGCAACATGGTTTTCTTAAAAATAGATCCACATCTACAGCTGCCCTTCATTTCTTGCAAGAAGTAGTAGACTCAATAGAAAGTAAATCATACCCACTATCTATATTTTGTGACTTAAGTAAAGCTTTCGACTGTGTCAACCATTCGTTACTCTTAAGTAAATTTAATGCATATGGAATAAGGGGTGTTGCTAACCAATGGTTTCAAACTTACCTTACAAATAGACAACAATTTGTAGAGATAAATTTCATTAATGAAGACAACTTGTATATCGAAACTCACAGATCAACACCTTCTATGGTTAACATAGGAGTTCCTCAAGGATCAGTCTTAGGACCAATATTGTTTCTTTTATATGTTAATGATCTACCACTTTATATCACTCATGGTAAGTTATTTCTGTATGCAGATGACACAAATATACTTGTAAAAGGAAGTAATTTAACTGAGCTGCAAAATAATGTAAATATAACAGCAAGAGAGCTCGAAACTTGGTTACACCACAATAACATAATTATTAACACCGAAAAAACAAAATGTTTATATTTTTTCCCAACTAATTCATCACCAATTAAACCTTCGTTTACAATTAATAATAATAATGTGGAATGTGCTTCAAATACTAAATTCTTAGGATTAAACCTAGACGACAAACTTAAATGGAAACATCATATAAACAATTTATGCCAAAATTTATCTTCTATTGTTTATATGGCTTATACACTTTCCTCTGTTCTTAACCTAGACACTTTAATTTCATTATATTATGCGTCATTTTATTCCCGAGTACAGTATGGTATTGCCTTCTGGGGTGTCACCAGGGTGCGAATTACCGGGGGGGATGAGGGGGATTTTCCCCCTCAATCACATTTTGTTCCCCCCCAAAGAAGTCAGCTGAAGTATCCCCACCGGGGATGCTCGCTTTCCCCCTCAAACTATGCTTAGTATAACTCCAAATTTCACTGATTTTTGTTATTTCTTGTAAATTTAATCTTCTAGCTGTATTTCGAAATGATCGATGTAAACTGTTCAGTTTTGATCATTTCTACTTACCACCTAATTACCCACTATTTTCAACGTTGTTTAGTAGAACTATATTATTATGACTAAAGTTGTTACTTGCAACTGTACCTTCGTACCCTTCAGTGCGTCATCGTTTGCGAATTTGAATGTACTAATTGCGTATAACAAAGCCACATATAGCTTTATAAATGTTCTTAGCGGTTGGCCAAGAAGAAGTAAACAAATAGCTTCTTCTACCATACTTGGCGAAGTTCGGATATGTCATATTCATCCTCTATATTTGTATCGATTATCATCTTATTTTAATTTTTGTTATAACATGTTATTTCATTTTCCAGTGTACTCTTTGTTAGCACATGGTCTTCATTCTCTAGTAGGTTGTGTGTATGCAACTCAAAAGTTGCATTTAATTTGTGATAATTAGCATAGTAATCACTGCTTTTACAGTTTACGGAAATGAACTTTTCAAACTGTACTCAAAATCTGAGATATAGGTATTCTCTCGTAAGTATATGTTAACGTACACGCTGGGGGATACGCTACTAGTGAGCAGACATGTTAATGAAGGTGATTTTTAGGTGAATAAGCGAATAATTCAAGATTTGTTTCAGCATTTGTTAATACGACTGGTTCTCCGTGTCATTGTCCGTGTCTGTATAAGCATTTCAACTGGAGCGGGTTTTTTAAAAGTTAACCCTTCATTTTTCCATCTCTTCGCTGTACAGTTTGCTGTCCACGCAATTAATGTTGTCTGAAAAACTTCAGTGAAATGTTTTACTTTATTTGAATAACGTAGCCCATAGTGAATCAACTCATCTTCAACCTAACAGTAAAGTAATTTTTAAGTGTTGACTTTCCGTGCCCATCACGGAATCGATATTTGGAGAGAAAAAAAAAGTCGTGATGAGCACAGCTTTAGCGGGAAGTAGAAGCACAAGCTCGAAATTTGAATTGAGAGATTTTAAATATTTGGGCTTCGATTTGACCTTGATGTGAGAAATCGGGGAGCAACAATCCATTTCTTATTTGATAGGCTAATATCTAGATTTTGTTTAAAAAAAAAAATGTCCGGTTTAACTGATAATTTTACTGGTTTTCACAAGACTGAAGTAGGTTTCTTTTCGCAACCTGTATGTATTAATGCAAAGTGGAAGCTTTCAATATGAGTGGAAAAATTAACATATGCTTTTGATCATGGCTATCGCTCGAGCCAAATTATTAACTAAATAAACCTTAGAGAGCTACGGGGACAAGAGTGAGTACAACATTAAAACACGTTCAGAAAGGTTTAGTGGGGTGTGTGTATGTCAGACAATATATATGTGCATAGTTATTGTCGGTAGATTTATTAAATTAATAAATCTCTTATTTATTACAGATGTCACACACACACACACACATATATATATATATATATATATATATATATATATATATATATATATATATGGGGGGTAAGGCATGTATTGTCTCATTTTGAAATTTGAACCTTCAGACTATGTCCTTTGGCCTAATTTTATCCCCCCCAATATAGATTATCTAATTCGCACACTGGGTGTCACTAATGATTTGTTTACAATATTTAGATTACAAAAGAAAATAATCCGTATCATTACACATTCCCATTTTCGTAGTAGTTGTAGAAGTAAATTTCGTGAACTCAGATTGCTTACGATACCGAGTTTGTATATATATGAGGTATTAAAATTAGTGAGAAAAAACATAGATAACTACTTAACGCATGCCGACGTACATGAATATAAAACTAGAAACTGTGATGAATTTGTAATACCGTCACACAGAACAAGTATGTTTGAAAAAACTACATTTTATAGAGGTGCGGTGCTATATAATAAATTACCAAGAGAATTGAAATACATAAAAGATGATATAAAGTTTTTGAGAGAGGTTAAAAATATGCTAATTTGTAAATCTTATTATTCTGTAGATGAGTATATAGGTGAATAATTCTTTATTATTTCTGAAGGCAATAAAACTTAGTACGTAGATATATTTTAACCATTAGATTAAATAACAAATCTTTATTTTTTCCTTCTTTTATTGTAAAAAAAATTAGTTTTATATCGTATGCTTATAGTTTATTTGTATGTGTTTATTAACTCTGTATTTAACCAATGTATTATTGTGAAATGACATGTTCTATACCATATGTACAAATTTGTGTACTCTGTATGGTCAAATGAACGCAAATAAATCAAATCAAATCAAATTCTGCCAAGGCAAAGTGACGTAAAACCAAAACAATGTTTGCAAGCATCAAAGTTCGCTGAAAATGGTTTTATCATAAGCTATTAAAATCCAGTGACTTGCACACAGTAGTGAAAATAGTTTCTTTAAATTAACTGTTAATCAACATTTTCGAAATAGCTTTTCCCGCTGGCATAGTGGTTAGTGTGTGGACTATTGACGTAGGGGGTTCCGCGTTCGATTTACATTCGGAGAACGTTGCAAGTTCCAGCGCATTGTGGTGGTTCCAATTCCACCTTAATCTGTAGCTACACGTCTTACATAGCCTTGTTGCTAAAGAGATGATAAACTTCAAAGAAATTTTAGAAGCATTTTACGTCAGCAATATCATAATACAGTATAACGTAAAACAAACTCATCCAGTAGGGGAAAAGCGCCCTAATAACCTCATTCTACTCGCCTCTCTCGTGAAATATGCAATAGTCGTAGTGTTACCAATGTAACATCTGAACTTTCCGTTAGGTTTTTTATTATTATTATTATTATTATTAGACACACAAATGAGTAAATAGAAATCATTCTTCAACGGCACAATGTAACAATTTAACATTGAATAGAGGTTCAGAGCGAGCTCGAAAAGTAATTTAAAATAAGTAATCAGAAAGTAGTGGTGTTTCTGGCGCTTACAAATCTAGCTTCAAATAAACTAGACTGTCAACCCTGTAATAGAGGGAGAGCCCAACGTCTTCTGGGACGTTCTACAAAGCGAGTAATTGGCTCTTTAATCGCGCGCGACTCGTACTCCTACGTTTATATTAGTGGTGGGCACAAAAACCGGTTTTTTTGGTTTTCGGTTTTTCACCGAAACTGGTTTCGGTTTTCTCCAAAACCGGTTCGGTTTTTCACCGAAACCGGTTATCGGTTTTCTCCAAAACCGGTTCGGTTTTTTACCTGGTCCGGTTTCGGTTTTCTTCAAAACCGATTCCGGTTTTTTTTTTCAAAATTTGTTCTATTTCTGACCAGAATGGTGTTTCGTTGTTCTCCGGAAACCGAATCCATTTCCACAGAAATAGTTTTATGTATTCTCGAAAGGTTTCACCGAAACCAGTTTCGGTGAAAACCGAACCGGTTTTGGAGGAAACCGAAACCGGTTTCGGTGAAAAACCGAACCGGTTCTGGAGAAAACCGAACCGGTTCTGGAGAAAACCGAACCGGTTTGGGGGGAAACCGAACCGATTTTTGGAGAAAACCGAAATGTCGGTTTTTCGGGTTTCGGTTTTTATAAAAACCGGTTTTCGGTTTTATAAAAACCGGTTTTGCCCATCCCTAGTTTATATATATTGATGCAAGGAATATGGATCTAACACAGGGATAATGTTCAAGATTCCGCTAGACACTGGACGATTGTCTACCTACATGGAAGCAGGGTCTAAATTAGGATCTAGTTTCAACTTTAAAAAAAAAGAAAATAACTTATAGGAAATTTTATGCTCATAAAATTCTAATAGAAAGACACTGTCTACCCGGTCTTCTCTCAAGCCTCGACACTTGTAGTTACCGAAGAATTGGTGCAGAAAGTTGACGAAAACATGAAAGAGAGCAGATGCTTTACGATTTCGTCGTAATCTGATGTTTCCTCAAGTTTCAAGAAGTATTCTCTATAAACTTATGACTCAACGCTTACATTAGAGATGATGATGTCAAAACGGCAATATTGTAATGGTTGTCAAAACAGACTGCAGACTTCTATCTGGATGGTATTCAAAAGTTTGTTGTACGATACGATAAGTGTCTTAACTTCAGGGGCGGATCCAGAACCGACTTCTGGGGGGGGGCGATGGGTTGTCATACTGCTACTTTTAAAGGCTCCAAACTTTGGGATGGGTTTTATTTATATATATATATAAAATAAGAAAGTTTCATCTTCTGGGGAGGGCGATCGCCCCCCTGGATCCGCCCCTGCTTAACATTGGTGGAAACTATGTAGAAAAGTTGATTAACGTACAGGCTTTCGTATAACAATAAAATTGTAACGAAGTGTACTTTTTTTTTTTTTTAATTTCAAATGGAACCTGGTTTGTAGAAAAAACGACATTAGTTTTCTCCAAAACTGGTTCGGTTTATCACCGGTACTGGTTTCAGTTTTTCAAAAACTGTTTCGGTTTTCATCGAAAACATTTTTCGTTTTTTCCAGGAGTTTTTTTTTTTTTTTACTGGAACCAGTGTGATCTTCGCCGAAGTCACACTGGAAGCAAAGAAGCAAAAAATGGTAGAAAACCTAAACCGGTTTCTTGATAGAAACCGAACTGTTTTTATTAAAGATTTCAAGAACCGGTTTAGATTTTCTAAAAACCGAAACACATTCCCCCATGGCTAGTTCCTATGTTTCCTGTATAAGTATGACGATCACAACTATCAAGTTAAAACAGGAAACGATCAGTAAAAATGTTATCTTACTTCCCTTGTCTCTCTTCTCTTATCGCATCACAACGATAAGTTTAGGTAGCGCGTAAATTCCAACCACATGGAAATTTGACAGAATTTTGTTGGTTTCCTAACAAAACTCCCTCACGTTTAGTTCAAAATTCCTCATCTAAACCAATGATTCCTAACCATTTTCGACTGACGGCACACTTTACAAAAACCCCAGACATCGCGACACACTTTTTAAATTTATTATTATTATTATTATTATTATTATTAAGTAATTCTATAAGTTTCTATGAAGAAGTAACTCTATGTAGTACTAAGCACTGTTGTTGCAAAGGAAATAAAATGAAATCTTTGAGTTTTACGTCCCACGATTATGCCGGTTAGGCTAAAGGAGACTGTGATGATGAGAAATGAATTAAATGACGGAATGAAGAAAGTGAGAGGAAACGAAAGTGTTTGTCCACCATAAAGTTCACCTGGCGCGAGCTGGGATCGAACCAGGGACCCTATGCACCAGAGGTGAACGCTCTACCACTGAGCTACCGCGGCCCCCACTGTTGTTGTAGCTGGAGGTGTTGACTGGTACAGTATGTCTCAAAAATAGATTTTAACTAATTATTAAATGCTTCATGAGCTTTAAATTTCGCGACAAACTTTAGGGACTGCGTGACACACTGATTGAGAACCACTGATTTAAACAATAAACGCTGGGTGAGCCTATGACAGAAACCGGGGATTTGCAATATGCAAAATCAAAGTTTGGATTTAAAAAAAAATTTATATTAACGGGAAGAGAAAGATAATAGAAATGAATGAGAAAGTTACAGAAGGTGGAACTTCAGGAACCGTGATCCAGAAATAATTAAACCCTTAAAGTTAATTTACACATAGGGTGCCGTTTCAAAGCCGTAGTCCGTAAGTTCCTTTTCAGAGTGACATTGAAAATTCATTGGCTTGTCTTTCTTAATTCTCACATGACATGCCGTTCCCCTACTGTGCCCCGACATGAAGCCTTGACACCCCGGTCGCGGCCCCTTCACGACCACGATCCATCGATTTTCCGCAGAGTACTCGAAGTGACGCAAAGTTGATCAGGACCAATAAGAATGTCTTCTTTCGTGCAAATCCATCTTTGGAAGTGTTTAAGGTTAATTGACACAAAGTGTGCCGTTCCTGTGCCGTGCCCTGGTTCACGAAATTTCTTTTCAGATTTTGACATTGAAAATTCATTGGGTTGCCTTTTTCTTTTTTAAATTTACACATGATGCGCTGTGTCTATGCCGTTCCCCGACAGGTTGCCTTGAACAAAAACTTCCCTGGTCGCGACTGGATGGCAGCGATGCTTAAGCTTTCCTCGGAGTACTTGAAACCGCACGAAATTGAGCCTCTTTCCAATTCATTTTTGGAAATGGTGTAGAAAACAGTAGCGAGACGGTACGGCGCGGCATGGTATGTATGAATGGTCATGTCCTTGGTATGGACGGAGCATTTCAGGGGAACGGCATGAGGACGGCGCCCAATGTGGTGATTAGCCTTTAACATACTAGACTCAATGACTCTGTGTAACCCAGAGACAAGGAGACATCTTCATACACATGTAGACATGGAGAGCAGGTGCACACTCAGAAACTTTTGTTGGGAGAGGTCCAAAGTTGAGAGAAGTCCAATACTACCAGGTACTACGTTATGTAGTGTTGAGCCAGTGTTATTCTGCATTCGGAAAAATGATAAATAACTAAGTACTTCTCGTATTGCTTCTTATTTCTCAGAAGTAAATTGCTTATAAAAGAAAAGAAAGAGTAAGTATAGATAAAGTGTATGATCAAATATTTATGCTACACCAATCATATCTGCGAAACGAATATAGTTTTATTAAGAATGTGTAAAAGATATGTCGAGTTACGATGTTCCCGGGGAGGTCCGTACCAGTTGGACCCCCCGCATCGTTACTCCCCAACGTAGAGTATGCATAAGACTGCTAATCTAATTGTAACAAGCACGATTCTCTCATCTCTCTCTCTCTCTCTTCTCACTTAATCTATAATTTTCTTTCTATCTTGTCTGAGGGTGGGCCAAAGCGTTGCCCTGAGAGATAACTGCAAGGTCTATCAGAGTTATAAATGAGTGAGAATCACAGGAAAGAAAAAAATGCATGTTTCTCTTATGAGGGGTAGTCAACATTTGATGAAACGAGCCTGTCTAACGTGTAGAATATAAGATATACCGTTGAGGATAAAGATTTAAAGCTTTATTAATTCCTTTTGTGCAGTTCGTGATCAGAACCATTGTATTACGAAAATTTTTCATTGTGTAGAGACGAATAAACATGAAACTAAATAAGTATATTTTAATAGTTGACATATAGTCCCTTTGATTAAGAAATGTCACACCGGAAATCAAACACTGCAATATTCAAGCTTGAGTAGTAGGCATAATTAATTCATTATAGACTTCTAGAATAATGTTGTATACAGCTGATACTTGGCCTGCTTCCAGGTGAGACCGGGTCTGAGAAGCGAGACTGAGACCTAGATGACCCTAACAACAGTTGTGATTTGTAACAGTGTTCTCAACCGTCGTGTCGTGAGTCGTGACACATGGGTGAGTCATGCAGTCCCTTAGGGTACGTTACGAAATTTTAGAATTTAAGAAATCGTGAAGAATTTAATAATAATTAGTTAGAATCAAATTTACCAGTCAGTCAACGTCTCCAGCGGCAGCAACAACCCTCAATACTACACACAGTGATTAGATTATAAAAACTTAAAGGGTTATACTATTAAAATTTATTTTAATAATAATAATAATAATAATAATAATAATAATAATAATAATAATAATAATAATAATAATAATAATAATAATAATAATAATAATAATAATAAGTTAAATATCAAACAACATTCAGTAAAGCGTGCCATCAGTGAAAAAAGCTTGAGAGCCACTGTTCTAGACATCTACCTAAAATGGCAAGACATGTTGCTAACATGGGAAATGTTACGCATGGGGTATATCGAGTCATGAAACCCCAAAATTAGTGACCTTTGTTAAATCAGTGATCTAGAACATGACCTCAATAAACTTGCCATTCAACTGGTATTTACCAGTGGCGGTTTTAGCTGGTAGACCGGGTAGGCACGGGCCTACCCAAAAATTTTGAAAGATATATAAACGCTAAAAGATATAATAAAAAGTAAATATATGTTCCATTATCCATATTAATAGTAGATAATTATTTAACAAATAGTATCAACCACTACTGTAAAAGTAATTTTCTACTGTCATTAATCAATCAAATGTGTATATGTATCCATAAGCGAGGAAGCGGGTCCACCCAAAATTAAAATCCTAAAGACACCCTGGGTATTTACATGTATGTACTTCATTACATTGTAAGTGTGAAGTAAAATAAATAAATAAATAAATAAGGTGGTAAGAGTGTGGGAAGGAGTTCCGGAACATAAATGGTCACAAAACGTAAAATTTGCATAATCAAAATCATCTCGGAAATTCACAAAATGAATGTGTATATATTTATATTACAAATTTTGCGTTAACTGCAATGTTCGTGTAATCCTTTTCACAACAGTTGAGCGTTGTGATCTATCACTGAGACACTGTTACCAAATAAACCTAGGATTTTCTTAACTACTATTATTATTTTTGTACCTCTGTGTTTATATAATGCTATAAACAGCTGTTAATTCGTAAATCAAGCAGAACATTGACTGCAAGAGTGATGGTCAGAATGTTAATTTGAACTTGAACATAGATAGTTTTTTTTTTTTCGTTATGTGTAGAGTTAGTCCCTTTACGTTTTGATTACAGAATGTGTATATAATATTAACTTGTATGTTTTGGGTAAGCAGCTAAATTAATATTATGTTAACATAAGCTAGAAGTTCGCATAATCAATTGAAGGAAGTTTAGCGCCAATTTCTAAAAAAAAACGACAGGTCTGCCCTCTGGCGGTATCCTATTAAAGAAACACAACAAGAAAACCAAGCTTGTAGGCTAGCTTCAACGGTGGTTGGAAGAGAAGAGTAGAGATAGGCAAAGAATGCTATACTGACTTAAAAAGTGGAAGAATATCTCAAAATGACATCGAAAAGATCAGCAGAAATTGATACCCAGAAGACAAACATAATTATAGTCGATATTGAAGGAACCACCACAGCAATCACATTTGTTAAGGTGAGGTTACGTGTTAATGTTATCGGACAAAAGACGGTTATGTGAATTCACTTTGTAGGCTTATTTAGGTAGTTTACTGTCAAATTTACAAGTACTGCTGGTAGGGAAGGCAAACCTAGTGTTTTGGACACAGGTCTAAAGTATTTTTGATATTATTTTCATACATTATAGGTTTTCAATGATTCAAAGCACGTGGAGGACAAGTAACCACCATTACAATTTTATGGTGGCTCCGCGTATAAATTATTTTCGTATATATAATTTCTTTCGCATGTTTTGATAGGTTAAGGTTAGTGATATATTTATGTGTAGTAAATATATACTTCTTGAGTTAGCGATGTTAAATTACCATGTAAAGACCGTAAAAATAATTTTACAGGATGCATTCGGTATCGCTTTGTGTGGAAGTCATTGACTTTTCCGGCAAAATTAAAGTGAACTTGATTTTGGGAACCGGTATGTTGAGTGTACAGTACGGCTGTTTTTTAAGTATCGGTAATTACTTCAGGTCCCGAAAGGGAAAAAAGAATGTATCAATATTAAAAATGTATGAAATATAATATGCATTGTAGAGCTTAGTTATTTGCATATATATTGAGCTTAGTTATTTGCATTTTTCGGAAGCGGCTTGGAGATTAGTATGCAATGAATACTGTTGCCACATATTTAAACAATTCCAGCGATCAATCCGTACGAATGATATTCAGTAATGGTGCTGACTACGGGATTGCTTCTCTGGTATATATAGAATACGTGACGTAACCTTAAAATTTGATAATGCAGGATACGAGGCCGATTGACACTGAATTTTAAATTTATCAATAACAATAGGAAAGGAAATTGGGAAGTACCTATATTTGAAGCACACTCCCCCTTCCCCATTATAAACTACGGAATATAGAATAAACGGTTATAGTTAAGGAGCCGTACTTCCCATTTAGGGAAGGACGAGAAACGCCATACTTTCAGGAATTATTCATTGACTATCTAGGATGTTAAAAAATAGGTAATAGACTGAGTTCTTGCCCTTGTACTTAGGGTGTTTAGGTAGTGCAACAGTAAGATGTATCCTCGTGCACGGGAGATGAGAAGTAGCTGTTCTTAACTATTACCGAATAAACGTTGCCTGAATTATCTTGGCGTTCACTAATGTAGTTTTTGGTATTAGCTTCTGGCAGGGCTCTATAACACTGGTCCCCCTCTATTGAGTTGTAATAAAGATAGAAAGCTTGCCCTGCCCTGCGGAGCTTTTAACCCGGCTTAGGTTTAGAATTGCCCCTCCAGTCTGAAGGTCCCCTTGCACTTTGCAACATACAAAAAACAGTGCTTAAAATATTTTTAAGAAAATGATAATTTCACTTAACTTCAGTGCTCCGTGAGCTTCACAAAAATTTTAAAGATTTTCTTTATTTTTGTACGTTTCTACAAAACTGAGTGCAGAAATATCGCATTCGTTACATCTGTTCGGCAAGGTTCTAGATTACTGGTCCCCCGTCCGTTAAGCTGTAATAAAGACAGAAGACAACGTGCCCTGAGAAGGTCTAACCCGCCTTTTACTCGCTAACGATCGTTCGGCAATACTGTGGGAATTAAATATATGAGCTTGAGTACAGAAAGAAGCCAACCTAGCTACTAACCAACAAGGGGGACCAGTAATCTAGAACCTTCCCCATCTGTTCGCCATATTTTACAACTACCTTGCTGCTGAAACCTTCCGCATCCGGCAAACAGTAGTAACTTCCACGTATCTTTTCTCGTATTAAATATAACTCCCCTGCCCAACATTCCTAAACTTCAAATCATCATTTATTACCTCATTTCTTCTGTAAATTTTCCTAATTTTTATAAAAAGCAGAGGGGTAACTCTTACCTTAACCCCCGTTGTTACTCCCTGCTGTTCGCGCGGCAATACTGGCACAAAGCCGTGGTACAGAAAGGTACCAAACTGGCTACTAACCTATATGGGAGACCTGCATTCTAGAACCTTCCCCAGTTTCTTAGAAAAAACAAATCTTGATGTAAAATAACCACAAGCTATCATACATCATAGTTTGATCATTCACCTTAAATTGAGCGCGATTTGTGCAGTTCGTTTCAGAGGATTGTAAAATTATCATTGATGTAAGCATTCAAAGAAAGAAAGAAAAATTGAAATGACTCAGATGTTCCGAAGAAATAACTGTAATGTATATAAAATTTCGTGTAAGGTTAATGTATGGAATAGAAAACACAGAAGTTGATGCAGTAAGAATATTAAATTAAAACCGCGAAACAGTTCGCAATCGTCATGCTTGAAGTAACACTTCTAAATGCAGGAGATTGCATCTTACACCAAGTAGTTTGACAAAGGTGATCAACACCCTTACAGAAGAGTTACAGTACATTAGTTGGTATCCTGCCAAAATAAAAGGCATTATTCGAGCAGACGGCTCTACCAAATTTTCACATATTTATTGCATTTTCCGGTTTTTTCTTGCAGAGCATGCATTAAATGAGGAGCTAATACATTAACCACAAACCAACTTGTGCTAGATGGCCACTAAAAGCAGGAATGCTTTCTAACCGAGCGAGGGCTCGAGGGGTGCGCCCGTAGGGAACAGGCGTGTTAGCGACGGGGGCATATGCATAAACGAGAATAGTGGAAAAGTACATACCTGCGAATTTCAAAATGCCCAGTCCGCACACACTTCCCTGCAATACGAGCTCCAGTTACTAACAGTTGATTAGGTTGTATCCAGGTTATTTTCTACTATTTCATATGTTAGATATGGGAAAATGCACTAATGTGTTACAGATTCCAATATTTTCTCTACAATTAACTTCGATCCTTCAAAAATAGTACCATTCACAGCTGATAAACGTGTGTTACACTGTCTTCCTTTCTTACTTTTACGACAGTAAAAAAAGTGTATGTAATTCCTCTCTTATGAATTTTTACTTTTCCACACTTTGCACAGTTTATTTTACGTTTCAACATGCTATGACGCTGCAAAAACTATAATATTACGCAATTCTTTGTAATAGAACCGTATACATCGGGACAGCCTTAAAGGGCTCTTTCCCCAACCACTGCTTCTTTTCACCCCCACAACCCTCGGCTAGTCCTCGTGAGCGTGTAAGCTGTCACTGCTCTGTGTTGCCGTACCTCCGATCTACTTATGTAGTTAATAAGGAGAAAGCTTTCCTTCCTATTCTCAGTTAACAACAAAAAATTAAAAAAAAAAAAAAAAAATCAACTAAGAAAAAGGAATTGAGGCAACATTGGTTTTTAGCCAGAATGGATCATAAATCTCTACCACGTGTCGCGGAGACTAGTTAGCGGAAGGTTTAGAGGGGTGGACAGGGTTTTCAGAATTTTTGGAAAAGGAACTCTAAGTATGACCCAAAGTTTATATTAGCATTACATCCATCGCAAACGTCCATTGCTAATACGAACAGAACATTCCCACCGTTTACTCCACTTTCTTCGCTTTTTTGTATTCTTCCGCTTCAGTAAATATTTACACTTAGAATACGTTCACTACCATTCAAAATATATTTCAATATGATATCCACTGACTGAAATTACTTATATTCACACTCCTCTTTTACGACATTGTTTTTTACCTATAAACTTTGTTTTTGGTAGAGCCGTCTGATCGAGTGAACCCAAATAAAATTTTAAACTATTATCTGAATAGTAAAACAGTGATTTAATTATGTTCCTGAAAGAAAATCGCGAAAATTATAAGTAGAAAGAATATAAATTATATATAAAATAGAAAAAAAAAAACACTGTTGTGACTTAATTCTTTCTACTTTCATTAATATTTTTTTCAAAAGTGAAATTAAAGGCAAATGACCATTTTCAACTAATGCGCGTTACGAATAACAGATACATTAGGAAATGATCACAAAATTATAACAATGACCTGTGACAAAAATTTAAAAGAAAAATTACGTGTTAACCGTGACCCGTGTAACTCAATCATCATGGCGGGGGCGCGGTAGTTCAGTGGTAGAGCGTTCACCTCCGGTGCTTGGGGTCCTTGGTTCGATCCCAGCTCGCGCCGTGTGGACTTTGTGGTGGATAAACATCATGCTCGTGGGTTTTCTCGGGGTTCTCCCGTTTCCTCCCACTTTCTTCATTCCACCATTTCACTCATCTCTCATTATCACCGTCTCCTTTAGCCTAACCGGCATAACCGTGAGATGTAAAACTAATCTTTATATTGAATTTCTTTTCGCACGAATAAATTAGCGGGAGACAAACAGCTAAAAGATTACTTCCTGTGTGTGCACTCAACAACAAAACAATCCCGAAGTGGGAGGAGAAAGTAAAACAGTAGATATCAATGACAAGACTGGATAGATAGTAATATCTTAATTCCTTTAACGAATTTTGTGGTTGAAAAGCGTGTGTGTTTTACCTACAGCTAAGTTTTTTGCATTTGCCAGGGTACCATTTTGTTTTAAAAATATCGTTACATTAAACAGCAAAAGAGAAATTGAGTATTTCAGACAGCGAACTTTGAACTGTGTTCAGAATTATTTTTTTTTTTCTTCCTTGTATGACATCTCCACCCATTCGAATGCGTTGTTACCAAACCGACAATTTTAAGGTACTTAGAAAAATTCAGGCTTGCAATTATATTAGGGTTGCCAACTTTTGAAAATGGAAATGCCGGACACTCCTGCAGTACTGAAGGTTGTGACATCATCGCTCGTCAAAACTGTAAACAATCTGTTGTTACTTCGCATAAAATTGAGCGCTTTGGAGTTCGAATTTAATAACCTTAGTTACTTTTGAAGCATTTATTAAACTAACTTATTCCAGTTGTTTCAGTTGAGTCGGAACATGTAATTTTTATTTACCATCAATAAATAATACATCGTATTTAAAACAGAAAGGGAAATATAGTAAGTTCAGTTAATTTTCCTGCCTTCAGCATTTCAGGAAATTCCGCGCACATGTCGATATCAAAGCTCTGCTTTAACCATGTTCATCGAGAAACAGTTCCTTTCGTCATTCCAAAATAATCTGAATAGAATAGAAATAGGACTAGTAAGAGAAAAAATTACCGGAAATTTAACGTCCAGTTTTGAGATCGTACCGGAAAAGGTCAAAGACCAAATTGTACGGTAAATTACCGGACGGTTGACAACCCTAAATTATATTTTGGAGAAATGTGCGTATATTCATCCTTTTTCGGTAATTGTCTGAAAGCGACTTTGTTTCTTTCATATGTGACGGAACATCATATGACTAACGTTATAGATTGAAGTTTAAGGGAACATGTTTAATTTCTCTTTTGTGCAGGAATTTCTGTTAGGAAAGTATTCTGTAAATTAATAATAAGATAAATATTTGTTTTTATATTCATCGTTCTAGTTGATTAGGGGGAAAATATATTACTTGTGTCATTGTCATATTTTCTTGCTTTTGTTTTTTCATGAACATAGTAGTCTACAATTACGTATCAGGGAAAATTTCATCCGTAATTTCTGTCGTTACCCTGAAGGCTGTCCTGTTGATTATTTGTTGTTCTGCAGCTAACTGGCTACTAGAAAGTTACATATACAGTAATCACGATTGGACCGGAAATTGAACTCAGGTCTCAGACTTACTGTACCGATCTGTTAACTGCTACTTTACCCAGTCGTCCTTTAAAACAGTTATACATTTTGTCGCTCTTGAAGTCGGTGTTTAAACACCCAGACCACCATGGAATAAGTTTTCTTCTTTTTGTTGTTGTTGTTGTTGTTGTTGTTGTATAGATACACAGTAAGTTACTTTTATTTAAAGCAACTGTCTGTAGTGACGTATGCCAGCATATACTTCAACCAGTAATCTTCACTCATTGAAACTAAAAGTTCTTTCACTAGTGTTCTTGCATTAAACACTATTTTTTATTTCATTGTCCTTCAGTGCACACTAATGAACATCAATGGGGGGAAAAGATCAGAGGTTTTCAGTGGGTGAACCTTTAGTATAAATGTATGCCGGCATACGTGATGATTGACTTCAGTTTTAAATAACAGTTACTTATTTTGTATTTAGCTTCCTGATAACCTTGTAGGACTCCTCTACATTTATTTTACGAGCGGGAGGATGGAGGTGTGATAGCTTTTGGTAAATAGTTGTGTAATTTCTTAACGGATGGGCCCGTACAAAGGTAAGTCTGAATTGAGTGATATTTCCTCATCCGTGTCAAATTACTAGCGTGATTCCCTAATATGAAGTCTTACCTCTGATACTTACAAGGGAGGGTCACGAAGTTGATCCGCTGAGATCGAATGAGACAATTGTGTTTTCATTTGATATGTTATAACTAGACTAATCCCAAAGTTATACGTGCCGCCGGGCGGATATCGTAAGTTACAACCAATTTTGTAATGTAAAAACTATAAAAATTTACCTGGCAGAATAGTTTGAATCGAGTCATTTGTTCGGAAGCGGTTGGGTAAATGGAAAACTCTGCGAACATGTATCCCATCATTTTCAATGACACGCTTTTTGGGAGGTGTCCTGGGGCAAACTTTATCTCAAAAAGTGTGTCCCTGAAAATGATGGGATACGTGTTCACCAAGCTTTCCATTTACCCAACAGTTTCCGAGCAAATGACCCGGTTCAAACTATTCTGCCAGCTTTGTAGCTTTTGCATTACAAAATATGTTGTAACTCACGACATTCCGCCCTGTGACACAACTTTGGGATTCGTCTAGTTATAATATATTAAATGCAAACACAACTGTCTCGTTCGGATCTCAGCGGAGCCACTTCGTGACCCTCCCGTGTTAGCTTTATTCTCCGTCTCAAGAAGAATTGTAATCAGTCGGTGGAATTGCAACTTATCGTTAATTGGCATAAAGAAAACTATAGTGCGCGCATTTGAAGAAAGGAGAATCGAACTGTTTCTTTTCAAAATATCGAACATTGTTAATTTTGTACACTTCATTCTTACCCAATTTGTCTTTGGAGTTTTATGATTATCTCCTGCAGTTGGGGTCGAAATTTTTACTTGAATATTTATGAATAGGCTAAAATTATTTTTTGTTGGCGCTTCTAAAAGCACTTCAAAAGCGTAATAGATATATCGTATCCTCCCCATATAAAGTATCATTATTGCTTACAAATAATTTACTATACATATCGGGGGGGGGGGGCGGTAGCTCAGTGGTGGAGCACTTTCCTCTGGTGCGTGGGGTCCCTAGTTCGATCCCAGTCCAAGTAAGTTTGTGGTGAACATCATTTTGTTCGTGGGTTTTCTCGGGTACTCCCTTTTCCTCCCAGATTATCATTCCACCATTTATACCATCATTCACTTTCTTTTAATCATTCGTCTCCCTTAACTAAAGGGCATAATTGTGGGGCGTTAAATTGAAAGATTTTCATTCGTACTTAACAGTGTTGAGTACTCCCTCCATCTTAGATTCTTAAGGCCATTGATTTGTTAGAAATTTACGTTAATTTTGAAATTAACTGAAATTTTAGTTGTGTGATTTTACGGATTTCTTTGTCTAGTTAAGTGTCTCACCTTTTATATAAACTTAATATTGCGTGAATGTAATTATATATTAATATTCTGTACTAAAACAGCAAAAAGAAAAAAAAGAAACCTAGTGCTTGTCGTAGGTCTAGTGTAATTTCACTTTTGCCAAGTAGAATTTTCTTGCTGATGCGTATAAAATGTAGCAATCATCAGCTTGTAGTGCAATTATATGTACTTAATGTTCCTAGAACCTCGAGACAGCTTATAGATTATTAATTGATTTTGTACCCAATACATTCAAATGCAGTCCTTAACTTCAATGTATTACAATTTTTCAATTATGTGCCTGAAAATCATTTAAAGAAAATTTTATTAGACAGTACGCAAAAATTTAACTTCGAGGCACTGTTATTCTATGAAAGTACAACATAATTCCATTCTTTATCAACACTGCCCTTATCGAACTACATGGATAATCTCATTTTTTACTAAGTTTTATTTCACTATTTTTAATAATTTTATATTTAACATACTCGTTGTACCTTTTATAAGCTGTATACAACTAGAACTGCCCAAATTGTGTTTCGGTACCCCGGGGTATTAAATATTGAACACAGAAGTTTTCATTTTTTTAACGTGTAATTAGCTTTTTAAAAGCTCGAGAGGAAGTAGCCTTCGTGTGATCCAAAGATTTTCCTACTAAATATATTCATGAGGAAGAGAGATTCTAAGGAATTGATAGAAATTCATAATACTGCTTATATTTTAGAAAGAATATAAAACGGTTTTCGGTATTTGCAGAGGAATCGGAATTGCTAATAGAAGATAGTGTCGTAACTTAATAACATGATAGTATTTTATCTTTACATTCGTGATCCTCTTTTAGTTTGTTGATATTTCCGTTCGCTCTGGAGTCGTGTTCGCAATCATTTATATGTTTATTTATTTTTGCTTACTGGATACAATACCATCGTTGTTCCTGTGAAGAAAATTAAACCCGAATTCCTGCACTCCGCTAATTTCTTTATTCTTATTCATTTGACTGTTTGCAATTATTATCGGTCCACTAACACACGAATACCAAATGTTATTTGTTTATCATTTTTGCCACTATGTACTGGTGTAAAACTATTATTTTGCCCGTATTGTGGATGTGAAATTTGAAAAAGTCAAGGAATCGTTTCCCATAGTTTTTGTCGCACCCTGAAGACTATCCTGTTGACTATTTGTTGATCTTCACAGTAATGGTAGAAAAATGCACAGCTGGACCGGAAATTGAACCCAGGTCCCCAGCTTACTGTATCGATGCATTATTTACTACGTTGTCCAATTCTCCTTTACTGCAAAAAATAGACGAGTAAACAGATTAATTTGTAGTTGCGCAATGTGAAACTTTCCATAGGCATGGGTAATAGAATATCAGACGGGCAATAAAATTGAAATATAGAAGATAGATGGGACCCGTTACTCATGTGAGAAATACATGTTTTATATATGTATTTATATATACACTATTGTTCTAAAGTATTGCCTGGGAAAAATTTGAAATTTTCAAGGGTATCATTTTTAAAGGTGTAAATCATTATTTAAGTAACTCCACAAGTTACATTGAAACCTAATAAATATGAAACTTATAATGAAATGGAATTCTAATATTTCATTCAAGTGGAATTTGATAACAGTATTCATACATTGTATCCTACACAATGACATTCGATTTATGTTATATATTTGCAGGATGGATAGATGTTCAAATATTTGTTTCAGCTGTTATTTTTTTGCTACTTAATTTCTCGTATATAAATGATAATTTTGATACATATTTGTTTCAGTACAAACGTTTAGTACTTTGTTGTACCACCATTGGCTTTAATGGAGCTTTCATTCTTTTTGGCATTGAGTCTGAGATCTCTCACAATATTATTGTCGAGTTCATGATTCCATACATTCACAATCACTTCTGTAAGTTCGCGTTTGGTACCAGGTCCTTTCTTTTCCCCCCATCAGGTTACACAAATTTTCAATCGGATTAAGGTCTGATGAATTACACGGCCATTGTAATACCTCTACACCCAATTCAGACATGCGCAACATATTAAAAATGGAAATAATGAGATTTCTCAAGGAAGATAATACGTTTTTGATGTGTGACATGGTGCTAAGTCCTGCTACAAAATCCACTGACCATCCTGGTAAATATCGCGTGCCGTGTTCATCAGAGAGTGCCTGAGGGCAACTTCATATTGGTCACTTTCATATTCCCATAACAAAATATAGCCGACCAACACCTTGGTAAGTCATTGCTCCCTACACCATAACAGGAGCAGCGCGTTTCACTGTACGTTGAAAGCACTGAGGTTCAATCCTTTGATACAGTTGGCATCTCATCAGCTGCGGTCTGGAGCGATGTGGAGAAATGGGTAGATAACCACTCCTGTGCAAGTTTTACATGTTGCCGATGGTTTTCAGCGTCTTGTGATTGCGGATGGCGGCTGACCTTGAACAGTTAAATCTTTTTTGCAATCTCAGTATCTTTTAGTTCTTCCCTGCTTAATACTTCTATATGTTTCTTGTTCCTCAGTGTTAACCCTTGAGTTTGTACCAATGTTAATACTTTACGTGAACAAAATAAACAGATAAAAGTAAAATGACAACACTTTCAGAACATATCACTGAAATCTCGTCTTTAAACAAACTCCACCACGTGACTCGGATGAGGCAATACTTAGAAAAAAACATATCTCTGAATTGTTCCTAATATTTATTTATAAATTAATCGTACATATTACTGCGTAACAACCATTTTGTTCCGTAAATAATAGAAAAAAAAAAATAATCATCCACGCGTGCAATACTTTAGAACAGTAGTATATATATACAGTGAAACCTCTCTAAAGCGGACAGCCGTGGGGAATCAAAAATTGTCCGCTATAGAGAGGTGTCCGCCTTAGAGAGGTTTCAATATTTTCTTACGTAAATTAATAAACAAGGTAATATGCAAATAGAAAAAAAAATTCATGAATCATGTATTTATGAATATTACCAAAATGTTAGTGTACCTGCATTATTTTGCTCCATCCAATTCGAGGCACAACATGGGAATAAGATGTTATACTTCTCTGCACTTTACACTTATCGCTACTTACTACGTTTTCGGTGTGTTGCTTTGATTTGTTAATTAATTGTAGTCCAAGACAATATGGGTACCCGTGGTCAAATATACCAAACTTGTCTTCTGTTTGGTTAGAGATTCCAGCGGGACAGTAGAATGTGTCATTCCAAACAGTGGGCAACTGTCAATCACTTTTGTTTCTGAAGCAAGTTGGGCGGGAGTAGAATGCAAGCAAAGGATATAAGGGTGTTCTGAAACAGAGACCCTTCCTCTGGGTTGCTGAATAGACAGTTGAGGAGGCAAAATGTTGTTACACCCACATGTTCTTCCTTGGTGACATACGTATGAATTACTAAAGGTGTATTTTTACTGCACTTTCCAACTTGTTTCTAGAGAAAGTGTCCGTAATACGGAGGTAAGTAATATCTATAAAACACAAGAAAGACTGTCCGTGTTCGTACTAGAGTGTGTTCGCTTTAGAGAGGTTTGCCAATATGTTTTTTCCTATTATAGTGTTTGGGGATTACAAAATATGTCCGCTTTATAGAGGTGTCCGTTAGTAGAGGTTTCACTGTATATATATATATATATATATATATATATATATATATATATATAATTGAACGTGTATTTTCCTTCTTCCTTTGTATAATTAGTACTTGGGAAGAATATTAATCACTTTTTGATGTATGTGTCTACTCATAAACAGAAGTATTTTGCGAAAGTTTCTTACCTCTTGCTTTTAGTTATTAAGCTGGTCTCTCGATAATGGTTTTTGTCTTTGTTGTCAAATTAAGGTTTCGAGCTGAGAAGAGTGAAGTCTTCTTGTTACTTACGAAAAGTGTTAGTGTATTTTAATCCATTGTAAACTTTATTTTTTAACAAAATTGTACAGAATACAAAATGTTGGTCCAAACTAACTCTCAAGTTAGAAAGAACTAGAAAATGGGTTTGTATAAAAACCATACTTCTTAGCGTCCATTGCTAACTTGAACTTACTATTGAAAAATTCTTTCTTCAAAGTGCATTTTGTTAAGAATGCGTTTTGGCTCGAAATCTTCATTTTTGATTCAAAAATCAAATTTTGTGTGGCTGGGATGTAAATTTTGCGTTTATTGCGTTGCATTTAAGAATTCTCTGTATTTTATTAGTAACTTGCTTTCTTTCTAGGATGTGTTATTTCCGTATGTCCGATCTAATCTCGCAGACTACGTAGAAAAGCACTGGGAAGAAGCTGAGTTCAAGGAAGTTTTTACTCTTTTAAAGGAGCAAGTGAGTACTACCATTTTTTTTTTTTTTTTTTTTTTTCTCACTGCAGTTGTTTGTTATTATGTATGTCTGGTTACAATAAAGATGGTTATGAGGTTTAAAACGGAGGGGTCCTAATGTGAATGTGGAGATTGAAAGTTATTTAAATGACAGTTACGAGGACAAGAAACTGATGAAGGCTCTTTCATTGAAAGTTTATTGAAAAATCGGTGGTATAAGGTTGCATCAATTTCATTGCAGTATTATTTCAGCGGCGTCCCTTTCGGCACTGAAATTGGGTCAGTGTATGGTAAGAAGCCTAACAATCATAATACATTTTTGTAAGAGGGATCCAACCCGGAGCATGTGATCAAAGTTGCACGCATTAGCCACTAAACCAACTGAGAGAGTTAGAAAGTTAATTTTACGTTAAACGAATTACGAACATTTTTGTATTGATACAATAGTTACAGATAACGTCTAGTTAAATATTGCTCATAGAGATCATGCTGCAAAGTAGATTAACACTTTAAGCTCCATCCACATGTTTTATGCAAACTTCGTCCATTATTGGGAGCCATGTGCATATATGTTACGTACACGTTGGTATTCTTCAGTAGGCCAGTGCTCGCTTCCTGTACCAGAATGAAATATTTTATTTTGGAGCTTGGCGTTTAGTGTTATTGAATGAACCACTTCGACATAGTTTTAAGAAATCGTATATTCCAAATATATTGCACCGGTAAAGCAGATTCTGTACTACTACTACTAAAAGTAATACAAAGCTACAAATCTCGTACCTCAAACATGCGCTAAATTCCAATTTAGTTACAATGCTTAGTGTTCAAATTAGTGTATTACATATATAACACTTGATTGTTAGGACACACTTCAATGTACAGGTACCTCTATTGAAATAAAGCTGGAACTGGAACTCTTTACCAGTTACATTGTCCACTGCCAGTGACGACACGATGCGGCGCAACTATAAAGCTTTTTCTTCCACTAAGATCTATGTCGATGTTCTTTCTTTATCGATTTGTATACATGAGAGTGATTACTAGAACAATAGGAAGCAAAATGCTATGTTACACATGCAGGATATTCTTGAAAGATTGTTGAATAGCCGTATATTTGAAAAATGCAGAATGTAAGAAGCTGGGATAATAATAATAAAGACATAATTTCTAAAAAGTATGTTTTTGCTGTTGGAACTATAGTATTCGCGCCGAGTCGTGAAGCTTGACCTAGATCTACCAATTTCACCACCCAATAGAACGCGAGGGTGCGTTCCATTCGTCAACCCCCACCCATCAAATTTTGTCAGTGTCGTCTCTCGCGCTACACGGAAAACATCTCCCGAGTGTACAGTTGTCGGATTGGCGCCAAGTTCCGTTTTGTGAATTGTCTTTTGTTGCGTTATATTTTCGTTGTTTCTATTCGTGGTATTGTTACCGTTTTAGAATAATAGTTACAGTTGGTTATTGTTGCGCAGTGTTATTATTGGTAATTTTCAAATGCTTTTTTTAATACTCATTTATTATCTTTTCAAAGTTTGGCAACATTGTTGGTTAATTTCAGCTGTTTGACGTTTCCCCAAGTGTGCGCTCGGGAAGCGACTCCACGAATTGTACCGAAGTTTTCCGATATGTCGGAGCTCAAGCAAAATATTAATGTGATTGGTTTAGAGCCCAAGCTTCACGACTGGGCGCGAGTACTATAGTTGGTCTTGAAATTATGAACAATCAGTACTTGACAGGTCGTTTATTAACGGGTTGCTATTCCGTGTTTGGTACCAGAAATCCAGGTTAGATTCTTGGTGGGATTTCTTTGCTGATCTTATTTTGCTATATTGAAGCCGATACGTTTCCATAGGAAGAACTTGCATACGATGACATACGTTAAACTGGGTTTCATAGAGCAGCAAAGCTGTATACCAGGGTTTCTATCGGTCACGAAAGTCATGAAATAAGAAAACCGCCATGAAAGTCAATAAATTTAGCTTTCGGGTCACGATTTTTTTTTTTCTGTACAAATATTGTTCAGAAAAATTTTGTTCTATAAAACATCACAATAGACCACCAAAAATGTATATGGTCGGGTTTAGACACTAGCAAAATGCAAGGAAAGCACGGTTCTATCGCATGCATGACAATTCGGCCTAATTCGCACCCAAATTTCCTCTTGAATGTTATGAAATTTTATGATTTGGTAAAGAAAAGGTCATGAACTTTCATTTTAGAATTTTACTAGATACTCTCTACACACATATTAGTCTCTTAGCTGTTGCATAGCAAAGTGAATGTGTTATAGTGGGTAAAATACTGCCGGGAAGAAAGTTCTTTTGGGAAGTGTACATTATTTTTCATTTATTCATGCAAACTTTATTTTCTGCATAGTACAGCAGTTTCGGAACAATGGCTTTGTCCTGGACGGAACACTATTAGTGTTACACGTTATGCTTAGCAACCTCCTCCACAACCCACATTATTAGCGAAATCTCATCTGTACTAAAACTCTCAAAAGGTAAGTTTGGGATAAAGCACTCGCCTGGAGTGAAACTAAGCATGTCATTTTAAAGACCAATTCATGCTGATTACAACAAGCTAATAAAATTCCTGTACGGTTGAGAACTTCTCGAGAGATTCAACGTTAAATGCACGCTTGCAAAGTTATCGTTTATCGTAATTTCCTGTATTCTGTAGAGCAGTGATCGCCAAACCGCCTATCGCGTGCTACTAGTAGCTCGCGGTTACATTTTCGGTAGATCGCGTAAAGCACCGGTTACACCTAAGCCAATAAACAAATGCAAGTGGTTTTTTTTTTTTTTTTTTTTTTTTTTTTTTTTTTTTAAATATGGTAGTTCGTTTGGTTGGTAGCTCACAGTCGGATTTAAAAACAGTACGTTAGCTCAGAAGTTTCATAAGTTTGGCGACCACTCCTGTAGAGCATAGTCTTTCTGTCAAGATCGTAAAATTTGTTACTGGCGTATCAATGTAAGAAAAATAATATTCCTTGTTTAATCGCTGCGTATTTTCATAGGCGAATCAAGACGCTGAGGATGAACTAGAAGGAATTGTACTAATACCTGATCATTCCGAGGAAGGCGCAAAAGAAGCTCTTATAAAAAATGTAAATTGGCAGATGGATGCTGATAGGAAAACCACTGCTTTAAAGCGTCTTCAGGGACACATTTGGCGTGATGGGTACAAGAAAGGAGAGCTGAAAGGACAGTAAGTAATTTCTTATTTTGTATGTTTCTGTTTATGCAGGACTATTATATCAGATTGCAATGGACATGCTATATTTCGCAGATGTACGCAAATATGTTTCGTTATTTCGTACAATGATTTTAGGCATTCTCCAGAATAACGCTGTGGTAAATTTCCACGAAACTGAGAAAATCTACTAAAAGTAAGCTCCCATTGCTTCGATCAAAGTTTGTAAGCATACTGTGGCCGTACTTTGGGCAGTAGAGAACACTGGTACAACATGACTCCACGGTAACTCAGAAGAGCTCAAAAAATGAACCATACAACGTTATTTTGGGGAATGTTTCGGTTTTTCTAATTTTAATCATTGAGCATTGTTGATAATTTTATTAAGGTTTTCCGTTTGCGATCACGATACATGTTTATTGGCATTTTGTCATACTTTGTGAGAATGTTTTTCACTCTAGGATTTTAGTTGGTGTTGGCACACAAAGCAGGACGTTTCGGCGCAAAGCCGTATCTAAGTAGGTTAATCTACTTAAATGAGTTATAATTTATTTCATAACTAGAACCCGGATGTTTACGCTAGCAAAAACTGTCATAAAAAAATAACTGCAGAACTTAGAAAGGTAAAATTTGACCACAGCTTTCTTAAAAAGGCCATCTTCAGAAACTCTTAAATTTTTTGTGTCCAATGGTAAAGTCACTGAAAATCTCACTTGCATTAAAGGCTTGGTTTAGTTCTAGTAATGTTTTGTATAATGCAGAAAGAAAACAATAAGAGTCTACTTATTTCGTTACTTTTATAATATCGTTAACGTAAAGGAAATAAACATTTTGGACATTCATAACCTCATTGCTATTCATAACATTGTATTGCTGCTTATTACTGTGTATTTACAAGATATATAATTGGAAAGGAAACAGCTAAACAAGAAGTAAACCTTGAAATCTAATATAGTTATTGAATAATTTATTTTGTCTCACGTTCAATTTTCCATGACGGAATTATGGGACAAATCCCGTAAGTATTCTACAATGTCAGCAGTTTCAAAATTCTGTACGGCAAATTCTTTCTTCTGCTTGAATATATTTTTTAGGCGGCGGCTCTTCTCGAAGCATTGCCTCGTACACTGTCCCGCTTTGTGTGTGTGTGGGGGGGGGGGGGATCTGTCTCTCTCTCCCTCCTCCAAAGTGCATCAATAAAGCACCAAATACACAGATGGTCCATTTGAAGCTCCGACTGCAGTCCATGATGAGCTGCTTCGGCGTGGTTATTCGTTCTTGACTGGTTACTGGTTATTGAGAACTGTCCTACAGATTACACATCCTTATTGGAAATAATGTTGTTGTTCTTGTGTCGTTCGTATTCATTCGTCCTGCAGTAAATTAAAAAAGAAAATAATAGGGAACGATACTCTTTCTTTCCAAAATATACATTTTTGTATTGTTCAATTAGTCGCTGAGAGACAGTGTTTGTCCAAGTACGCCCAGCCCGAAAAAACCCGCCGTGTTTTTTCGGGTTGCGCACACCTGAAAAAACTCGCCTAGGTTTTTGAGCTTTTTGTTAGTATATTATTGGTACAACTAAGGTGATCACATTGAAAGTGATTTTTATCAGATTTTGAACTTTCCTTGGGCGAATTAGATTCTTTCAAGTTAAAGTATACAGCAGCATTCAACGTTAGACCTATATAAAGTTTTGAATCCAGTGAATAAATAAAAAGTTACCTTAGCATTTATAAATCAATGAAATAACCGATTTTATATCACACTAAATACCTTTTAATTGAGAATTCATTGATACGCAGAGTGCAAAAATGTATAACTGGACCGAGATTCGATCCCAGTTTTCCGGCTTACCGTGCCGATGCGTTAACCACTATGCTATCCACTCCACTCTCTCAACAGCGTATATTCTATCAGTCTTGAAGTTACTCATCCACTCAGATCATAAAACTTGTGCTTGGACAACCTAGAACTGCTCAGGGAGCTAACTAGGTAGCAAATGCCATGGGCATAAGCTGGAAACCTGGGCTCAAATCCCAATCTAGTTACAGCGGTGTTAAAATTATAGTGCAGAAAATATACCTTCCTTTTCAAGATCTTTATTCGTGCTCGAAAATAGTGTTTTGTGACAGACGTTTGTAAGTCAATTGTTGAAACAAAATAAAAAAAATGCATTTACTTCATTCTGAACTTTCTTCCCACTTTATGAAGTCATATTAGGTAAATGTAGGAAGTGTTTCTAAATCTTCCCGTTTTACGAACGGCATGGGTTTCCTTGAAGGTGAATCTGAAAACTGAATTATTCTGATTTCTGTGATACAGACACGATGATTATATTTCATTTAAGTGTATGGATATATTAACTACAGGAAGTAATCCTCCGCTACATTTCGTTCTCTGGCCTTTTTGAAAACTTCATGTGGAAGTTTTTTTATTTACAGAGCAAAGAAAAGTGGCTAACCTTGTGCCTTAATATTTCCTTCCTCTCTTAGAACGTAATCAGCACAATTTCTCTTTTATTGTATTTGGTCTCTTTAAGGAACAACTAGTGCAAAGTATTTAGTGACTTAATTGCAATTTTTGATTGCCCGTAATAAGTTGTTCCTGTTTCCAGTCAATTCACTGTTTTTATAAACACCCTATTCACATTAATAATTTATATGGAATTCCACAATGTACTTAATTTATGTTCTGTAGTTGTTCTTAAATTTATTTTTGACTGTTCTGAATATTAATTCCACATGCAGATTCAACACTTCGCAAATTTCGTGAATTTGCAGTGTTTGAACACTTTTGCTTGTATAGCTTGTCAATGAAATTCCGTTTGAAAACTAATTCTACATTTTTGTTGGCATCAGGTGTGAATTTGTGAAATAATCTCCAATTGACTAACTCCAAGTGTGGGCAATGTGTCCAGATTCAATTTTTGAAATAATGTAAATATCCTCTGCAAACATTTGTTGAGGTTTCTCAATCTTGTTAACGGTGAAGTTTTGTAAACTGGAACTGATCTGTATCAAAATATAATATAAAGAATATAATACAAGGTGACCATAAAAGTTCTTGCCGTTCTAGAGCAGTGAAAAACAGCAATAAGAGCGAACGGTACGTACTTTTAGGTTTCGAAGTAATCTCCTTCAGAATCCAACGTTCGTGCAGCTGCACAATACCCGGTGATGAAACTGGACGGTTATGGATGCAAAGAAGTCCATAAGTGCGTTCCATAGATCTCACATATTTGCGAAGGATCGCTCACGTAGGTGGTTGTCGAGGAAATATATTATGTGGTAATCTATTGGTGTAATGTCCGTAGAATATAATGCATAGTACAGTCTCCCAGCCAAATTGCTCAAAGGTCTCGTTGGTTCTTTTTGGCACATGTGGTTTGGCATTGTTGTTCATAAACAGCACACTCATGCAATTCACCAATACCAGATTCTGCTGTAATGCGCGGTGCACTCTTTACAGCTGCTGAGTAGAAGTCAGCACTGCTGGCCTGGCCAGGTGAAAGGAGCTCGTAATGAACTAATTGCCGACAATTCTACCATACAAAACATAACTTTTCGTGGCTGCATAGTAGTCTTGAGGTTTGAAGAACAGGGTCACGTGGCGACAACTAATGTCTAGTACACTTGAGAATGTCATAGAGGACACCAGTGAGCAAGCCAAGATGGGGTGTGTTCAGTTCGACGAGTGAGCAAGGAAAAACAGGTTGGCACTCGTTGATCCTTGTTGGATGCCGACAATGTGTGGGGGACCCACTTGCTTAACTTGTATGACTTCCCTATTCCATGCTGGTGCAGTCTGTTTTAGCGGAAACATGGAACCTTTCTGCACATTAGATCCTGTCGTCCTCGATGGCTGCTTTCAGGGTCTCCTCATCCAACATACATGGTCGTCCACTGCGAGGTTTATCCGAAAACTCATCTCTCGAACAGAATTTCTGGAACCAATGCCTGGTATATGCGGCGACTCGATGCGACAGCTAACAGGTCTTTTTTATTACAACACACACGCGAACAAACTGCTTCGATACTTCCATTTCTCTTCGACACTGGACGAGCTATGACTGCTGTATGTGCGCAACGTGCTTGTATTACTGAAGGTCGATAATCATACTAACTCCCGATCGCTTGGCAGGTACGTAAATCATTGTTTCTTCTCTGAGTGCATGATTAATGAGACAAGAACTCTTTTGGTTACCTTGTATAAATCAGTTTTGTTTCACTTGATTATATAAAAAAATATTAAACTAATGAACACGGAGGCTTAAGGTGAGCCACTTTTCTTATGAAAATATGCCCAATAGCTTGTATAAGATAAAACTGAACTGCTTTTATGTACGTGTTTTTTCACAGCTTCTTCGTATGTAGAAAAACAAAACTTCCATTTTAGAGCACAAAGTGTGAATAGTAAATCTGTAAGTTACTGGTTTTCAAGACTTACATGTATTGAGAACAAGATAGCTGTACTATTTTCGATATCTTGCATCGTTACAATTTATAGATTGAGCTCTAAAGTGAAAGTTTTGCTTTCGTATGTCGAAGAAGCAGTCAGAAGGATGTGAATAGAAGCAGCTCAGTGCCAGATGAAGTTCAAAATGTAGTAGAGGATTACAGATTAACAAGACATTACAGGTAATTTGCTATTTTATTAAGTAGTACATAAAATACATTAATATGCAAGCTTTAACCCTTTCGAGACTAGCGTGACATAGACAGTCAAACCGCTAGCATGTCCTTAAAGGATTAATATGGTTAAAGGCTAGTTCTCTCGTCATTTGTTTTCTATAATAGAATATTTTAGTCTTAATCCTTACTAATTCTTTTTTGGTTCTAGTGTTTACCCAGATGTTGTTCCTGCCTTAAAAAATTGGATGGATATAGGCAAATCCATTTACGTGTATTCTTCCGGCAGTGTTGAGGCACAGAAGTTATTGTTTGGTCATTCAGAACAAGGAGATTTGCTCCAAGTAAGTTTGTTTGATTATTGTCTCCCCATTTGTAGAAAAGGAATATATGCAGATTTGCACTGAATCGTGCAGTTTCGTTCCACTCATTTCATGTTAAGCTTTTATTTGTAAAGAAAAGAATTAACCTAATTTTCGGCCTTTTTAAATTTAAAATATTACACTTTTACTAATCTGACACACAACAGATCATGGTAGTGAGGGATTATCGAAATCACCGTATTAGAAGGTTATGAAAGGAAACACGTTTAAACAATACTGTTTATGCTGTTGCAACTATACATTTCTTACAAAATTGCAAATGTAGCAAGAAAGTAACTAGTTTCAAATATGAACATGAGAGAGTAAAAAATAAGTCCAGTTATGGTACGTGGTTTGAAAAATTACCACGATACTCGGAGTTAAAAAACCTTAAGCTTTAAATGACACTTTTGTTCTTGAAGTTTCTTTAATGTGAGACTATCAAAAGCCATTTAATGCAGATAGTGAAGGCATCCATTGTACTCCCGTGGTTCACTGTTTTAACAGCTTCATCTTCCTGTTCTTTGTTTTGCAAGATTTGTAAGTGGTAATCTGTCATAAACTCTTCCTTAATCATAGATTAGCCAAATCCTAACATGGTCTAATGTTACATAGTTTGGTTTAAGTTTTTTCGGCAATCTATTCTTGACTCAATTCCGAGTCTGTGGTTATTTGGTTGCCCATATTTAAGGTTTTATCCTGCCCTGAGGTTTCACCTTTGAATTTTTACAAGCTTCTAGCAATGGAAGATGAGGCTATAAGTTTTCCCATGAGGCACGAGTGTTTAGGTTGGTAATACTGAACCACACTCTCGTCTGAAGATAAAACTTTGTATAGTAGTTTGCTTAGCAGTGCATTTTGATTGTCATTTTGGTCCATAGGCTGTAAAAGTGAAGTAAGTTTTAGGGGCAAGAAAAGCACACCCACAATGCCAGTTCCAGATTTTAAATCATAGCCATCAGGATGCCGTTGGAAATTGTCCGAAATTAAGAGCTTTTTGCGACAGTTGGTCTTTTAGATTTTTTTTTTTTTTTTTTTCACTTAATATACAAATAAAAACAGTAAATCACACTCCGCTTTGGTTTTTGAATACGACAAGATGATTTATTTTTAATTCTAGGATTTTTCCTGTGCCAATCAGTAACAAGTCCAGTTTATGCGTACCACTCGCGTTCGAGCAGTGTTCTGTCCTTAGCCAGTTTTCATCCAGGAGCACTAGCTTCAGCACGGTGAACAAATATTTATTTTGGTAAAAGTCGCCAAACAAATCAGTTTCGTCCACATTATATGACAGTTTTCACTCGTAAAAGATAAACGACCAAAATTTCAAAACATTTCTTGAATCTGGGACTTCTCATGTTTCTCTGGATCTCTAGTTAAGTTTCCTTCTCCATAGGAGTTTTTTTTAACATTGTAATTAGTTTATTCTTTTGAGGCACACTATTCTTTACCGATACGCTGTTTTTTTCGTAGTTTCTCTTCTCATATGCTCGCGTTTGAAAATGGATGTTGCCAATGAACTCGTATAAACTACACTATCTACGCAGTGAAGCGTATTTCAAGTTAATAAATGTTATAAATCCCTTCCTTCCATTACAGACTTCATTGTGAGGAATAATTGCAAGTGTATTTTGATTAAAAGGTAGCGAGCTCCGAGTCCGAAACCTTACATAATATTGGAAGCCGATGTGATGACCACTCATGGGCTAGTTGAACGACTTAGCTTTTTGGAGGTTGTACTCTAGGGAGTTTATGTACTCCTATGCAAACTACTACTACTATACAAAATTGAACTTTTCCGGATTGGTATTTTGTGGTATAATATTCAGAATTCTTATTTTCTAGTTAATTTTTCTGTGCTCCATCATGATTTTGTAGTGTGTTTAAGCATTAATTAGTAAACGTTGTTAGTGTGTTTTACTAAACGTATCTTTTTGTACGACAGTTTTATCGCTCTTGGTTGGCTTTGTATTCGTACAAATCTGCGCAAGTAAAGAAACCAAGAATTTAGTTTTTATGAAATGTTTGTAAGAGAATTTATATTATGTTGAAGATATTAAAAAAACAAGACAGTATCGAACTTGGGAGTTTATGGTGGTCCAGTGCTTAAAAAGTTTGTGTAAAACTAAGTGATTTGTGAACAAGTTTGTTCGTTCTTGCGTGATAAAATAACTTGTTACATAATAAAATATACATTTGATCAAATCGCGCAGTGACAAATTACCACTCACTTTTTCATAATACTTTCTAAGTACTAGACCGGTGTGGAATCCAAGTTCTAATAATTATTTTGTATTACACTTGAAACTTGTGACGTCAAGTGAGCTTTGTGTTTTTTCGCTGTTCTCCCGTTTCCTCCCAATTTCTTCATTTCGGCCATTTCATTCATCATCATCATCACGATTTCCTTTAGCTTAACTGGCATATAACTGTTGGACGTCAAACTTCATTTCATTTTTGAAAATTGTGAAGCAAAGAAAGAAACTGATAGAAACTGCATTTTAATACTACGTTAGTTTCACTCAAGGATGTACTGCATTGGTGTAAATTTGCTTCCATAATGTTGGTAATAGTGTACAAAATATGAACTAACACTTTTTCTTCTTTCAGTATTTTTCAGGTCACTTCGATACAACTGTTGGCTTGAAATGGGAAGCCCAAAGCTATAAAAAGATCGCCGAGAAGATAAAACAAAAGACTGAAGAGTTTCTTTTCCTTACAGACGTTCCTAAAGGTAATGTTTTTCTAAGTATTGGTTTATGTCTTTAAGAGTATGTTCTTGTATATTTGTTACTAGCTTACGTGGTTCCAGGTTTCATATCAGTTGTGCATATAATTTTCTATATTGAAATAGTCATGAGGTAACTGGGGATTCATTTGAATTAAAAGTTAATGGGCTTGTCTTAAAAAAAAATATCAATGGAAGCAAATTACTGACCGTGTTATCCAACAAAAGTAGTCTGTGCTGTAATCAGTTGCTCGTGAGTCGTAACTCGAGGGAGAATAGTTGCAGTCTGTTGAATAGTATAGTTTCGACAATAAGCATAAAGAGATTGATGTACGCAAGTAAATATTCCAAACTATCGAAAATTTTGAGTCCTATTTGTATATAGAAACTATATATAATCTTACCTGGGACACATACAAAATCCTATTAGGATGCACCTGATAACGACTGAGACCAGTCTGTCTTGAGAATCGTGAAGCCTGCCCGGTAGAAACTCCAGGATGTCCGATGCAGTTATCAGCAATTTGAGAGCAGTAAATTGCGTTGCATCTGAGTGCATGGATATCGCCGCTGGAATTTTACCACTCATATTTCAGATCATTTTGATACATCAATTCCTCTTTGGATGCGAATTCAATGTTACATAGTGGAAAAATGCATGACTAAACCGGAATTCGAATCCTGGTGGACCGTTCTGCCGCTCATATGCGTTAACCATTGTGCTGTCCTCTACGGAACTCATCTAACAGTTGTTAATATATCATACAGTTCAATCGTTAGATGTTCTGTAATGTACAAATTGGATTCACCAAGCACAACAGGAGTTGTGGTAGCATATAGTCATTGACTGATAGGATGTATGGTTGTTGAGGGAGTAGACTGGGTGGTATAATGGTTAACACATCGACACGGTAACTCGGAGATTCAGGTTCGAATTTCGATTTTTTTTTTTCCCACTTCGTGCATCATGGTCCCGGATACTTAATACAGTGGACTCTTTTTAATTCGAAGTCCAAGGAGACAGTAAAAAACTTCGAATTATCCAAAATTCGAACTATCCAACAACATTCATTTTCACATATATAACAACAAACAAACAAAAGTACTGTGCATCAAAAACATAGACTTTACCTTTAAAGCAGCTTATTATTTGCGTGATCGAATACCGCCAACTAACAAACGACGAGTACGTGTACAATGGAAAATATATTTACGTACAACACTATAACATACATTGAATAGCCCAAACAATTAAACACCAGTAACAATTCGAATATTCTGTTCTCACTGTTAAGAAGTCGTAAACCTCATTTGCTTAAATGTGATTGTTTTTGTACGGTCAATAAATCTTGAATTTCATGTATTGCGTGGAATACGATATTAATAACATTTAGTTGACTTTATCAATAATTCATCTTGAATTTTGAACCAATGAATCAAGAGATTGGCACACGTTCTCTATTTTACTTCTTCCCCAACTCACCATCTTCATCATTACACAGATTTTCTATTTATCTTTTGTATTACTCTTCCCTATGGCTGCATCTGGATAACTGAAAACACGTTAAAACTATTTCTCTTTACATCTGTCCAACATTAAAAAATTTCAACTGTATTTACTTCGAATTATCCAAAACAGGTTCAAAAGTTCAATTTATCCACGATTTTGTACTATTTTCAATACAGTTTTCAAGAGGAATGGGCTTCTGTTCGAATTAACGAGACTCCACTGTATTTAAATCTCGGTCGTAGTGTTGCCGGATGCTTTCCAAATCGTTCTAACAGCCTGCATGTGTGTCAATGAATAAAGCTTAGTTTTTCAAAAGATGTAAGTGTAGATGTTCATAAACATCTATGTTGGAGCGCTTATTTCATGGTGCGTAGACTTCCTCATACTCCGGCAAGAAGAATGTTTGAATGTATCCCGGTACTATATACTTGCCGCCGCACTTCCCGAAGTAGATAAATTACATTCTTTTATTGAGTATATTGAGTACTAGTTTCCATTTCCACCTTTGCGAGTAAACGAACTACTTTCATTTATTATTTTATTTTTTTAAAATGTATAATTACATCATATTTATACCGAAGAGTCGGGGTTCTCAAAATGAAAAATGAAATTTTTGAGTTTCACGTCTTACGATTATGCCGGTTAGGCTACGGTGATAATGAGAAGTGAATGAAAAAGTGGGAGGAAACGGGAGGACCCAGGAAACCCACGCACACGGTTTGTCCACCAAGTTCACTTGGCGGGAGCAGGGTTTGAACCCGGGACCCCATACACCAGAAGTGATCGATCTTCCACTGAGCCACCGCGGCCCTGTCGGGGTTTTCAGTTTCTCTTCTCTGGTATAACTGCTAGATCCACTAATTCGGATCATTATTGTTTTTAAAGGCTTATCGTACTATATACTCACGTAAATATTGCTTTTATGAACAAAATTAAAACTATTGTGTTATCTTGAAAGTTTCCACCATTTAACCCATAAAACTAGAAATAAAATGTATCACTTAACATTTTTAGTCAAAATAAGAACTATTAAGTTGAACACGCTGTGTCCAACGTCAAATAAGATCAGTTATGTTTTTGGCGTAAAAGTCTGCAGTTTTGAAATCCTGGGAAGTAATTTTCATAGCACCCTCACATTTAAAAGCAATTTTCACCAGATGATTTTTTTTTTTTTTAATTCGAAAGAAAATTGTTAGAGGAAAAGCTCTAGTCATTCTTGTATCATGCGTTATAGCGTCAATAAAAATATCTTACCAAAGCAAACCCTTATTATTACTAATCTGTGTTAGTTTCAGAAATACAATATTGCCTGCATCAGACACTAGATAATGTGACTGATGAGAGCAATGATACTACCGAAATTTGTGTTCGATTTTGTTAATTTTGAGGAAGTAGTTATACGTAGTTCCGGAGCTAGAAAAATCAATACCGTGTTCTAGCGTTGCCCTGTAAAGTGATTTGATCTTTCCGATTGACGAGAGCTAGCCGTAATATTTTTGGTATGCTACAAACCGTTACTATAATAATGCTGTGTTTATGGAAAGGGAGCTAACATGTTTCTTAACGGGTCAGCGTCTAGTTTTTTGCCTAAACAGAATTTAATAAAATCTCAACGTAACGCGTTAATTCTAGATAAATTTTCCTTTATCTTCGGTCATACGTTTCAACTCATGAATTACTGTTTTCCATTGCGAAGAGCATCTTCAAAACTCATGTTGCTAGTTTCAAACTTCGCTTTTTTGTCATGCTTTGCGCTGCCTCAGTTCCACATCTGCTCAATTTAAACTCATAAAGTACTAATTGGTGAAATTTGATAAGTCTAGTTCAGTTTCGAATATCTGAAACATCCCATGAACATTACTTAGAAATAGTGATGTATAGACATCAGTAGAGGTGCGACTACCTTTCAAATGTTGTTCGAGTTCGAGGTCATTTCAGACTACTGTCTTGATTACTGCGTCATTCGAATAAAGTTTTTTTTAATTAACAAAATAAACATTAATAAAGGTAACCACATTTGTTTTGAATTAAATTACATATGCACTTCCATCGCAGTTCCCAAGTCCTTGTAGATTTTGTAGCAGTAAGTATACTTCACTGTTTGCTTTGGCATAATTAATAATACAAATGTGGTTATTAAAGTTAATTGTGTATATTTTATTATTCTAAAGAAGTGGAGTACATCTTGATAGATAAGGCTAGTAAAATTCAACCACGTCGACATGGGATTTTTAACTATCATGTGTTACAAGTTTAATTTTTCATGAGGAGCAAATGATTTGTAATATTATCATCTTAAAACATTTTGTAGACAGACTACGTCTATAGAGATGATGCTGTAATGCTGTAAGTCGTTAAGGGTCCTATTCTAAGTTTCACTTCGGTGCGAGCTTTCCCGGTGGGGATACTCGGTCGAAAAAGTATAAAAGCTTTTTCAGGCCAGCCGTCCTGAATGCGGTTTTCCTGGGTTTTCCTCATTCCTACCAGGCAAATGCCGGGGTTGTGCCTAAGTTAAAGGTCTCAGGCCGCTTCCTTTCTTCCTTCCCCAGTCCTTTCTTTCTTTGCTTTCCCCGAATAATGTGCTCGCTGAGGGACGTTATTCCTCGTACGTGACGGGCTAAATGGTCATAAATGCCGAAAGCCCAGAAATCTAAATTTCATCTTGTAGATACCTAAATGAATACGAAATAAAGGTAATTTAGTATTTTTAAAAATGATAGCTTGGATCTACCTTGTTTATTGATTCTTATTTTCCTGAGCAGATAAATCACGTGTTTTGAAATCTTTATCAGTAGGTAAATTTATTGACGTGTATCGAATCACTTTACGAAAACCTCTTACTCTTCAGGCGCAAAGGTTTCTCAATTTTACAAGTCTTGCATCTAAATAGCAAGATTCTCCATAGTAAATCGATCTTCATGCGAGAGTCTTTCTGTTGAGAAAGATAGCAGAATCTTGCTGTGTGAGTGCAAGGGGTGTAATATTGAGAAACTTTTGCACCTACGGAGCAAAATGTTTTCATAAACTGATTCGATATGCGTGTGAGTAAATTTATCTAAGAAAGATTTCAAATGCCCGCTGAGGAAAATAAGAACCAATAAACAAAGTACATCTAAACCACCACTTTTTAAAATAGTATTCAAAATGCATCAGTTTTTTTTTTTTTTTTTAATAAATTGTAATTTAACATATCCTGCTAGGAGCATTCAATATGTATTTAATATGAGGGATCAATTTGTCGAAACACCAATGGATAGCTTTTTTGTTATTGTTATTATTGATGTGCGTAGTTTCTTTGTCCTAATAACAAACCGCACAGCATGTTTATCATCATGAATGTCCAGTTTCAGATTGGAAATAATACAGGGTCCGCGGTGGCTCAGTGGTAGAGCGTTCACCTCTGGTACATGGGGTCCCGGGTTCAAACCCTGCTCCCGCCAAGTGAACTTTGTGGACAAACACCGTGTGCGTGGGTTTCCTCGGGATTCTCCTGTTTCCTCCCACTTTCTTCATTCTACTATTTAATGCATTTCTCATAATCTCCTTTAGCCTGGCCCTCGTATCCGTGGGACGTAAAACTCAAAAATTTCATTTCATTTTGGAATACAGTTAGATTGCAATTAAATCGTTACAATATATTGCTGTAGAAATTTACATGAATATTAATGCCCAAATTTAAATATAATTGTCGTCTAGTTTTTAAGTTGAAATTGTGACAATTTTAAGTCTTCAAATTGTCTGCATGCTAGTGACTCCTATAGTCTTGATTGTACCACTGTATTAGGAAATAATTCTGCACACAGACTGACAGGTTTTTATACTACAAATGGGAACTGCATGTATGAACCGTCTGCTTGGTAATTGCGGAATGAAATTAATTCTATAGAGCTCTCACTGCTACTCTAATGGCTGGCTTGTTCGTCGTAAATGCACGGGGTCTCTGATTTGATTCACAGTGGGAGGGCTTTGGCATTTGCACGCCTTACAGTGGTTCTGATTCCACCTTAAAAGTGTAGGCCGACGTCTCATGTAACCTCCGTATTAAACTCCAATCGTTCCTATAATTCTATACTTCATATTCTCCTACAAAAGTTTCAAATGTACGTTTAGTAAAACAGATGTCAAGGAAGTGACCACGCTTTCTTTCTCTTTTAGTTTGAATGCTCATAAATTAAGAAATTTACTTGCTATCTTCTGAAGATTGGATTTTAGGCTGATCCATTTTCCATTAATAATTTTGCCCGAGTACGTGTTAGTAATAGCTTCTAGCTTCTGTTACGAATAATCAGTAATAACTGTTGCCCATTTGATAGTGGCTCCACTACTAGTTTCTCGTTAACTAAAATTCACTCGATCGTCAATTTAACGAATAATATGTTAAAATTTTATTATATTACAGAAACTTCAGTCTGTTTAACGGTAATTCCTAATACTACACAGTAAAGCTAATAGATGTCGCTTGATGCCAATAGATGCCGCTAGCATGCAGGCAATTTGCAATTTAGAGCTATTGTGACGATTTACTTGCAACGTAAACGGTTTTATTTCAATGTAATTGTTGGAAAGTAGATGATAATAATAATAATACCGAACATAAGCATGTTTCGCTGTATATAATTAGGACAAACAAAAGAATTAGAGATATTTAATTAAACATAATTTTAATCTATAGATACTTATCAATTTAATGAAAACTCCTAGAGTTGGAAATACGTCTCATATTTAGATTGGCAAGTCGATCGGCGATCACAGCGCTGGATTATTGGTAGAGGACTAAGCAGACGGTGACTATACGTAGTTTGGGTGATTTCTCTGATTTTCAAAGAGACCAAATTGTTGGAGTGTCGCGAGGGATAGTTCCAAGCTGATGACGGCCTAGAAGAACTCACGGTAAAAACCACATCGGCGAAGAGGAATAGTGGTCGAAAAAGGAAAGCTCAGTGATATGTCTAGTCGAAAATTAAAGCAGATCATCACTGAGCCTGCGTCAACAATCACAATCTGAGACGAGTTACATGAATGCACATACGGGGTCGAGTTGCACGGGTGAAGCCTCTAATGAGGAGCCGTAACGCTTTAGCACGACGCCAATGGTGCAGTAAACATACAGCATGGACCGCTGATGATTGGAAATGTGTGATATGGTCGGTTGAGTCACGTTCACCTTATTTTAAATTACGGGCCATGTTTGTGTGGCGGACGCCCAAAGAATGATCGGCAGTGTCAGTCCAACCATGAAGCATGGCGATGGCTCTGTGATGCTGTTAACCTCAATATCCTGATTTGCAGTGGATCCTGTACTGACGCTTACCGGTCCCATTACCCGTGATTATGTCGCAACTTCAGAGGACCATGTGCATGTTACGGCCAGATATTTCCGGGCAATGAGGTCACATTCCAGGATGATGATGCGCCTATTCACACAGCTGGAACACTTGCGGTGTGGTTTTGAGGAATATCTGGATTGAGTTGAACATTTCCCCTGTCCCGCCTATTCCTCGGACCTGAACATAATTGATCTGTTTCGGATATACGAATCCAGCTTCATCCTCTCTCGGAACTGGATGATGCACTGCACGTGGAATGTGTAATATTCCACAAGTGAGTCTATTCCATGTCACATCAGAACTGTACTAAGGGTGAAAGATGGTTCAACAACCCCATATTAATGTAGTAAGTTGCCCATTAAATTGATAAGTATCTGTATAGTATACAGTAGGCAGAAGGTTTGAACGCAACAACTAATTTAATAAAATTATGTAATGTCAAACATCTATAATAGCCTCTATGTGCAATTGGTAGATTATTATTAGAGGCACGAGTTTTTCGCAATGCGCGATAAAACGAAATGCGTCAGAATTAAGTAATTTTCATTGGATTCCGTTGCACGATAAAACGCGAAATCTGCAGTTTTGTACGAAATTTCTCACAATATGCGATATAACGCGAAATTTTAAATACCTTCTCATTACTTGAAAAACGCTAGTTTTCCGCTGACAACGGTAGAACGTGGCATGAACTGTGCATTTTGGGTGATTAGGATACGACTATAGGGAACATGTTGCCCGTTAGCTATCACCATCGCAGCTGGATGGGGAGTTCCGAAGTGATGATTGTTTGAAGTTTGTTGTAAATGCATTTACATATGTGTGGCTTCCAACAAGCAATGTCAACTGTGGGAGACTTTTTTTTTTAAGTATGGACTGATAAGTGACAAACTTACAACAATGGAGGAGAAAAATGTGGAAACATGTAACGTGCTTATGTTTAATACTTAAATGTAACTTGTGCGTGTGTGTTTTCAGCAAAACTTTCCTAGTCATAGTAAGTTTAGTTTTTGATTTTTCTCAGTTTGATTTGAAAAAATATAATTTTCCATAAATGAAATTGACATTGTCAAGTGAAATATTCAGTGTATTTTGGTTTTAGGTAATTAATGGTTTATTTTTATGGTGATCTATGAATAAAAGGAACAATTGCAAAATTGTCAGGGAATTCTTTTCCACAAAAGCTACAAAATGCGAAACTTTATTTGGAAAACGCGACAAAACGTGAAAAATGAAAAATGAAACGTGAAATTTTCAAATTCTTAGTGCGAAAAACTCGTGCCCCTAATTATTATTATTATTATTATTATTGATTTTGATTCTTATCCTTACAGAGGCCAGAGCTGCGTCCGAGGCAGGTATGAAATCTATTCTCGTCGTTCGCGAAGGCAACGCTCCTCTGTCAGAAGACGACACAGCTAAGTTCGAAGTAATTCACTCCTTCGCAGAGATAGTCTTTGAAATCCCCACAAAAAAGAAAAAGGTAGAGGTAAGTCCTACAGAGAAGGAAGAATCCACGGTTAATGAAATAAACGAAAAGCCTGAATCCGCGAAGCCTGTTTCAGAGCCTGAGGCTGCGAAAGAAAACCCCAAAGAGACTGATGTGGAAATGGCCGATGCGAACACTCCCGAAAAGGCCGCAGAGCCTTCGACAGAGGAAGTTAAAAATGAGACTAAACCCGCGGTGAATGATAAGACTGAAGAAAAGACTGAATCTGCTGTACCCGAAAAGACTGAAAAGTCTGAAAATGACAACGAAAAAAAATCAGATCAAATTCCAGAAAAAACTGTTGAAAATTCGAAAGAGGTCAGTGAAGAGAAGAAAACAGTAGATGCTGATAGTGTTAAAGAGTCCAATGCTGAAACGCCCGTCAATAATGTTGAAAAGGAAGCCGTAAATGATAAAGCAGAGGCTAAAGAAAAGGTAGAACCCAGTAACGCGAAAGAAGAGGTGTCACAAGCTCAGAAATCCGAAGAAACTAAATCTCAACCTACTGAGAATTCAGACACAAAATCAGAAGCAGAATCTAAGAAGTCAGAAAGTATACCAGAGTTGAGTAAAGAAAAAGAAAATTTGCCAGCCGAAAATAGTGTTAGTGAAGATGCTAAGTCTACTGATAAGGTTACAGAGGAGAAAGAAGTTAAAGAGGCCACCAAGGAGATGGCAGTAGATGCGAAAGAGGATAAACCCACTGAAGAGCCAGTAAAGGAAAAAGAGCCTGAAAAACCTGCATCTAATAATGTTCCTGAGGAAACTCCTGACCAATCTGAATCGACTGAAAAGAAATCCGAATCTAAGCCTGTTGTAGAAGACTCTAAACCTTCCGCCGCGGAAGAATCTAGTTCTGTCAATAATGATCAAGTAGTAGATGCAGAAATGAAAGAAGAAAAATCTGAGGAGGTCAGTACTAAGGAGACTGAAAATGAAGCTCCAAAATCGGAGGAAATTACCCCTGAGACAAAAAGTGACAAAAAGACTGCTGAGGAGGGGAAAACTGAAACCCCTGCCGAAACTAAGACTGAAGAATCCAATAAGGAAGAAGTCGCAGAAAACTCTGTTCCAGTTCCTGAGAAGAAGAATGAAGAGCCTGTTCCTGAGAAGAAGAGTGAAGAGCTTCCTGCAGAGGAAGAGAAACCGAAAGAAACTAGTGATAGCTCCACGGTTCCTGAAACAAACGATAAAGTTCCCGAACCGAATCAAGAGACTGAGGCAGCTGCGGAGAATTCCAGTGCTGACAAAAAGACTGAAAGCGAAACAAATGATGTTGAAATGGCTGATCTTTCCAATGATAAGACTGAAAAACCCGCAGTCAATCACACAAACGAACAAACCACTAATTGCCAGACAAACCACGTTAATGGATCTGTTGGTGATGAAGAGAAGTCGAATGACGTTCAAATGTCGGAGGCTACGAACGGCGAAACTAACGACGCTTCTATGGAAGATAAGGTGGAAGCAGGGGACATTAAAAAAATCGAAACAAAAGATATCGGGGAAGGAAAAGAGGAAAAATCTTCAGACGCAAAATGTGATGTAGCTTCTAAAGACATATCATCTGTAAATGCTCCGGTTGCTGTTGAGGAATCGTAAACCTTTCATACTCCTGTACTAGTCTAATATTGGGTCTTGGGTTTTTATATATTTTTATATATTATTATTATTAGGCAAAACAAGAGGTAGTTATGTGCTGTTGGAAGCAGGAATTATCACAGTTTGCGTATTATACATGGTCTGTATACGCACACAGAACTTCGAATACTCCATATGTTCTAATGTAATGACAGGAACATATACATGTGTTTTTATTCTTAAGTTGTAATTACACTTACAGTAAACGCATATTTCACGATCGTCCTTAGACGTGGAGAAAAGCAGACGTTTTAGTGGGTGCGTCTATTGATAAAATAATCGCGGAGTGCTGAACTTATTCTGAGTAATTGTTCCATTATACTTCGTATTCAGGTTCTGATTTTTAACAGTTTATCGTAGGGTTAGAAATGCTTATTTCTCAAAACATCGTGGGACAGGGGGTAAATTTTGACTTGTCTAGAAGAGTTTATAAGAGTAATTGTAAAAATTGAAGAAAAGCTCAGTTTAAGTTTCGTCGAGCACAGAAGCTGTTAGTAAATATATAGTTGATAATTTGTCTTCAATTAGAGTGGTATATATATGATGATAAATACAATGTGGTAATTTCGTCTCGCATAGAACTGACGCGTGAAACAGGATCTGAAAATCAAGAAATGTATAAAAGGTTCTAAGATGATCCTAAACATAAAAAAAAAAAAGTAGAATGTAATATGGCAACCACTTTAAGTCCAGTTATATTTAAGTACTTTCCATCGGCATTAAGATGAACATTGCAGATTTTAAATCAGTAAAATTAGGGGTACCATAATCGTTCAATATGAACATCGGAAGTAGTCTTGATATTCACTAATAATAGGAAATGGTTCACTTTTTATTCTAATATCTCTCTAGTTATTAAGTTATCCTAATTTGAGACCAATTTACATTTTTCATAACTTTCTCATTTTCATTTAATCGGCATCAGTCTTATTGCGCAAATAAACCTTTGGGTGCCTTGAATTTATTACATCAATTTAAATTTCCTCGAACCTACAGGTTCGAGGTTTTGTGTGATAACTGTAATTAGGAATCAACTGAAGCATTGCAAACATAATATAATTTATGTACATTGGTATAATAGGAATAAATTGCCATTAACAGTGGAGACTAGATAAGGGAAATGAAAACTAAAAATTCATAATTTCAACTAAAGATGAAGAATATTGCTGGTATGAATGTCACTTGTCTGCACTACTTCAGTTGTAGACTTCCTTGAAATTCAAGTAATAGGTAAACGGTGTACGCTTCAGAACACTACACAGTAGTATATATATTTTTTTCTATAAAGTACATAATTTAGGCCAGTTAAGTTTCCTTGTGATGTGTTTATACTACTACTCTTTGTATCTGTGTCTACATAAAGATTCAAGACGAGTATCGACATCAATACGATCATTTTCTGTGTATAATTGTCAGCTTTTTGTGTTTGTTTCTGCTTCTAATACTACATAAGTACCTTTTCTTCTGCCTTTTATATACATATAAATATAAATTATATATATACTATGCGTGCCAAACAAGGACCGGACATAATACGCACTGATAATTATTTGTGCATTTCCAGTTGTCAGTATTAATGTTATGTTTCTGTAACGAAGCCCAGTGCCTAGTTGTACTGTGCGCTCTGTGCTTGTCCCATAATGTGACTGATACTTAAAAAAAGTGTTGATGTGGATGGTAGTCTTGTGTGTTTGTGACTGGGTAATTGATTTTTATATATATATGAGAGCAGAAAAAAAAAAATACAGTCCTTAAGAAAAAAGTAAGACTGAAAACTTTATTAGTAGTATGAAAAAAAAAAAAGACTGAAGTTTAGAGTTGGGTGTACAACTGTACCCTTGTTCATCGTAAGATTGATCCTAATGTAAAAGAAAGAAGAAAAAAACACCTGATCTGTGTAATAATATTCTTCAAAAGTTTAGTATATTATCGACCGTAATGCAAGAATATCTGTCGGTAAACTTTTTTGATAATGTACACTACTTCAGTATAAGGAAGTAAACACTCTTATCCAGGCGCGGCTCTACAATCTAATCAGTGACGTGTCTTCTTAATCACAAGTGAGGAAAAATGTATCCTTTAAACAAAATTTATTCTTGTATACGTGTAGAGAACAACCAATCATAGATTCGTAATACTAATACAGAGTCTTTAACTCTCGATTTCCTGCACAGGGAACATTTGGCAATAGCGTGTAATCATAATCGATAGATTTAATCACCTTTTTCTTATCCTTTGAATGGTACAATAAAAGTATTGAGAATCCGAGCTAGCTCAACAAGGACATGACGCAAGCAAAAAATTAAGCAATCCTGGCGTTTTTAAGGCACTTACTAATTACACAACTGCTTAACATTTTGAACAATCATTTGAAGACCACACATTGTTTAAAGAATTTTTGAAGAGCCAGAACAATATGGACAAAATTTTGATGTAGGATACCTGTAATATCGGGTGGATGAAACGTTTAGATAAGTTTATGCAAAACAAATCGAGGAAACGATTTTCAGGTTTATTTAAGTAGGAATAAATTTTCATTCAAAAAAATGCATTCCTTATGAGTGGAACAAAGGACGAAGTGCAGGGTTTGATCGAAAGTAGTTACCCAAATGCTTGCTATTCGTAGTCACTATTACGTACATTAAACCAAGCTTCAGAATGCAACTTTCTCAGGATCTGCAGGAGACTGCGTTGTGTGTCAGAAGTCTGTTGCAGGAAAGAAGATTGCACACCATTCAATATAGCAGTATTAACCCCTTTAGTGGGACATGTCTGCTACGTTGATCAAAAGTTCAAAAAATTCACACTATATGGCAAACCATAGAGCTTAAAGATCGCTTCTCTAGATGTACGCCCGCGAGTACAGAGAAACCTTTATTATTATTAGTAGTAGTAGTAGTAGGACTATAAATATACCACATTGACTTGATCCCTAGTCTTTCGTTGCAAGCGCTGCTATCGGCTGAAGGATTTCCACTTGCTTTCTCTCGCTTAGCAACAGCTGAACCCTTATTGGCTCAACGCGTGGGTGTGTGAGGGTGTGAGCTTTAGTTCGCATTTTTGCCACGGCTCAAGACATTTTGGCAGCACAATAGTAGTAGTTGTTGTTATATGCTATTAGACTCTCTCTTTTCGATTGAACGTCGTCTTCTCACATCTGAAGACGCGCTTTTCGTTGAAAAGATTAACACTATTTGAACACAGAATACCTTATTGATCCTGTAAAAGTTACATTCTTTTATTAGGTTTTTTTTTTTTTTTTTTTTTTTCTGATGGAGTAGCTAATATTCCTCATGCCTACAACTACGAAGAAACTTGCACTGAATCTATAAATAAGAGTTCCTATCTTGATTCTAATAATAAATCTGAGAAGACATGAGACACGCTTTTGAATCTCTATCAATACTGAAAAATGATGGCTACTATTTCAGTGTAGCCATGTTCTTCACCGAGAAAAACGAAAGAGAAAATATGCATACAATTCTTGATTTTAACTGTTAAATAGAAGTATGCGATCAAGCGAAGGAAAGAATAGAATTTAATGCAAGAATCAAAACATTAGATATCACTACCTTAAAGCAGCAGCATTTTAATTTGTACCGATGTGACGTCCCTTTTGTAAAATTCAAGGAGGCGCCACTGCTTTAATGCCTTCCAGGGTTTGATGTTTCGGCTCATAATTGTGCTATCTTCCAGAAGTAATAGAGGACAAGACGTCAAAGAAAAGAGGAAAGTGTGGAAATAAAATTAACACTAAGTAAGGCAATGAATTGAAGTCCACCTAAATAGACTCACGTCCATGATAGTGAAATATTTCTGGGGTCATTATAAAGGGGATTCGTCCATGATTATTGTTTCTTTACTTTTCATTTCCTTTCCTTTATTTCCTCTGCCTTTTCTGAAAGATTACTCATGTTATGACAAACATATGACACTAACACATGGAACTTTGAAAGGTATTGAAAATAAAGTTTTTTGTTTCGCTGTTTCTACACCTTTCTGACGCTGTGGTTTAGTATCGTGGAAAAATGCTTGATTTTAATATAGGATGAAAGTACTATTATAACTAATACTTTTTTAAGCTATTCAACTCCATGTTATTTCTTTTTCTGATTAGGATCAGTCTTACGGTGAATAAAGGACAGTTTCCTGGAAACAGTCTCTCTAAGGTGTGTAAACTGAGTATTTCCTTTTTTGTAAAGTCAAAAACTGAGTGTAAAATCTCTTAATGAGTCCCCCGTCGTGTTTGTTTGGACATTATTATATTATTATTATTATAATTATATATATATAAGAAACATATTTATAGCTCAACACGGTCTTCCAACATATCTCTCAGGTTGGTACTCTTCATAGGATATGGATATTCTTTTTTATATATATATGTCCATATTTTATATAATTTTTCTCTGTATGTACATTTTGGAACACCAGTATCTTTGTATTCGTTTTTTCTTTTGATACCCTGTTGTATTTTGATAAAATACAGTTTTATAAAATGCATAATTAAAATCATTTCTCAGTAACAGAAAAACAGATAAATTAGTTCATAATTCGAAATAACCTTTCTGTGTGCGTAACAATGTGAATGAAATCATGTTAGGGAAACAAAGAATAAGAACGTCAATAATTGTGAAATAAAAGAGCTGTCATATTGTGACAATATGAGAGAAAACATAATTACTTGATATTATTCTGTTGTGTAGTTAGTGAAGTACGTATTATAAATGACATTAGACTCACTTTTTCGGGGAAGTCTTTTAGAAGTCATCGCATAATTAATTACATTTTTGGGATGGCGAATATTTGTAGAAACACCAGGACACTTACAATTACGAATGGTTGCTATGGGGTGCATTATTTCTAAACAAAATCTTAGTGTAAGGTAGGATTTTGATTAAAAACACTAACCTGTGTAGCTACTCTGATGGGGTATCAGAGACCCCAACCGTCAAATGTTTCTCTAAATTTAAAGGTACTCAATAGATGGCACTAGTTTGTCTACCCTCATAATTTGATGGAACTATAGTACTCGCGCCGTGTCATGAAGCTTTTGCTCTAAACCAATCATAGAAATACTTTGCTTGAGCTCCGACATATCGGAAAACTTCGGTACAGTTCGTGGAGCCGCTTCCCGAGCGTACACTTGGGGAAACGTCAAACAGCTGAAATTCACCAACAATGTTTCCAAACTTTGAAGACATAGTAAATGAGTATTTAAAAAAAGCATTTAAAATTTACCAATAATAACACTGCACAACAATAACCACTGTAACAATTATTCTAAAACAGTAACAATAACACGAATAGTAACAACGAAAACATAACGCAAGAAAAAACAATTCACAAAACGGAACTTGGCGCCAATCCGACAACACTGTGCTCTAGAGAGATGTCTTCTGTGTAGCTCGAGAGAAGACACTGACAAAATTTGATGGGTGGGGGTTGACGGCCGGAACACACCCTCGCGTTCTATTGGGTGGTGAAATTGGTGGATCTAGGTCAAGCTTCATGACTCGCCGCGAACACTATAACATTGTACTAATAGGGAGGAAAACAAGTGTTGTAACTTTTTGTAGTGAGTTACTGGGGGTCTGAGATACCACAGTAGAGTATGTAAAGTTGGTATTTTTTCATCGAACGTCGATAACGTAAACTCAATTTATCTATATATTCGCTTTTTATAATTTTTGTTTTATACATAAAACTCGAAATGACATGACATATGCTTCTGACCTTAGAGAAAGCGTTACGTTCTCTAGTTAGCCTATTTTCAAATTAAGATTAAGTTATATGACAGTACAAATATCTATTGGGTATATGTGTAGGAGTGCGATTTACGTGAAAACATCAAGACAAGGAATAAATATCAAAACGGATTGCTCAGTCTTGAAAATGGTTTCAAGACGTAACAGATGAAGAAATTGAAAGCGATCTAAGTGAAGATTAATTGAAGTGGTCACTCAACCATTAGTGATGAATCTTGTCTTGAAGAAATACGTAAGTGGCGATGTATATAAAAAGATATGACGTATTTTCACTAATAACTTCTAAGCAGAATTGCGTTGAATCGTCCAGCGAATTCACATAAATTAGTAACTTCCTAATACTAGAGAAATAAAGAATACTGATATAGCCCAGAATTTTAAAAAAGTAATATTTGCGAAAGAAACCTTCGGGGTTTGTCAGATCCACTGGATATGTCTGAGACTTATTTTCACCAGTGTAGTTAAGGGTAAAATATTGGCTTCTTGTATTAGAAGTGTGATCATCCTTTTGGGGCAAATAATTGCACGAACAAAATTGTTTTCGTTGGATTTGCTTTCAAAACCCAATAAAAATATATGCTATAGATATACTACATTGACTTGACACCTAGTCTTCCGTTCCTAGCGCTGCAATCAGCAGAAGGAATTCCACTCCCTTTCGCTAAGACACTCTCGCTTAGCAACAGCTGAACCCTTATTGGCTCAACGCGTGGGTGTGGGAGGGTGTGAGCTTTAGTTCGCATTTTTGCCACGGCTGAAGAAATTTTGGCAGCACTATAGTATATTTTCAGGCGGTTTATTCCCTTTACTTTAGAACCTTTTATCTCATTTCACCTTTGCATTCTGAATAGACATTCGTGAGCAATGAGCAAAGGCCGGCAGTTGTAGCAAAATAAAACCAAAGTGACAGTTGACATTTAAAAAAATATAGTATTTTTGACATTTACCAGAAGCTAACACTAAATGTTAATCTACAGTTCAGTGGTTCCCAACGTAGGGATCGTAAAAAGCTAGAGAGGGCGCAAGCTATGCCAAAAATAAAACTTGAAAGTATGAATAAAACACAGCTTGTAATGATCAGTTACAGTTTTGGCCGTGTGCACCAACGAAGTTCAACTGTTGAACGAGGGTCATAATCAAGCTCGGTGAAAATGTCTGTTGCACCAGCAGCATTCAAGGTTAAGTCTTGGTCAAATGGTGGATAAACTTGGTTTTAGCTTGAACGGCCGAATTTGGGGGTTTTAGACTTCATTGATCCAAGTAATTTGTTTACATTCAATAATGTCTCTATTTTTCCACTAATGAAATTGCAATACATTTCTCGTGTTCGGAAAAAAAGATTTTTGCTCCTAGTTTCATTATTTTTTCCATCACAATTACGATCACTGAAATTAGACTACTCACAACTCTATGCACACAATCTCGAAAGTCGGAAAGACACGCACGCGGTATGCTTTCTTCATTTGTTACTTTGTTAAACTAAGATTAGCGACAAAAAGACTACAATCAACCAGTCGATTTTACAAATTGACCGAAGTTTACTTAAACGAGATGTACAGAACTTCGACTTTCAATGGTGCAGCAAAAGTTCTGAAACACGTTGAAAGTTTAATGTTGAACGCGTTTCAGTGAATGCTCGTTTAAACTTCGTTGGTGCACACGGGTGTATAACAAACTTCAGAGGGCTGCATGTGTGAGATTTTGTCTTTCCTATTCCTATTCAAGATTTCTACTTTATTAAAACTAAATAATTGTACAAATTATTTATTTATTTATTAACAAAATTATCAAAAATGGGTACAAAACTCTCTCAGTGTATATAATGAGTTCAAAACTTGTCTCTTGATATTCGGTGATATGTTCGGCAAAGCACACTTGAGATCACTTTCCGCTTTCAGTCGTTTGCGATACTTTGATTTTTATTGTGGTCAGCGTCCAAAATCCTGATTCATAGAGGGAAATTGTCGAGAACTGATTATTATTTAAAAAAAAAAAAAAAAAAAAACTTGTAGACTTTTTTCGCTACTCTTGGGTAAACAGGCAGAAAACACTCAAAATTCTTCCAAAGACATTAACTGAAGCAGTTCTTTGGCATTTGGATCGTACTTCGGTTACATCCTCCTGACTTTCATGTGGAAGTATATTCACGTCAATAGTGAAAGGTGTTCTTGCTAACTTTCACTGCCATTCTTCACAAATCAGGAAAATATCACTGGAATTAATCATAAGCTGAGTTTGTGAGAGTCTATATTGTTTTTCCACATGGTTAAATCACACTCTTTATTGTCAAGAAGTTCATTTAATCAAGGAAAGGATGAAAAGTTGGACGCAGAAGCTTTCAGACGGTGTTTCCATAATAGGATCTTTTCCATGAGACCTCTTATCGCGCCATAAGCAAGTAATATGTTCCTGTTTTTGAGATTGAGATGATTTAATATTCGAAAATCCAGCAAGATATGAAAGAAAAAATACAAATATTTCATTAGTATAAAAAAAAAATATATATGAAGTTCATCTTTTCCTACACTTAGAAATATTTCCATATCGGACTTACGCTCATACAGCCTACTTAACATATTACCTTTTGATAACCAAGGAGCTTCGGTATGGAAAAGTAGTTCATGTTCAGCATTGAGGTCGTCACACAAAACCTCAAACGGGTTATCAGAGCACTTCACAAAATTAACAACTTTAATAGCCAATGATAATGCCTGCTTAAAGTTTTGTAACGTTGTTGCAGCTAAGACTTGCTTGTAAATTAAGCAGTGCAGTTGTAGGAGTTTTGTCCTTTGCCAGCTTTATAAATCCAGACCCCGAGCCTAACATTGTTGGGCTTACATCAGTACGTACTCTTACAACTCTGTCCCAAGACAAACAATTTTCAATAAAGAATTTCTGATAGCAGGAAAAAAAAAAAAAAAGAATCTTTGGATGATGTCTCGAAACTTTCTGAAATCAATGTTTCTTCCACTTTCATTTACGAACGGACAGTGAACTATAAATGACAACACAGATGTCGGTGGAATCACTACAGTGAAGTGTAAAAAATTTATTTACAAGTACCCGATCTTTTAAATTCAAGGCCATTTCATTAATTCAGCGTTTTACAGTATTGACTGAAAGGGATGTTTTGTCTTTTTTTTTTTTTTTTCGTCTCTCTCTCTCTACTTCCTGGTTGCCTTAAGTGTGCAAGGTTTGATAAGTCTCATCAATAGTATTTTATCTTTGGCTATTAGAAGAGATAGTCCGTATGATACGTCCACCACCACCTCATTGTGCTCGTGAAAGGTTCCAGAGGAGTCAAACTTCATGTGTTTTAGCGAGTTTGTTTTCACAATAATAAAATCTTTATATTTGTCTTTGAAGGCTGGATGTACTGTTGACAAATGTTTCCAATCGGACGAGGTGGAGAGTATTATTACGAAGAACAGCATGACACAACACGTTCTAAATATAGTCTCTTTCAATGACCATAAAACCATACCTGATGTACTCTCTGAACTGGAAGTTGACATTTTACTTCACGGATACAAACGAGAAATTACAAAGTCAATAAGGCATTCACATCACCACAAAATAAACTTCTCAGATCAGAACACCGACCTGAAAATTAATGAAACGAACAGTAGCTTGTAAATGGCTCCAGATGTAGACAAGCACAATAGCAACACACTTGAAACAAGAAAGACCCCGTTATTAATTGATCACTAATTAGCTTCATACTAAATAAAGTAGGCTTTTCGTATGTTAATTGTAACCAACTGCTGCAAATAAATACTAAATAGTGTTCTTCTCTCAACATTCGTAACTCTTAGTTTTTAAAACGGTTTCTTAACAATTACTTTTAAAAAAAAGTCGAAAGGGTTCTCGGTGTATTTGAAAGTAGTAACTTTATATATGTATACTAAATTACGATTTTTCTTATGGTTATGCTACTTACCGTTTCCCTTGGGTGCTGGCTCCCGAAGAACTCCCTAAGAAAACAGCTAATAACAATTCTGGTCCAGGCTCATACCTTCTTCAGGCGCAGACTGACAATGTTGAAATATATATATCAACAAAACACAAAATTTTCACTTTACAGAGCTAAATGCTCAAGCGGGAGAAGTTGCACTGGTGCAATCAAATAGACGAAATAATGAAAAATAAAACACTTAATGCTGTATGATAGGTATGCGCACACTATATAAGAACACTAGAAACATAGCCCTCGTATTGATATCACTTGCACTATAAATTTACTATTCGCACTGAGATGAGACTTTCACTGCGTAATTATGACAAGGGGAATGGGGAGATACTGGAAGCACTAGTCCATTATGAAACTTCTTGACTCCGAAGAAACGATGTATTTTTTTTCGTTCTTCCTAGCTATGAAGACTTCCGTTGACTCCTCACTTCTACTGACGCTTGGGAACAACCCGTTCGCTATGCTTAGGGTTGGTAGTGCATTATACGAAAAAATAAAGAAAGGTTAAAGTTTTCTGCATTCATACACAATGCAAATATAACGACGGTATAATGGAGAACACTGGCAACATTTGCTTCGGTCCCGTGGGAATGAAATTTGGAAGTAATAGTTAAAAAAAATTGTTGCAGTCTGAACTAGTAGATTCTTTCCATGACTATCAGATTTTTATACGCAAAACAGTTCAGTGGAAAGGAGCGAACGTTGGTATTGTGTGAATGAGTCATTTCACCTACGACTCCTGCGAGCCACGAACACTGTTCTCACGGTAGGGAGGATGACGTAATATGAGTATGTGGAAACATGACAATCGACGAAAATTCGTTCACACACAATATCAACTTCGTATCCAAAAATATTCCCAATCTTAATAAATGTTATGAAGAAAATATATATAGAACAGTCATGGTAATGAAAACTATAAGTTGGTAACTATTTTTAGGTAAAGAAAAAAACGAGTTGGCTGCTACGAAGCACTTTGTCCAGACGAATAAGCGTTGTATTGAAAAACAAGTAGTTCTTTGTTCCACCGTGAGAAGCGATAAGAACGACTGAAGAACACTTGCAGACAAGGAAAGAATTGAAGTTCTCACCAAAAGAAAAATAGCTGTTCTTTTCTATGAGTAAAATAATAATTTCGTTGCATGAATAAAAATTAAAGAAAAGAAATACACTGTTCGTCCAAAAACGTAGTTTTGTGGCCGGGCTGACGGTCAGTTATTTAACTGATAAATGTTTTAACAAAGAGGCATTAAGTTAGCCTAAATATCGAACAAACGCAAAATAATTATTAAGAACTGGTCGCATGAAGACAAAATTTGGTAATAATAATAAACTACACTACAATGGTATGCAGAGACCTTGCTGAAAACAAATATAAACTCGTGAGAATAAAATATTATTAAGGATTTAGAATTCAAATCTGTCTGAACCCGCAGAAGAGGTCAACCAAAAAACACGTATGACTAATGAGCACAAAGGACGAGGGAGGGAGGGGCGTGAAGTATGCAAGATTTATGAAGGAGGCACCAGCTAAAAAAAAGATTGGGAACCACTGATCTACATTAAGGTTTGTAAACAGAATTAAGTAGAAATTGTCAGTAACCAGAACACATCAAAACTAAGAGAGAAAGAAAATTACAAATCAGAAATGTTGTAGTATCACAAACGTAAAACTTCAGAGAAAATATGCTAATCAGCACTGAACGAAAAACTACGAAAGTAAGTAAGCCCTACACTGGCACATGATGAAGCAGCTACACCATGCAACATATAGCTCACTTCTGATTGCACCATGTACAATCTTTTTCCTCATGTACCCATGTGTGTTCATTAGAACGCATTTGAGACGTGAACGCTTATTTGAAGCAAGTCACAACGTTGGGATTTATAGCAATAGATATTTGGTGTGCATTGTGCCCTCCATATAATTGACTGGTCAACAGTGATTCATCTTCAATAAACATGTTAAGTTTTCTTTCATACATGTGGTGGTCTACATTTCACGATAACGGCGAACAATGTGACTTGCATTTCTGATAGAAAGGTAGACAAAACTTACGGACCCATTAAATGGCATTTTACCATAACTACCGATCTTTTAGTAATGAGAATGTAAACAGTAGGAAGGACACCTTATAAAAAGCATTGCATTTTCTGGTCCGTCTGATTTGAGTGATTTTTGAATATGTTGTAGCTGAGGATCCCCCTGTCAATTGTTTATATGAGGCCAATTCCCTGAGACCTCCAGAGGTCACCAAAGATCATACAACAGGTTTTGTCCAAACTAGGCATATAAAATACATTAGTGATGCACACAAATCGAAACGTGTTGTGGGAGACGTTAGTCGGAGCGGGTAACTTTGACCACTCTCCCCACGATGCTACAGTATTTTCCATCCCTTGGCCTCCGTGCCAGCAGGTGACTTTCTCCTGCCGGTATATATGTGGAAAGCAAGAAACGATGACTGTTCCCTTGGCATGTTTGTTAACTAGGGCAGCCGATTGCCCCTCCTTGCTATATAACCTCATGCCTTGATGCGGTACAACTAATAGTCAGGTTGTATGTCAAGTTTAAACCAGTTCTGCCAACACCCGTTGTGTGACCTCATGAGGTCACAGGGTTGATCATGGAGAGTTCGCCTCATACAAACAATTGACCGGGGGGTCCTCAGCAACAACATATCCAAAAGTCACCCAAATCGGGCAGAACGAGGAAATGCAACGCTCTTTGTACGGTTTCCTTTACTGTACAGTTGATGCCGTATTACCAATCTGATTATTCTTAAGTAACTGCAAATGTTTTCCCGTGATTTGTCTGCGTGAATTTTACTAACTCAGTTGACTTACAATAGGAAAATATTGCATTTATTATTTAGCTCGAATGTTATTCATATTACACCTTTGGTATGATAGGATTTACAAACTATAGGTATTTACAATTATTGTTAGAAACTATCGTTGAAATGCCACAGAACAAACCTGTATATCTCTGTGGATGAGAATAGAGATCTTGGGGATTAATATTTTATATTTGCCAGACTTCGGTTAATAACTCTTTCGTACGAGGGAAAGTTTAAGGAACTTTTATGTTTATAGGAGCGTTATTTCGTGTGAGGTTGAGGGGGGGGGGGATATTTTCCTATTCAAAGCTAGTAATGCTTTGGAGATATCCGCGACAGAAGAGAGCTCAGTTTTAACGTGCAGCTGAACTAAATTCCGTCAAGTACTGATACAGTTCATGCCCATAGTATAAACTAAAATGGATGCCTGAGAGAGATCCAAATCCTGAACTGTCTTAAGCTTGAATGGCTATTTTCCTTCACTTTGTAGAGGTTTCCGCCAGTCGAAGGTGTTCGGCACCTGGAACGAGGCAAATCTTCAATCACTGGTCGGCGTTTGAATACTTTGTACCATTTGTATGTTTGTGTTTTCGGTAAAACTGACTCTCCAAAGCTACCTGCATTTTTAACGATTCAGCACAAGAGTTTCTTTGGTACTAACTAATAGTAATAGTAGTATGCACTAGATTAGCAGCCATAAATTAGTCCGCACACAAAAATATATTAGCCGATAGTCCCTTCCAGTCACAGTAATTATAGTATAAATCAGCGGAATATGAGTGGAAAGTTACGATTTGGATTGAAGTATAAAATAGCCGAAGATTAATCGTTTTTAATTCCTCTTAAGAACGAGTACAGGATTAAAAAAAAACTAAGTGAAGGAAAAGGTCCAGCTTCAAAACTGCCAAGAAAAGATAATCTTACCGCTGTTTCAACGTTTTCAAAATTCCTATCTTAATCTTACTTAGAGCATTTTAGCACGGTGCTCAGTGCTTAACATGCAGTAAGAAATTCATATTTCTACATCGATAGCATGTCATTTACTAATAATGCCTTCTGAACTAACTTAAATATTTTGTATTTCATAGATTTTCACGAATTTTATACTGGATTTCAGTATCATGATTGTAATTTGTTTTACCATATCGCAGTAAAGGCTTAATGTAAGTGGAACAGTTACAGCAGACACTTCAGTATAACCCATAGTGTGAACGCAGTTTTATATATTCTAGTTGTTGGTTGATGTCTATTAGCTTATATTTTCTATTCAACTGTGTGAAGCCTTTTTATGCCCTCTACAAATCTTTAACATGGAAATTTTATTTCGTTTAAATAATTTCGGAAAGTACATTAAGTCCGATTCATGACAATGAAAACATTCCAATGTTGTGGTGACGTGATAGCTCAATAGTAGACTGCTAACCTCTTGAAGGTTCTTGGTTTATCTCCAACTTTTATTTTCAGGACTTTACCAGAAGTTGAATCATATGCTTGGGACTATTTTTTTAATTCAGACTTCTTTCCTGTTGCAGTTAATTTGTCAGCGTGAAGTGCATGTGTCAACTTTTGTCGATGACTAAACATAGCTCAGTTTGTCACCTCGTTTACTTGCTTTTGTGTTTTGTATGACAAACTAAAGGACGTAAATGCATGTGCTGATCAATGTATCTGTATTGCTAATAACTAACACACCAATTAATTAGGAAGAAATTACTGGACTGGAAGATGACAGGTCTGATTTTTTTTCTTTCTCTTCGTATTAAAGATATCTATTAACGTAGCAGTGTGGGCAGATTTAATGTTTCCACTATATTCTAATATTTTTCCTTATTAAAATAGCATTCCCAAATTTGATTAAAGAAAAAATGGAGGAAATATAAAAACTGACACGAAAGTTAGCAAAAGACAAAAACAAATAACAAAATAATTGATTACTAACAGTGCACATTTGTCTCACGAAAACAAATTTGTGAATTTGAAAGGAAACTTTTAAACATCAGCGATAGATCCCTTGTTTGTTCCATAGTTCTTATGTAAACAAAGTGGGAAAATTAGTAAAGAGTAAAGTGCAGTAGTATTAGAGAGAGAAAAAAAATACCCACTTCTCGTAGAACAGATATTAATTTGCCAAAACTGATGGATATTTGCATACTTTGTCTACGTCTACTTTATTATTTTTGAGTCGTCACAAGATTATGCATTGAGGCTAAGATACGCGGTGATGAGATGGATGATAACGGTGGGAAGGAACGGGAAATTCCGAGAAAACACACGCACACGGTGTTTGTCCACCACTTTTTTTTTTTTCTCAATATTATATCGTTCGTTTGTAAGCAGAATGATCTTTACATGAATCCTGGCCATGGAGGGCAGGTATATTTCGCGTTAAAGCGCTTATTTCAGGTCTGAAGGTCCCTGGTTCGATCTTATGTCGTAAGTCTTTGGTGGACGTTGTCTTCTCGGCTATCTTCTGTTTCCTTTCCCATTTCATCAACTTCTGAATTCCCATTAACTGTGCCTATTTAGATCAAAGGACATAACTGCAGGACATTCAAACATAAACAACAGCCAGTGTCAGTCTCGAGGTAATGAAAATGAGCAAGGAAATCCATGGAATTATTTAAAAGTACAATCTTTTAATAATCTTGGATGGCGCTCTCACAATGCTTTCTAGAGATACCAGACGAGTGCAGTCTATACTGTTTTCACTATTGTCTTAATATATCCTCTTGCTGTACAGTTTCTACCAAGAAATAGTTGCTGTAGAAGCCTTACAAGTAGACGCCTTGTACATTATTTGAAAATGGTTTATCAAATAAAACTAAAAAGCAGTGCTTCCTTGTGGAAAAGAGAAGTTGTTTGAGTTGTTCCAGCCAACTCAACTTTCTCGCTATGTATGATGACTCATTTTATGTGCATCATCAAGAGTGAATCCTCCACATCACCGGCAAGAGTATATTTTGTGAGAAGAGTTAAAGGAGTGGTTTTGAAATTAAAAGAGTATTGGAGTAATTATACATTTCAAAGTTTACTTGAGATGTCTCAATGGCACTCACTCGTGGTGTGATTTTTACGTAGTAGATTAAACCTCTTTTTAAAAAGAATTATCCATTACGAATGAAATAAAACCATCGCCATTTGATTGATAATACCTGACAGGACATATCTTCATTGCTCTTGCTTACTGAATCCACCCCTTTTTACTTCGTTGGTGTATTTATTTCTACTGCGTTATGCTCAGTGAACAAGGATACAGAGGAGACCTGAAAGTTGAAAGTGCAAGTTTTCTTCAGGAATCAAAATTCAAAGCTAGTAAAGTTTATATATATAATATACACTGGTGGATATCGATACGATCAAGGGAGGGACTAAACCATAGTTTGCCGCTTTATCCAGTGTATACCTGAGCGTCAAGGGGGGGAGCTATAGCCCCCTTGGATCCGCGCCTATATATATAATATAAAATCCAATTCGTCAACGAATGCAAAGCTACAGTTTTGCAATTCAAATATCTGAATATAACTTAGTCCATTCGATAAACATAAAGATACGTTCATGCACAAAAAATTAGGTGGACAACAGAGTAACCCCCTGGGGTCCATTAATCCTGTTAGTATAAAGAAGATAGTAGACTCGCAGTGAAATAGATATTACTTCAAAACACGCTTCCAGAGGTGCTATGTGTTATCACCCATAACGTACCTGAACAGGGAAGATCCCTCCCATCAACTTGGGCCTCCCTCTGGAGTAGCCAAGGGTAAAAGCACATACTCTAAATATATCTCGAAAAAAAAAAAAAATACTATAAGGGTTAGGAAATAGATGTACCAAGTTTATATATATATATATATATATATATATATATATATATAGACGGAATAAGTGTGAAGGGAAAGGTATACCAATACGCTCTGTATATACGAAATCAAACCTATGACCTGACCTATAAAGAGAAGATAATAGAAAAAAATATAAACGTAGAAGTATTTATCCTGGGACGGATTTTTGGATGGAATTTTCCCGTCATTCTCCCAAGTTTCCCTGTTCAAGTACATTATGGGCGCCAATATATAGCATCTCTGGAAAGCTTGTTTCATGTTTAGACTGAACTACAAACCATGAATTTTCAATGAACAGTATTGCTACAACATCTATCACTGCGAGTCTTATAATTTTCTTTATATTAACAGGGTTTTGGGGCCCAAGGGACTTACTCCGTTGTCCATGGGACCTAATGTTTTATCGAATGGACTAGGTTTGATTCGGATGTCCGGATGACATTGTCATCTCCTTTTCTTGTTAGTTATAATATAGTAAGTAGAAAAATAAAATGAAGGACGAAGACAGTCACATCGAACTCTTTACTGTTGCATTTTTTTTAAAACACTGTCAATAGAAAAAAAAAAAATGACACGTAAAAGTACGCTGACGAACTAAATAAGGACATACAGATTTTAATACTGTATTATCATGGTGTGGAAAACAGCGAAGAAAATTAATACTGGTAAGAAAAATGCTTATATACCAGTGTTGGTCATATTGAATGTTAACAACAGAAGAATATATGTTCAAGTCAATGTGCACAATATTCAACATGGCTGAAAGTGAAATATGACCGGAATGTTCTCTTGAGTATACTTTTTCCTCATTCTGTTCTCCAATATACACAGCTGATGGGATCTTAAGGCTTGAAAGCTAAGATCCTTTATTTAGTTGCTTAATTATATTTTTGGTCATAACCAGTGTTTCCCACAAGAATTTTCACTCCACGTTCAGAAAGTGGGATGAAATACCCCTAAAATAAAGCTAAGCGAACATATCCCAAACATAAACTACCGAGCAAGTGTAAACTTGAAAGTGTTGAATCAAAGGGACAAAATCTATAATTGCCGAAACCATAATTTTGTAGGAAATTGAGTGGCGCTTATCTTTCTGTTTAGGAACATAAGCATTATAAGTTCAACAGAGTAGGGTATGTTTTGTGCAATATTTTAACTTCAGTAGCTGTAGCTTCATGTATAGAGAGAAATAAGTGAATATGCTAATCTTTGGTTCATGACATCAGCCCTTCAGTTGCTTGTACCTTTACCACATATAGAAGATATCCTGTTATTGAGAATTGTGTATTTAATCAAGCCGCATTTTTTCACTTTCTAATTCCTTAGCGTCCTAAATTTGCTGTGAAATTAAGACATGACCTGGATCTCACTAAGGTATTGGGTAACACTGAATAGCCTTGTAGCCAGGATTTGGAAAAGGAGGGATCTCATAGCTGTTTCCCAGGCCACTAACCAATTAACGGCTTGATAAACCTATATACACTCCTACAAACGTGAGAGTTAAAGTTTTGAAACGTAACTGAAGGACATTGTGAACATCCTATACTTTCAGATGTAAAGGGAGAGCATGCGCAGATGCGTTTCAGTGAAGTAATTAGACCTTTTCTAGAAAAGTTTACGCTCAACAATCCGAAGGAAGATGGTATATATTTACATACGTATATTTATATTTACGTATACAGGGCTTTAAAAATCTTCCTTGCAAGTACTCACCAGCCAAAAAGTACTAACCAAACCATTTTGCAGTCACATTGTTTATACAAATAAACAAAAATCACTTTGCGACACAGTAAACATATCAACACTTTTTTAAAAATTTTATTTTGTTTATTCGCATATTTCGTACAAAAAAAAAAAAAAAAAAAAAAAAAAAAAAGTGGCATCTGCTATTTATCTTGAATTTCTTGTGGATATGTTCAGCTGTACAGTTTGATTTATCGGACTTTGCTCGCCAAATGTAAAAAAGTACCCGTCGCTGGCGAGCACTCGAGTGGAGTTTTCAAGCCCTGCGTATATACCATTATTTAGTATTAAAGGGAAAGTAGAAACTCCACACTTAATGTTGTACGAGTAAGAACAATTCAGGTTTACAACAGAACGTTATTGAAATCCGTGTCCTCAGAATCAACAAAACTAATCTGGGAGATGTATTTGGTCATATCTCTTTGAAGCACAAGTTTAACCTAGATGTAATTTACATGTACTATGCACTTCCTCCTTTTGTACTGACGCTATAGAAAATGAGAAAAAAAAATAAAATAAATAATAACTTGCCTATATATTTTACCTAAGAGGTGGTATATATCTAATACCACCAATGCAACAAAGTGAATTCTTAATCTAACCTAATCTAAAAACAAATGTCTGTGAAAATAAGATACGCAGAGACAAAGAAACACACACAATAACTTTTACACTTTAACTTTACGCGTATAACATACAATTTGGTAGTGTTGCACTTATAAACAAGAATATAAGACATTGCTCAACTTGAAAACCAACCGAAACGATTTACAGTCATTAGGAAAGTAATATAATAATCACGAAGTTCCGGCGCACTGGACCAATAATTTCTGTAAGACGGCTGCTTCTTTATTCCCATCAACAAATTTATGCCTAGGAAGACTCGAATTTCTCCGTCAGTAGTGGGAGTGGATTGCTTTCCGGCCTGTGTAACGTAGAGATTAGTTTGGAAAACAGACAAATCCACTAGTTCATCTGGAAATACTTTGTTTGAAGATGTCAATTGGAGTAGGGTTGTTGATGTCTGTAATGCAGGAACTTTGTCCTGATTTAGTGGTGAAAGGGATTATCGGGATTGGTCGGTGGGTTGTATTGATCACTCCAGGGAATTATTCGGATATTATCTATAGTTGATGTGGTAAGCACGTGTTCTCCATCTGTTCTTGACACACTTCTTCTGATGATTCACATGCTGATGATGATGATTGTGGTTGTGTTTCATAATCTGGACCATCACTTGTGTCCACTTCTGTTTGATGCGGAAGAAGAAGAAGTATCACACAAAATTCTCTCTGTGTCGCTATCTTTCAGTCTTGACATCTTTACAGAATGGTCAGAGAACTTGCACGGTGGTAATGAAAATATACCACCACAGACTTCAAAATAACAGCACAGTGCTAACAAACATATACCACACGCAAAGAACGTCACAGAAACGCTAAATATTAAACGAAGTTGCTAAACGCAGAAAACGTCTTCTAAGCTTCAGACAAAGAAGTGAAGCACAAAGAACATCTTACACTACACACTAAACGTCTACACTGAAAAAACAACTGAATAATTCCTACAAACAATGGCACAGGTGATTTCACTGACAACAATACTGTAAGAATGGTGCCAACTCAAAACAGTGTTGTAGCGCAATATCTCTGTAGCTACGAAAACAACTACTTACCCAGAGGAAACATTGGGGGTTGCCAAGATGGCGTAGAATGTTCTACACAATGGAGCGTCATGCTCTTCAATTATTGCAATTTCAATTTTAACAACAATTTCAATTTTGGACATAATTTAGTGCATTACAATTTTTATAGTGATTTACATATTTTTTTGTATGTTCTACGCTTCTGCCTTCCTTTTTACTTCACAAACTAGTGTGGAAACATAACTATTTGAAACAGGCCAATTCGTCCATTTTGGAACGGGCCATCTTTTACAATTATAATAATAACAAAAATATTTAAAACAATTCTAGTGAAGCAGTCAACTTGGCCTTAGTGCTGTGACTTTTAATTATAAAATCTCCCGCGAGGTAGATGAATAGAATAGAATAGAAACATTGGTAATAAATGTATACCGCCGTGCAATGTCCACAAAAATTATCTAAAAGGTGGTAGAATATTAGTACCACCGTGCTTCAAAGGGATATTCTAGTCTGGATAGGAGACGTCTACTTTCAACCAGACAATAATGATAAAGCCCTCAGAGCTAAATTCCTTGTGGAGACCTAATGTTTTCCTCTTAGTTAGGGCCATGACCAAGATACACCATTCCATTTTGAAAGTCTTGCTCATAACTACCATGTAAACATCTTTCTTTTGATTTTCAGATGTCTACATACACAGATTCCTGTGTTCTAATCATATTGGAAGAAACATATACTTGCCAATTTAATGGAGGAAGAGAAAATTTTCATCAATTGAAACCATATCTTTAGTTTAAAGTTCTATGGTTATTATTATTATTGATGGAATAAGAATATTGCAGGTAATGGGAGAGCCACAAGAAAAGCCACCACGCGCTCAGAAATGGAATACCAAAAGTGACCCCTCTGCCATTGTACCACGTTATCCCTTAGAAATTGGTTCGTAAACACCGATAATTCTTAAACAAGAGAAATCTTTGTTCGCATGTGTGTATGTCGTTACATCATCTAATAACTAACTGTGTTACCATTCAACTGCTTGTCTCAGTAGGGCATGTGTGTATCTTGTGCATGTGTTCTTCCTGCGTATTTGTGGAACTGCTTGTATGTGTGCTTATGACCGTATTTCCAGCACATGTAAGTATTTATTCGCTTTTTCTATTTTATTATAATTATTTATTCTTTATTTTGCTTTAATTTTCTGAAGTTGTAACAGTGAATTAAGATATATGGTTCCTGAATAAATACAGATACAAAATAAGAATCTAATGCAAGATTTCATTTTCTATTATGTTCAGTATACAGCCAAATAGCAAGAAATATTTCACAAATATTGAAATAACATTATTTTGCAGATCGTAAATATTGTAAATAAATTTTAAAAATATTGAAAAAAATTCTAATAAGCTATTTATTATTTATGAACGCTCAATAAATATTAGAATTTAGAAAATATACTATTAAATAATTTGTAAATATTTATGAAATATAAAATCTGTATTTATTTATTAAAAAACATTTTTTATCTTTTGAATATCAAATCGTACATCGAGTATTTGACAATTTATTGCATCCGTGGTGGTACCACACTTGAAAATTTGTACTAAAGTGTATACCATATGCATGGCTGACAAATGCTTTGGTGCATGGAAACATATGATATGATGTAAAAGTTAAAAAGTAGTACGATGTTAATGGTGTACTATTATAAAAATTTCCAAATGTGTAATAGCAAAGTAGAACAATTACACAGTATTAATGAAATAGCAACCTTAAACTCTATATAAGCACCCGTTTTTTATTAATGTAATCGTATATGTTTTCGATGAATTTTTGGCATCATCATCGGTGCGTGACTGTTAAGAATTTCTTACATTGATTCGTGGATTTACATAATGGTGATCTTCAGTCTAGTATTGTTATTCCAATAAAGCACTTGGAAAGTTGATAATCTTCGCCACGTCCGTGACCATCTCTTTGACTAATAGGTACAAATAATTCGTAGCTGAAGAATAAACTTATTTTAATCCTATCCTCATAAATCTAATTACTTAGCTGGGCTGGAATTACGAAAATAACGTGATATGAGAAATTACTACCTGTTTTAAATTTCTCAATCATCAGAGTTCCATTACTTGATGAAATTACACTTTAAAAACGTTTGCATTCCCTTTCAATACAATTATTAAATCTATTTCACTATAAAAACATTTTCATGACTAAATATGCATTCTATCATCAGTTCATTTAGTAATTACAGCACTCGCTATTGCATAAATAACTGCTTTATTGGATATCCGTGTTTCTGACGAAATCAGATTAGCAGATTGCGATTGCGTACAATTCTTTCTCGTGAATGAATTTTACTAAAACAGAATAATACCAGGTAACCAAGAAAGTTCGTGCGGTTTCAATACAAAAAAGAAAAGTTAAACAAAATGCGTTTACCGTATGTTTATTCCGCAAAATATCCACCATCCGCTTCTACAACTTTCTCCCATCGTTTTACAAGCCTGTAGATGCCATTTTTTGAAGAAATCCGTGTGTTGGGACTCAAAAAACTGCGCCACCGCGTTTATAACCTCTTCTCGAGTTTTGAATTGTCGATTGCGCATATGATTGCCTATAGACACACACACAAAAGTAGTCTGATGGAGCGATGTCTGGTGAATACGCTGGATGTGGCAGAAGTTCCTAGACGAGAAAAAATCACCTCCAGGGTCATCTTTGCTGTATGAGGGCTAGCGTTGTATTGGTGGGCAAGAACACACTTCCTATTCACTAGTGCAGTTTTTTAGTTGTTCTGCTACTCTTTGCAATTGTGCTGAGTACACTTCTTTGGTCATGGTTTTACCACTTTCCAAGAACTCATAATGCACAATCCCAGCAGTAGTCCACCAGACACATAGCATCACCTTCCGCTGATGAAGAGCAAGTTTTGCACTGAAAGGCATGGAGTCATTTGACGATAGCCAGTGGTACGAGCGTTTCTTGGAATCGTACATTACCCACTTTTCATCACACGGTCCGAAGTTGGACAGTTGTTCATAGTCAGCAAGGAAGAGCAAATGTTCAGTCGTTGGAGACGGTTCGCAGCAGTCAGCACGTGAGGGACACACTCAGTTTCCACGATTTTCAAAGCTCATGCAAGTGCACACGAATGGTTTCATCGTTTACCCCAAATAGTTGGGCGAGTTCTTGACACGTTTGACTTGAATCCTCTTCATTTGCTGCCTTGAGTTGATCCAAATCGAGAGGTTTTGGTCTGCCCGATTGAGGTTTGTCTTCAAGTGTCTAATTGCCGGTCGAAAAGGTCTGAAATCACTTTTGAGCTGTCCTTTCACTAATTGTACCTTCTCCAAACGATGCAAATATTTTTCTTGCTGCTTCCGTACCTTTTGTACCCAACTTGAACTCATACAGTAAACAAGCCTTGATTACTGCGTTCGACACAGACATGGTTCACTGCGAATACTTGATCTCGAACTGTCAAATGCGACCTGTTAACTAAGTTAGTCGATGTGCCAATGACTCAGCTTTCAGAAAGTGTCACATACAGGTACCCTTGGCGGCAGAAATGATTATTACCCCACGAAAAATAGCGGCAGGTGTTAAAACCACACGAACTTTCTTGATTGCCTGGTAATACTAATAATTTTAGAGTACAGATTCTAAAAACGTTATTTCTTTAGCACTAACAGATCTGTTAGTAGCATTCTTCAATGTCTCACAAACAACCGTGTGTGTGCGTGTGGTATCAAAGTTAATTCTCACAAGCAGAGGGTATGATATTAGGACTCTAGTTGCGCAATAAGAGTTATATATTCTTAATGAGCATCAAGTAGTTAGTTAATTACCAAGTTATTAGCTTCAGTCCGCAAATAGGAAAAAAGTGGTGGGACTTCAAAAGTAACATGGGGATCTAAGGCAGACATAAGAAAGAAAGCATTTCTTCCGTCTCTTCTGTGTGTTTGGGAAGGTAAGATAGTGATTCAAATGAAATGTTCAAGCCACACAGTTGATGTGGAGAGTAGAAAGGATTGAATGATCCAAGCAAAGGCAGTTTGTACAATGTGCACATCTTACAATAACGAACAAAGACAACGAGCTTCCCGACAGATTTGTTCCTGCGAATGTCACACTCACGAAGAAACTGATCCCGGCTGGATGCACAGGACTAGTGCAGCCCCTGGACGTGTACTTTATCCGTCTTTACAAGAATTTTGTCAAGTTCGTTACTGACACAATCGTACTTTCCCATTAAACGAACATCTTGCACCGTGACAAGTTTTCGAATCCCCAATCGTTCATACTGTGTCAGTTTTGTGCTCCCATGTTCCGTAACGTGGTTCGACTTGCTTTCTGCAAAGCGGATACCTGGATATCGAACCGAAAACATAACATATACTCATTCAATATTGCTTCGACTCCCTTACAACTGAATTGTGTTGTCATTGTAAGATGTGCACATTGTACAAACTGCATTTGTTTGGATCATTCAATCCTTTCTATACTCCAGATCAACTGTGTGGCTTGAACGTATCATTTGAATCGCTATCTTACCTTCCCAAATACATAGAAGAGACAGAAGAAATGCTTTTTTTCTTGTGTTTGCCTTAGATCCCCATGTTACCTTTGAAGTCCCATAATTTTTTCCCTATTAGCGGACTGCAGCTAGTAAATATGTAATTAACAAACTACTTGATGCTCATTAAAATTATATAACTCTGATTGCGCAACTTGAGTCCTGATATCGTACCCTTTGCTTATCAATCAATTAATCTTCACTGATGATCCATCTAGTGGCGAATATATATCTCTGGATTCATTCGAACATATATTTTGTTTGGCCTTTTAGTTTTTGTAGGCATAAACTTACCAGCGGCAAGAATAAGGAGATAAATGATAGGGTTAAGTTACAAAGACAATTATGTAGTGAATCACATCACATCTAACTGAAAAATATAATAATATTAAACCTAACTAACCTAATCTGACGTCACGAATAGAAAAGCACAGTTTATTATATGTATTATAATATGTATAGGGTGTTTCAAAACAACACCGACAACGTTTGGGAGGTTATTCCTGACACCAAAATAAGACAAAAACATAGACCAACCTGGGTGCACAAATGCTTCCTTTCGGAGTTATAGGCTGCCGAAAACATGAAAAAATGAACTTCGAAGGTCCATAGCTCCAAAACTATGGGACCTAGTCGAGTCAAGACTTCACTTAGGAATTAGTATGTGTCCTACCAAAAATACATGTTTCAGAATCCTGAGGTATTCACACAACAATTTTTATAGAGGTAGTTGAATAGTACTTCAAATTGTATGCGGGTAGCGAAACTCCCTCTATAAAAATTGCTTCGTGAATACTTCAGGATTCTGTAACATGTATTTTTGGATAGCGCACATATTAGTTCCTAAGTGAAGTCTTGACCCGGTTACGGCAGGTCCCATAGTTTTGGAGCTATGGACACTTAAATTTCATTTTTTCATGTTTTCGGCGGCCTATAACTCTGAAAGGAAGCATTTGTATTGTCTATACTTTTTGTCTTATCTTGGTGTCAAGGATCACCTCCCAAACGTTGTCGGTGTTGTTTTGAAACACTCTGTGTATATATATATATATATATATATATATATATATATATATATATATATATATATATATATATATATATATACTTTTTTGGAAATCTTTGAACGAACCCCATGCATCTGAAAAATTCTAAACTAACTTCCCTAGCTACTGTTGAATGATCCACTCATTGTATTTAGTTTAACACTACTTCAGGTTAAACTTCTTAAGTTACGATTAAAAGTAGGTATCGTATCGAAAATTAAATAGTTCTTTTTTAAAAGAACTAATATTAATAGTAATAAACTTATATCAAATTATGTATTTGATAGCTAGTGATATTAATAATTAGCTGGAATAAAACTAACATGATTATAAGAAATTCAATATTGGTGCAAACCTGAAAAGTGAGGGAAATTACTTGAGACTGCAAAATTTATTAAAAAAAGGATAAAATAGGGGGGGGGGGAGGATCTATTTTACTTCACGTAGATTACGCAACTGACTCATTAACTGAAATCAATTTCATGCCGTTCATTACTACGGACAAGCAACATCAGGAAAACCACAGCAGAGATTTTGACTCAACCAAACTAAAGTGAAAGAAGGATCCAAAGTCATATCCAATGATTGGCCATTGACTGAAATTTTACGTCCATCTCGCCATGTGAATGTTGGGATACCATATTTAATGTATATCCTTCGTTCTAAAAGTTAATTCTGATCTTTAATGTTTCTGATGTAAAAGTATCTCCATGCGTAGGTGTTTAGTGAAATGAAATGAAATAAAATCTTTAAGTTTTACGTCCCACGGTTATGCCGGCTAAGCTAAAGGAGACGGTGATGATGAGAAACGAATAAAAATGGTGGAATGAAGAAAGTGAGAGGCAAACGGGAGAACCCCAAGAAAGCCCGCACACCCTACAAAGTTAACTTGGTGCGATCCATGGGTGTTTAATGTCTGATACTTTGTTATATATATAACGAGATAATAAGGATATGTGTTATCGATCAGTATTTCAACGTCAGCATATCATTAGAAAGAAAAACAGCATCTCACCAATGTCTATTAACAAAAATATATTTAATTATTAAAAAAAAAAAAAAAAAGTTTTGTGAACGATTTGTTTATTCGTCATAAATAATCGTTAATTAGACATCACTAATAACATAACGGTTTAAATATGTGATTGAAAATAGCTGTTAAGTACAAACAGAATCGATCTGTTTGTTCTTTAATCTACCCAAATAATCTTAAAATGGCTTCCATCGCTGTTTTTGATATATAATTTTATTCCTATAAATTAGGCCATTTCGTGTATATAGGATTGGTTAAGAATTAGTACATTTGCTGACAGAAACAAGGAAATTCGAAAACTTTTAGAGATTTGCTTGTATTCTTTTGTTTTATCTGTAGGTTAATATCGTAACGAGAAATTGAACACGTTATTATTTTAAGCTGATAACTGGGTAATAATATATGAGAGTGATGACCAAATATAGTTTCTTCTGGTTGAATTTTACAATATCGATTCAAAGATTTAAGCATGATTCAAAGACTAATATATTCTAAAATAAGAAAGTAATTAATACAATATCGATTCAAAGATTCGTATATTATAAAATAAGGAAGTAATTATACAATATCGATTCAGACTCGTATATTATAAAATAAGAAAGTAATTATACAATATCGATTCAAAGATTTAAACATGATTCAAAGATTCATATAGGGCCTATTATAAAATAAAAAAGTAATAATACAATATCGATTCAAAGATTCGTATATTATAAAATAAGGAAGTAGTAATACAATATCAATTCAAAGATTTAAACATGATTCAAAGATTCATATATAAAATAAAAAAGTAATAATACAATATCGATTCAAAGATTTGAACATGATTCAAAGATTCGTATATTATAAAATAAGAAAGTAATAATACAATATTGATTCAAAGATTCGTATATAAAATAAAAAGTAATAATACAATATCGATTCAAAGATTCATATATTATAAAATAAGGAAGTAGTAATACAATATCAATTCAAAGATTTAAACATGATTCAAAGATTCATATATAAAATAAAAAGTAATAATACAATATCGATTCAAAGATTTGAACATGATTCAAAGATTCGTATATTATAAAATAAGAAAGTAATAATACAATATCGATTCAAAGATTTAAACATGATTCAAAGATTCATATATTATAAAATAAAAAAAGTAATAATACAATATCGATTCAAAGATTCGTATATTATAAAATAAGGAAGTAGTAATACAATATCAATTCAAAGATTTAAACATGATTCAAAGATTTAAACATGATTCAAAGATTTGAACATGATTCAAAGATTCGTATATTATAAAATAAGAAAATAATAATACAATATCGATTCAAAGATTCGTATATTATAAAATAAGGAAGTAGTAATACAATATCAATTCAAAGATTCATATATAAAATAAAAAGTAATAATACAATATCGATTCAAAGACTTTTATGTTATAAAATAAGAAAGTAATAACTCCTTAAGCTATTTAAATTTAATTTTCCAAAGAAAATAAATTTTGTTTCTACATTTATTTAAAATCAGCTCGCTCATATCTCACAAATCAAACATAAGGATTAACTTATTTATAAGAGCGTATAGACAAGCTTCTCCAACATAAACTAAACCAAAATTAGTCAAAATAAATGGACATGGCTAACGCTGGAAAAGTGACAGTCTGTAGCTCTGAGATGTATAAAATTTGAATTGAAATATTTCATGTGGATCAGAACTCGAATCTCGATCTGCTATCTCATACATTTCCATGGTAAGAGACCGAGAGAAAAGGGCCTGAGTGGAGGCCTTTCTGTTAGTATACTTTTGTTTAAACTCTTTGACACGAGGCTATTTTGACTGGCTCTTCTGTTCTCGCCCTTTTTTTTTTCCGGGACCTGACCTGACACCGATTTCCAAATAGGCCTTAAAAACTGAATAAGAAATTAGAAAACTAGCAGATTACAAATAATAAGTTGTCGATCAAAAAGGAACTATGGTGTTTATGAAGTTCAATGTGTTTGCAGTAGTACTTATATAGGCATGACCAAACTATAGAACCTAGGATTCCAAACTAATAAATGTAGCCATCTCAGATTTATCAAAACATTATTACGGCATAATTACAATATAAATGATATACAAATTTTACATAAATCAGGATTGTAGATAGAAAAGAATATACTTGAATCATTCTACATTCACACTGAAAGATTCAGATTCTAATATGACTAGAGGAAAATTGTACAAGAATTGGGATATCACTATAAACAGCGCTTTACATTAAAAAAAAAAAAAAATTAATATGTAATTCTATACAAATGTATGCAAATTGTAATTCTATAAAATAGTTTTTCGGATTGGAATATCACTATAAACAACAATTTTAATAAAAAGAAATTAATATTTGCAAATATGTAGTTCTACAATATAGTTTTTCACCAAAAGAAGTACCAACAGTTTTATAGCCATGTTGTTTAGTTTTATCATCTCCAACGCTTAAAAAAAAAGGAAAAACTTGAAGAAAGATGTACTATCAGAGATATTTAATTTTTTATTCATAGAATATTGTAGTATATATATCTTGACTTATTAATTTAAAAAAAAAAAAAAAAATACTTAAACTTATTTAGCGTCTGAAGAAGATTGAATCACGAACAATTGAAATAGTTGCGAATATTTAAAAAGAAATGAAATACAAAGGTTTGTGACTTTTCTACTAATTATTAAGTACCTATGACTATACTACTTGATAGTTATAATGTTCTCAGCACCCCACTAAACAGCAAAACGAAAGTAATGCGTAATTAAATTGTTGTGTTATTATGACAATGTTACTGAAGAAAAATACTGCTTGCGCATTTGGCGAGTACAATATGGTGGTCAACGAGCTTTCCGAAGGTGTGCTCTAGAAACTTAGGGAATTATTTAAAAGTTTGAAAGATAAACCCGTAATATTAGTACAGATAACATCTGGGATAGATTTCTATTTAAAATGATCAGTTCATTTATCGGTTTATCCGCTTATGACGCTTAATCGTTTTAGTAGCCCATCTAGTGTTTTTCTCAGGCAATTTAAAAATGAAGAAGTGTGTGCGTCACGAACTTACATGAAGTTCAATTTATTTCTCTTCTCATAAAATTAAAAGTCAATGTCATTGGTATGGTTTCTTGGTGGTTTGTTTTTTAATTTTTTTAAAAAATAAAACAAATCACGAATAATAAAAGTTTACAATATCGAATTTATTTAGAAAAGCTGTTTTTTAGTGGGAAAAAGTTCATGTAAATACCTGTTACATAACTATTTTTCGAGTACAATAGTTATTTTTATTTATTTTATCTGTCAAGAAATTAAAGACACCACCAAAATTAAATCAGTTATTACTTTTTTATTTATTTATTTTTATTTTTTATTTATTTATTTATTTTTATTTTTTATTTATTTATTTATTTATTTATTTATTTATTTATTTTGTTTTGTTTTGTTTTAAAAAAAAGTACTAAATTGAATTTCGTGTACATGTTTGAAGCAGAGATTTCTTCATCTTTAAAATTGGCTGAGGAAAACAGCAGATAGGCTGTTGAAATGTCCAGTATAGGTGAGTGAGCTGTTCTTATTGAAACATAATTTATACAGTAATACTCTATTTTTGATTCACTTAGAGCCAATGATGGTTAGTTACTTCAAATATATCATCTATGTAGTTTTGTAAATTACGTCTATAATAAAAAAAATGAATAACGTATTTGAATCCTTAAAAAGAAGTGTTGGAAATCTTGTACATATTAGAATTTCCGTTCCCTTTACTGCGAACATCTTGGATACTTTGAAAATTGGTTTAGGTTAAAAATTATCGAAATGTGAGTCATAACAATTAAGGATCAGGATAGGGTTACCAACTTTTTTTTATATATAAACAAGGGATAATTTGTTAACAATCTTACGGCTATTGTGGATGAATAAGAAAAGTTTAGATTTAAACATTTTATTACACAAAACAGCTATAAAATTAAAGCTCTATTTATTTATATCTTCGGTAGCAACCTAAATTTTGGGATTTTCCCTGACATAGAACCAAACCACTTGGCGTGACAGCTCTTTGTGGGTCTGAGTCGCTCCAACATCATTTGTTAACCACTGGCTGAACAACGTCCAGCTTAGCGACTAACGCGGTCAGCACGCTACGTCGCTCTATCAGGAGCTTTCTAGACGTAGTGGCCGTCACGTCTTTTATTGACGTGACTCCCAAGTTTGCCTCACCACGCTGGGTGAAAACCGAAAATTAGTAAGCACTGACCGGGAATCGAACGCGGGACGTAATATAATGAAATTTAAATTATATTGGTTCATATTATCAGACTATCAGGTTTAAATCATATATGATTTAAATTTAAGCTCTAGTATTGAATCAAATCGTAAGACGAAAGAAAATTCAAAACTTGTGCCAAATACGGGATCTTTATTATTATACAATACAGTTGTCAACCCTAAATGATGTTAGCTCACTTCCAAGTACACAGAATCAACTTTGCTAACTGTCACTGCGAACCAGTAAGCCTAGTAACTAAACATACACGGGAAATACTTCAATGTCTCCCTTCTATGTCCGCCAGCACTCTGTAACTAACTCCAATAAATTCTTCAATTATCAGACATAATACACTTTCCTTACTCAAACTTCTCATAATGTCTATCTTTGTAATGTCAACCTTTAAACATTCATATCATGAGTCTTATTAGTTGCATATACTACTTTACCTAACAACATAACAGACACTCACATATTCGCAAGCACTTTCTGCCCTAACTCCATATCCTACAAATGAGAAAGGGAGCAATAAGGAAAAGTGAATCAGACTTATTCTGATCATCATTTCTTCTTATTTACCAGAATTATCAGTACGTTATTCATTTTTTTTTTAACTTCATAATTATATGAATATTCTGTATATTTAATAGTGACTGGTATTTTCTCTGATGATAAATCGTTCCATTCGTTTCAGAGGAAGAAAAGAGTATGAGAACCAAAGTTAAGAACATCATTATCTCCAGAGACAGAAAGAATGCTTTTGACAACTGAAAATGAAAGCTGTTTGAATTCACAACATCAGGCAATGAGCATATGTAAATACGAAAATATAAATAAATAAACAACAAGATATAATTAAGACTTCTATACTTTCTTTCTTTTTCATAGATTAAATGCTATTAATATGACCATAATAAATAGTAGCAACGAGTTTCAACAAGAGATATTTACCAACATTCTTAGGGGAATTTGTGATGATATTTCCTTCCTATTCCTCAACAGACAGAAATAGAACTAATTCTTTCTAATGAGAGTATCAATTAGATGCAGGAAAATACTTGAAATAATTACTACGTACCAAGTACATTCGTAAATGAAACGAAATTATTCCCGAAAAAATGCCATAACCCATGGACATAGGAGTGAATTTCCAATATTCTGAATAGGTCTACTATTGAAGCTGTTTGTATGTGTACCTACTAGTTATTATTATTTTATTTTTTTATTATCTTTTTTATATTTTGGAGTACACTTGTTTTACATTGAATATTCAATAGCTGATATCCTATTATCTTGGATCAATGGTGTCGCCGGCCCTAAAACATAGTCGAACAGTCAAACCTCCAATTGACAACAAGAAGTGAAATTTGTATTTATTGAAATCGGAAGTATTGTGTTTATTTCCAAGAAATGAAATTAATTAATATTCAATTTTCCCATTGTTAGAATAAATAACTTTATTTTGAATTAAAAAGAAAAATACAAATTTACCATTCACATTATGTAGAATGTCTCTACCAGACATCTTCGGTAGATGATCAAAATAAAAGAAAATAAATGCAAAGGAATGTATGTTACGCCCAAATACCAGATTCGTACCTCACTGCACGAACGCCGACTTTTTCCAATAATTTATAAACCAATATCCAATTCGTACGGACTCTCTCAAATTAAAAAATATTAGGAGTTCCTTAGTTTTAATGTAGAAGATTTTCATTACTTTTAATATTGTCATAGCATTTTGCAGGTTTTTTTTTTTTTTTTTTTTTTTTTTTTTTTTTTTTTAAATATTTTACATTATGCAAATCAAACTTTTAAAATGTTGAGTCAACCTCGAAGTAGGTAAATAATTTCTAATACATTAAAACTAGGAATATCCAATTAAATTTGGATTTGAGTGAATTGAACAGGAAACAGATCATAGTTTTGAATTCAGTCGAAGGTTCGGTATGATTTCTCTCTCTCTCTCTCTCTCTTTCTCTCTCATGGACCTAGGCTGTTCCTTTGCCTTTAACACTTTTAATTTCTTTTCTATTCCTGTCATCTGCCGAAGAAATTTATTGTACTTCGAAACGTTGTAAAGACATTTCAGATATTGTGAATTAAGTTTGTCCTTTTTTCAATTTACATTATGAACAACCATTCTTGCGGTCAGTTTTCTAGCATTAATCTTATTTTGCTCATCATGACGTTTCTCAGTTGAGATTTCTTAAGATATATTTGTACATAATTTCTCACCATTTAGTCACGAAATTAAAATAATATGATGATAAGTTATCATACAAATGATTTGAATAGAGGGCAAGAAAGTTTAATATTAACAATAAAAATGTTTCTTATTAGCAATAAATAGTTATAATTGTTATTGTATTAGTTTGTAATAGAATCAACAACTACTTATATAAACTTGCAAAGAAATTCTAATTTTTAAATTGCCTTTTGCTAAACCCTTCTACAAGGCAAAATCCTGGTACCATTGTCTTGAAGACTGGTTACTGTACCTCACCTTACTTTTAACGATGTCAAATCCTTGTATGTTTGTATATAGGAAGCAGGTTTATAATTAATTAAGTTTCGAATTATATGACTTCAATTACGCTTATCAGCTAGGGATGCCAACTTCTTAAAATAGAAATACCGGACACCCTCCTGGAGTATGTATAGATTGTGACATCATCGCTTGTCAAGAATGTGAACAATCTGAAAGTGGTTGCTTCACATAAAATTGAGCAATTCGAAGTTCGAATTTAATAACTTTAGTTATTTTTGAAGCATTCATTAAACTTACTTATTCCAGATTTGGTTGAGTCGGCACACGTAATTTTTGTAGTCTACCATCAATAATACATCGCATTTAAAACAGAAGAGCAAATATAATTGGCAATATAATTATGGCATGCAAAACATATTGAAAAACTTTGTCTCATAGAGGTTGTAGGTAGAGCATTTAATACAAAGAATGTCCGGAATTGACTCCCACTACCAGTTTTATTATAAAAGCTTCCACTATAAAAGTATTTTCACAAAATACTATACAAAATTATCTCTCTAATATGAAAGGTTAGAAATAGGTAGTCTTTGACCGTAAGGTCGCAGACAGGATCTCCACAGAGCCCCGTAGCAGGCTAAGCAGAGGGGAATTAAGGAACCAATGCTCCTTAGCAAGCAGAGGCGGGTTAAGTGGCCAACAGAGCCCCGTAGCAGGCTAAGCGGCTGAGGTTAGGATTCCCAGACAGAGCCCCGTAGCAGGCTAAGCCAGGAGATAGGATAGGCGTAATGCCCGTAGCAGACTAGAGGCGTGAGGTTAGGTTACTCTAAAAGTCCCGTAGCAGACTAGAGGAGGGTCACCAGAGAACTGGTGTCGAGTTGTCTTCGTCCATCCAATTTATAGGGTTCCTTGGGTGGCGGTGGCGCTGCTGCTCCAATGTCATCTTCTGCTCCGTGGGAGGGGCCAGAAGCCGTCGTCTGCATGTGACTGTAGATCCATCTGGTGGGAGATCCTCTTGCCGAACCACGTGGTGGTGTTTGTAAACACTGATGCGTGGAATTGTTTGCTTACATCATCACATAGGATATTACAATATACTTGAAAAATAAGTCTTACCAGCCTCGCTGGGCTGGTAATGTCTCATAATGCCTACACACTTTTACTCGATCTGGATGCATTATCTAATTGGAAGATGAAGCTGAGGATGAAGCAGTGCTATCTACGCTCTTGAAAATGTACTTTTGTTGACTTTTGGCACTTTTGATAAGTTCAGTAAATTTTTCTGCCTTCAACTCTTCAGCAAATTCCGCGCATGGCAGGTCGATATCAAAGAGAATTATAAACTGTGCTTTAACCATATTCATCTACAAACGATTCCTTTCATCGCTCCAAGATGATTTATGTAGAACAGAGAAGAGGACTAGTAAGAGTAATTACCGGACATTTAACGTCCGGTTTTGAGGTCTTATCGGACACCAGACAAGGAAGTCAAAAACTGAACTGTCTAGTAAAATACCGGACGGTTGGCAACCCTATTATGAGCTGTCAAGTTATCTATTCATTTTTAAGTCTAAATCGCCTCTCTCGTTTTGAAGCCAGGAGTGACTATATTTCACTCCTAAATTTTCTGTATCTCATAGACAATAAAACGTCAAATTGATTATCGAATGTATGAAACACATTGTAGTACCTCAAATTATTCACCTAGTCATGTTATTCGTCAATCTTTCTCCAATATTTCAATTGAGTACTTGGCCACTGATCATCAGGTGCATGCATCGTGTGTTGTGAAAAAGGACTTAAGCCATTGTGTACTCTAAGGATGAATGGCCAAGTGTCTCACTCGAAATATTGGAGGAAAGATTTACTTGGAGAAACTTTACTTAAGGAGTGCGATTTAAGTAAAGAGAACTTTGAATGTTTGTAATAACTTTTTTATTTCTTGAGGAATCACAACACATTTTAATATAATAAACAAATGATATCTGAAGAAAGAAATAGTTTACTATTTGCTGCTGTAGACACCCTTGCGGCCGATTTCTCGAAGTTTGAACCGGAACTTCCGGAAATGGGCTTGTCCACTACATTTGGCCACTTCTTTTGATATTTTGACCAATTTTATTTGCATATTTTTCACATCGTTGATGAAAGTATTCTTTTTTAGTCATTTCACGTTTAACTAGAGCCCAGAAATGCTTAATGGGTCTAGCCAGAGGAACTTTTGGCGCGTTCTCGTGTTTGCTTCCAAATTCCTTGCCAGCGTCAGTAAGCGCGTTGCGCACTTTTTTCATATAATGTAAGGATGGCATATCGGGCCGAAACACAATGTTATGTCCGGTGAATTTTTTTTTCGTATCTATGGAATGAAAACCTTTACAATGTACTCTAAATAGTGGTCACCGTTGATTGTCCCACTTCGAACTACAGCACGCGAAACTTTGCCCTTTGCCGCGATCCCTGGCTAGTTCAAAAACTTTTTCGCATACCTGTTTTTAGGTTTTACGAACTTACTAGGATAACCCTGACGTTTATCAATGTGTACATACTTGGAAACAGGCGCAAACACTAAGTTATGGTAACAGTAAGTTTCATCATCCTCGATCACAATCTTGTTCACGTCCTTCTTGTCGGAGAGTTTGCGGTAGTTGGTCTTAGCGCGCTTCTTCTGTCCGTCTGTGTAAAATGGTATACTTTTTCATGTTTCAACCTTGAATCTTTGTTCTCTCTTGATTTTCCTTACATTGAATTCAGAAATTTTATACTTTTGTCCTAAAGGACGGTTTGACAAGTTTGGGTTCTTCAAGAGTTCTTGTCTAATCGCACTTTTCATATTGTGTGCACATTTTGAAATTGGATGACCAGATTTCTTCTTTCTTGATGTTTCACCAGTCTTCACATAATTTTACAACTTCCTATGCACTATACTATAAGGATATTCATACTTAAAATGGTTTAAAGCAGCCGTAAAATCAGTTGGACACTGGTTCATATAGAATTGGATAAGCCGCTCATGGAGAGCCTTGGCTTGTTCGGCTGTCATTCGCTTCCTGTTCACATCTACGCTGTCACATTTTGTGTGCACTCGTGAGAAACTATGAAGAGCAAAGTGTGAAACTTTCATTGAGATCGAGTGAGCTGTTTTCGTTTTATGCATACTTTTTGCCAGTAACCTTAACTTAAATCGCACTCCTTACTAGGTGAGGTCAAAGTGCTATTTAAATCTGTCAAATGCTCTAACAAAAGCTTAGCTAATTACATTGTGTTCTCGTGCATCATAGTTTCTCAATCGATATTGCAATAAGTTTTAAAGAAACTAAAATTTTATATATATATATATATATATATATATATATATATATATATATATATATATATTATAAGTTCGTGCTAATTTAGCACCTAGTTAGTATGCTAAACTACGAAGATGATTCAAAAATTAATGTCTCCAAGGTGATACCTTTATTTGTGTTTGGCACATAGCACCGATACAGGTATCAGCGGAAAGCTTGCAATGTCAGCTACGAATTGTAGCATGATTTTTCAACATAGTCCTCATTACAGGCAACACACTTTCGCGAACGCAAACCTAGGTTTTTCATATCTTCGGCGAAGAATTGCGGTGGCTGTTGGCGATACCAGTGCCGAACTGCTGCTTCCACCTCCGCGTCATAACTGTAGCACTGGCCCTTAAGATGATCCTTAAGTTTGGGGAAGAACCAAATGTCGCAGGAAGCAAGATCCGGACTATAGGTAGGATGAGGCAGAGTATCAACAACACTTTGCCAGCAGAGGGACAACTTTGAATGTTTTATCGAAGGAGAGGACGTGTGGTGGTATTTCATTGATGTATCCATGACTCGTCGCGGACGATGAATGTTCCTAGGCGCGCAAGCTTCCGCAGTCAGAAATTCAATGACAGCCCGCTGTTTCAACAGGACGTCACCACTAGATGCCATGGATTGCTCCATTACTCTGGAACGAGTAGAGATGGGAAGGTGAAACTAGTGACATTCTATAGGTTAAATATCAGTGCATTAATGATAAACAGTTCAGAATTGTTTGCAGTAGTATTGGCCAAGTAGTGGGCTCGGAGGCATTATTTTCTGAATCATCCTTGTAGCAACCAAGTGTTGGAATTTGGACTATTTCTGTTCATTCCAGCAATTGTTGTTTGTCCAGCTTTTGCCAGTAAAATATCCAGCATAATCAATAAAAGTTGTTGCTGGATAATAATAATGAACATGGGAATGTAATATTAACAGCGAATGATTTGAGCACAACTTAGTGTCTTCATTCAAATAAATTACTTTACACACTAAAAATATACGAATTAAAATTACAAAACAATATGCCTAGAATATAGGTTTACCGAAGAACTGACTGACGTTAGCTTAGAGTTCATTCCGAAATACATGCAATTGGCAGCTCTTTTGTAGAATCATTCATCATTTTTGAATGTAAGATAATCACTTAATCTTTCGCATGTTCAATCATTATCACTACCTTTTTTCAGTGGAGTTTTTAGAACTAGTAAGAAAAGATTTAAAATTCGGGACTGTATATATATTTGGTCTAGGAATTAATTCGTGCGGTTGGTACGCACACATTGAAGCTGTAGTACAAACACAAAATACATAAATACCTTAAGAAAAATATTGTCCATCGCTAGCCACCACTTTCGCCCATCTGTCAGGCAATGTACGGATTCCGTGGCGAAAGAAGTCCTCATCCTTGGAAGCGATCCAGTCAGAGACCCATGTTTCGATATCTTCTGAAGAAGTAAACCGCTGTCCAATCAAATCGTTGTTCATGCAATCGAACAAGTAGTAGTCCGAAGGAGCAACGTCTGGTGAATACGGCGGGTGGGGTAAAACTTCCCATCCGACATTTTCTAAATAGGTTTTGACCGGTTTTGCGACATGTGGGCGAGCGTTATCATGTTGAACAATAAGTTTATCATGTCTGTTCTCCCATTCTGATCGTGTTCTGGCCAGAGCTTGCTTCAAACGCATTAATTGTCGTCGATAACGTTCTCCATTCATAGTTTCACCCGGTTGCAGCAGCTCATAGTACACCACACCTTTCATATCCCACCATATGCACAGCATAACCTTTGCACAGTGAATATCTCGTTTTGGTTGTGATGGACCTGGTTCACCTGGTTTCACCCAGGCCTTTTTTCGTTTAGGGTTCTCGTAATGGATCCACTTCTCATCACCCGTAATAATTCGATGCAGAAACCCCTTTCTGCTCTGTCGTTGAAGCAGCAATTCGCAAATGGTTTTTCGTCTTTCAACGTCTCTGTCTTTCAATTCATGTGGAACCCAATGTGACATCTTTTGAATCATTCCCATGGCTTTCAAGCGTTTGGAGACTGTTGTTTGATCAACGCCTAATGCTGCTGCAAGTTGTTCCTGCGTTTGACACGAATCCTGCTCGAGCAATGCTGTCAATTCTTCGTCTTGAAATTTGTTTGGCTGTCCAGCTCGCTCTTGGTCTGCCAAGCCGAAATCACCCCTTCTAAACCGTGCAAACCACTTCTGACACGTTCGCTCAGCTAGAGCATGGTCACCATACACTTCCACCAAAATACGATGACTTTCAGTCGCACTTTTCTGCATGTTAAAGTAATGCAGCAGGACACCCCGCAAAAACACTTTATCAGGCACAAATTGCGCCATGTTCACTTAACTACAAACTGGTGTTGTTGACGCTTTAATCCATTGCCCTATACTACGAACGATACGCGATGACAGGGGTTTGCAACACATGTGTGGATACACGGAACTGTGGGACGCTCCGTTCGTTGCGTCATCTCTTGTCCACCCGCACGAATTAATTCCTAGACCAAATAATTCAGGTGAACAACGTTCGTTGATTATCTCGATTACGTAAAATTTTACAGTGGAAAATTTGAAATTTTTATTTCGAATTTCTTCTCTTCCAAGACTTTTTTTTTTTTTTTTAACTCTATCTAGGTATGTTCATGAGAATTTGCACCCGAACAATTCACCAGTAAGTTATGGGTGTGAAAACAGATGTATTATAGTGTTACTACATTACTATAGTGTATTATTTGTAGACTGTGTATTGTTATTCGGTAAGAACACAAACAATTAATAGTACATTTAAAAAAAATGTGCTTTGTATAAGCGTGCCAACGCGAAAGGGAGCGATGATGTGTCGTTAAAATTGTAGGTAGGGCCTACCGAGGAAAAAATCAGTCGAAACATAAATTATTTGACAACTAAAAGTTTGTATGGAATAAAATATGTAATTTAGACATGGGTAATATATTTTAATGGGAACTCACCCAGAAGAGGAATATGAAGTGACACACAAATTAAGAACTGGTATTAGTTTTAAGGGAATGGAGGGAGGGGGGGGGCTCTTGTCTTCGTCCGTTTTCAGTGAACCAATGACGGCCAACATAGACCTAAACAGTACTTAAAAACTTAGCTTACTTTTATTTTTCCTTTTTCTTCTCCCCCTCTCTCTCTCTCTTTCTTTTCCTAAACATTGTTTTCCCAGTTTATCAACCATAATCTTTTGCTGAGTGATATAATTCTCATTCTTGCCATTTCATGCATACGAGGGTCATTCCAAAAGTCTTGCATATAGCGCAAGTGCAACCGTTTGAACGGTGTGATCAAGTTCAATTTTATGTCAGATCAGTGTTTATAGTTTGAGGGAAATTTCGTAGGTAAATTTATTTTGCGATAAAAGGGGAATTTTGCGATAAAACGTGAAAAATCTAGGGAAATTGTCGTGCTGGCTGATTGACCAATATAAATGCTTAAATTTTTCTTTGTTCTTCAGGAGTAAACCAATACAACAACAATAGTTTGTTTAAATGTGTGTATGTGGTCCAAAATAGCATAATTTGCACCCATTATTGGCTGGGTATATTTTGTTGTTGTTAAAAATAAAAAGGCTTGAGCTGTACGTACGGTATCACGCTTGTGCCGGCTAGGCTAAAAGAAACTATGATCATGAAAAATGAATAAAGTAGAAGGAAATGGGAGAACCCCATGAAAACCCACAAACACTGTCTTTGTCCACCAAAAAGTCCACTGGGCGCGAGCTAGGATCGAACCAGGGACCCCACGCACCAGGGGTGAACGCTCCACCACTGAATCACCGTGTCTCCTTGTTAAAAATAAGTGAAGGGAAAAGCATAAAATAGAAGCAAAAGCCAAATGAATAAAACAAATTTGATTGGCTCTTCCTTTAATATAACTAAATTAATCTTATCACATAACATCTGTCATAGGAATTGGACAATCAACAAACTAGGGAAAATTTGATTAGAAAAGGAAAAATTTTGTGTTAGTCGAGGGAAATTTTCTTAAGAAAACCTACGAACACTGTCAGTTGTGAGTAAGAGTTTGGGCTTGACGTTTGTGTCTGTTTGCTGGTTCGCGTGGTTGTATTGTGAGAAATTCGGTATTAAAATGGAAGGTGACCCCAACTCAGGTTGGATTACACATAGTGACCAGCGTTCCTATATCAAAATCGAAATTCTACGTGGAAAGAATCCAACTGAAATTTACAATGCTTTGCGAGAGGACTGTGGAAATAGTGTAGTGGATCGTAGCACTGTATCACGGTGGTCAGCTCGTTTTCGTAAAGGTCATGTAAGCACTGCGGAAACCCAAGAAGTGGAAGACCATCAACTGCAGCAGCTCTGGGATTATTATGAATGACAATTTGATAGATGGTCGATGAAAAACATGCGAGAAAATTGCATATGAGGCTAGAATGTCTGTCACTTCAGTTTATAGAATGATTACTGAAAAGTTAAAGATGAGAAAAATCGCTGCGAGATGGGTTTCCCATGATCTGAGTGCAGAACAGAAAGCATGTCGCAAAAGAATCACAGGGGAATTGCTTCAATGTTACCGAACAGAAGGAGATCAGTTTGTACGAAGGATTGTTGTGATTGATGAAACCTGAATACGAGATTTTGAACCAAAACTGAAGTCTCAGTCATCACAAAGGAAAAGTTTCGACTCTTCACGCCACGTCACAGGGACGTCTGTAACAGGCGAATACTACAAGCTGTTTCTGCAAAATGTTTTGCGTCTGAAAATTCGTCAAAGAAGGCCTGACATAGTTGCAGCTGGTGTCCTCATTTTGCACGATAATGCAAGACCGCGTATTGCCTTACAAGTGAGGGAAACACTCGACAAGTATGGATAGGAAATACTTCCCCACCCACCATATAGTCCTGATTTGAGCCCATCAGATTTTGATTTGTTACCCAAATTAAAAGAAACATTCCATGGAAAACGTTTCGATACAATTGACGAAGCTTCCAGTGAAGTGACCCAAGTAATCAGACAGCTCGACAATAAAGGTACCCTGTCCGGAACACAGAATTTACCAAAACGTTGGGAAGCTGTTATAAGCATGAATGGATATTATACTGAAGGCCTGTAAAGGTATGATATACAATAAATTTTTACTTCTGTAATATCTTTCAGGGTGCAGAACTTTTGAAATGACCCTCGCATTTGGTATAACTTTTCTGTCCATTTTCTTTTAAGCGTTTTTAGAACCACCCAACTTGTACTACTGTAAAACGGGACAACTTTGGACATTACATAGCATATTCGAATGTCCCTCTCTTCGTCTTCTTTTTAACCTACGTGTAGTATCTTCTTTCTTTCAGCAAGTTATTGAACTACAAAGTATATTTCAGGGCGTGTGGGATGCTCTATTCAGCATTCATGTTATTCTGTTGTGGTTATGTTACTGTATTAATACCACGCAGTAAGAGTTCTAATATATTGTGTTGTTAGTACATACGTACGTCCATTACTCCACACATTAACTTGAAAGGATGTTAATTTTGTAAGACTTTTTTGCACTAGATAGAGCGATTATCTCAGTCAAGTTCTTCAATAGAGTAAACCCATTAAGAGATAACGGCGACTTTAACTGTGGCTATTTTTAAGGAACAAGTTAATTAAGTGCTATATATATGGAGTATTGGCCTGTATAGTTCAGAGACTTGAACATTACGGAAGTTTGAGAAGAAACATTTAGAGAGCTTCAAAGTGTGTAGGATGAAGATGGAGAAGATAAAATGAACAAAGATAATAACAAACGGAGATGTTTTAAAACGGATAGGAGAGATAAGGATGCTTTTAGCCAGCATCCTTTGTTTAAAGGCCAATTGGATTGGACACCTTTTGCGAAGAAATTGTCTTCTTCATACCGCCATAGAAGAAAAGTGAGGAATAGGAAGAAGAAGAAGAACACAAGTGATCGACGATTTGAAAAATAGAAGAAAATATTGGGAGTTAAAAGAGGAAGTTGAAGATCGAGAAACGTGGAAGAAACATTTCCAGGCTCAAATTTAAAATTTAAAAAATAACCAAAAGGTAAAATGCCTAATAATAATAATTTATAGCCCATATTCTATATATGTAAGCGAATTTTTTAATTCTGTTTTTGCAATAGATAGATAAAGCAATTATGTTGACCGAGGTTGTTAGTGAAGTCAATCCGTTACCATATTAACGGATAACGGAGATTTTAACGGTTATTATTTATAGCCTATATCCCATACATATAGGCGATTTTTCTAAATTATGTTTTTTTTATAACCGGTAGCTAAAGCAATTACCTCGACCGAGTTTATTAATGGAATAAACCGTTAACGTAATAACGGATAACGACGACTTTAACGGTGCTATCTATAGCCCATATCCCATGCATGTATGCGGATTATTGAACTCTGTTTTAGCAAGCAGATAGATAGGGCAATTATTTCGGCCGTGTTCGTTAATGGAGTAAATCCGTTAACATCTTAACGGGCAACTTTGACTAACGCTGTCTGTTCATATTTCATATATGGAACTAGTTCGCTTGATCCTCTTTACTGTCTTACTGCTTTCTGAATGTAGTAATATTTATATTACAGTCCAAGCATTGAATTTGTCTATCCATTATAAGGAATGTTGCTACATGTGGAACGTTCAGCTTGATGTTATGATAAGTAATAAAACTAAGATTTTATTACTTTGAAGTAGAAATGGGGTAACTTTAGGCACGGCCTAAAACAAAGCAAAAGTATATGGAACTTGAAATGACAAGATCTAAGTGCCTGAAAATTTGCAAGAAGCTTCTAGGCACAAAATAATAAGGATTGAATCAATAAAAATGTCAATGAAACTGATTTTTCTTGTTTTGACTTAGAGAAAGAAAGTGAAAAAGATAATGTTGATAGGAGCGAAGAAAATGTTGACCCCATCGTAATTGCAAATTTCATGGAAATAAGAAAGCTCACAATTATGCCTATCAGGTTAGAACTACCTCAGTAAACATCAATTCCTAATACCTCTATATTGCGTGAAGCGGTAGGCCTTAAGAATGTAAGTACAGAAGAGGGTAAGTTTGTAAAGAATGACAAAGAAGTCTGCGATGTGTTAATGCATTAAAAAAAAACTGTTCAACAAGTTCCAAAAGTGATTGGCACTAAACACAGATGCAAACATAACATTCTGGCATCTCTAGATATTGATAAATACAAATAAGAGATTTAAGAAGAAAAAAAAACGAGGTTTTATTTGAATTTTCAACATTTAGAATTATCTTTTCTATGCAAGTTGGTGAAACCAGTTGTCGTGTAATAAAAATTAATAAATGTCCGAAATTACTTCGTTTTAAGCTTAACATTGATTGGCCAGTGACAATCAGAGAAATAACGCACAGGAGTGGATTCTGAGGGGTCCAAACTCCCTGAAATCCCGACTTTTCTGTAAATTTGGTAGTTTTGGTGAATTTGGACTCTAAATTCCTATGTAAATCTGTGTAACAATGTATTTGTTTCTGCAATATTTTCATTATGTTTGTCATATTGTGTTATAAATGTATTCTATATCATTAAATTGAACTTTTCAATGCAAAAATTCTGTTGTACCACTTGATATACAGTAACTATGTCATTTATGTTTAAATTTTGAAAGTGTACAGTGTTCCCTCGTTTTACAATATAGTATTTTAATCAAAGAGGGTAATAATGAACTACCATTAACTCCACACCACATTTTGTTGTTGTTGTTGTTGTGTCCTCTGAGCCAATTGGATAGGTGGTCATAATGTTTTGACAGGCCAGTGTATATATCAGTCGATAGATAACACCGAGGTGTGAACAAAATATGATTGACGGTAAATTCCAATGCGTAGTTTTCGAGAAAAACTATTTTTATGGCGCTAAAAGTATGTCGTTCGTTGCCATGGCACTTGTATCTCCCCCAAAATCCATCGACGGCTCCGAAGCTGGTACTGTGACGTACAGTGTGCCGTCGTAAACGACCTCGTTTATGCGTATACCCACTATCGCTGACGCGCCTGCTCCCTACGGACGCACCCCTTCGCTACCTCTAGGGCTATCCTAGCACAAGTTGGCTCGTGTTTTCTGCATTGTGTTTTTTATGACATATCCACATTGTATTTATACTCATCACAGTTAAAAATAATAAACCATAATCACTATTAAGTGAGCTAGAGTCACTACCAAGTGACTTGAGGGAAAACTAAACAATACCCAGTAATAGTTTTTATCCTACTGGAAAAGTTGATTTATTTTTTAAGTGAGCTAGAGTCACTACCAAGGGAAAACTAAACAATACTTGAGGCTAGAGACTTGAGGGAAAACTAAACAATACCCAGTAATAGTTTTTATCCTACTGGAGAAGTTGATTTATTTTTATGTACCGGTATGGTATATATGACAAGAAAAACTGTTAGCTAGCAGATGTTATCTATTGTCGTTTCTCTTCTAAAATATGACTCACTTACTCCTAAGAATGACAGAGATACTAACAGTTACGCCCATAATACTGTAAAACTTCTGGGCTCATATAGGAAGTCCAACACTATGTGTAACAAGGATTTGCCAGTTTCACTGATTCTAAATTTGGCCAGATATAACTAACTCTATATCCTGGAGGTTCAATGCCGTGTTCACAAAAGCTATTCATTGATTCTATCCTTAGCCAAGTAGATTCAATTTCTACTTTCTATTCTTATTTCTGCGAGATCCATCTTAATATTGTCCTCCCGTCTGTGCCTACGCCTTCCTAATGGCCGTTTTCTGATTGGATTTCCAATAAAAACTTTGAAAGCATTCCTACTTTCTTCCATTCTGGCTACATAATTTGCCCACCTGAGCCTCCTGGACTTGATGTCTGTAACAATATTTGGTAAATGGTATAAACTACGCAGCTCCTCGTTGTGGAGTTTCCCTATTCCCGTTCCTTTCGTCTCAAAATTTTATTCGCAAATACTTTCAGTCTGCGTTCTTCCCTCAAAGAAGCGACCATATTTCGATACCATACAGCACAACAGGTATCATTATCGTTTTATGTATTTTAAGCTTCGAATTCCTCGACAGAATTCGTGACGACAAAATATTTTGAACTGAATAATAACACGAAGTCCCTGCTTTCAGTCGACATTTATGAATACGAAACAATAAATTCCAACCATCACATGAAATTTACATTTTCCTTTATGCTGTATTTATGACTACTGTAAACAAAACAAATTTTGATGTGATCGTTTTAATTTATTGATTCATGCATATGGACAAATATGCTATATTTTTGAAATAATACCGATTCATGCATGGAACGGTTTAAATAAGTATTGGTTTCAATTTACTTTTCGTTGGATATATGATTTGTAAACGTTGTAATTAGTCTGCTATCCACCAACAACTAGATGAAATACCATTATGTTGATACTGTGACGAGTACATAAAACGCCGTTTTCTATCTCGTAACACAGATAGTTGGAATGCCAATTCTTTTCTTGGGTATACGCCAATGCCTAAGATCACAATATGTAAATATAGCGAAAGCAATCTACACAATGTTGATCAAAATTTAAAGATGAGTTCACAGAGCCTGCTCTCTATTTGAATCCAGACCATCAATTTTTCTCTCTTCGACCTGATGGCTTCATATTCTTGTGCAGAAAATTAATTTATATGCTTATTACAGGGTCTCCTCAAAATCTTACTGCATTGTTAAAATTTATGATCTCTTAAAAGGAGTTGTAATTCTTTTATAGTTTTCTTTCGAAACAACAGAAAGAATCAAAATTTTAAACATATAGCGATAAAATACCTGCAAATAATATCTATTTAGTACGTTAGATGTAATTCATAAATCTATTTAACACGGAATTATTTTGTAACGTCAAATATTCGGTCAGACTGGCTTTGTTTTTTCATAAAATATAGTAAGCATAGTTTTTGCTTTATATGTGTACATTTTGGAAGTACTACAGCACGAGTTATATCTGCGCTAGTGTTCCCCCTTTAATTGAGAAAGAAAATCCATTTCACACACACAGTCCATGTATTTTTTTCTTATCTTTTACGAAAACAGTTTTTTGAGCTATGAAATTTATTTTCTTTAAAGTACATCTGATTTCAGATTGAATTGTCAAAAATATTATTTTGGATGGGGACGTTATGATTCATAAAATTTTGACGTTTCTGATATTAAGGATGTCATCGAATAACAGAAGTGTAGAAGTAAGTCCAAAACTATTGATCTTCCTATGTAGAAGCAAACGAACCGTCGTTGGTCTAGCATCGCGTGAACGTTTTTTTTTTAATTTATTTATTTATTTTTTTACTAAGAACAATGTACAGAATTGGTATATTCAAGAAGATGGTTATTGTTATGAGCTGAGATTAATCTTGCTGAAAAAATCCAAAAATAAAACTTTACTCCGCTTTTCATTATAGACTCACCATTACCCAAAGTTACGCTAGAAGACACGAATCCATCAATGTATTGAAAAAATACAATTAGTTTCATCATCATTATCTTCAAATTCTGAGTCTTCATTGATGATAATTGCTTAATTTTATCGAAGTTTCAAACCTCTTGACGGCGAGAGTTTTAAATCACCAGCCTCCATTATGTCAATTGGTCACAGTAAACAGAAGTAAACAAATTAACTCAGAAAACAACGTTGCCTAAGGTATAGTTCAACAGTTGAACTAAAAGGAAAACTTCAAACCTTACAATGTATGAGTCTTTTTTTTTTTTTTTTTTTTTTTTTTTTTTTTTTTTTTTTTTTTTAATGCTTTTCGGATCAAAAGATCCAATATATTTCAGTCAAAAATTTTCTTATCGACCTTATATCTTGAGAACTACATATAGTGTAGCCAAACCCAAATTATCACTTAATTCAGTATGATGTGCTTATTCCGTAGAATATACGAAAACTCGATTTTAGGGGCCATTCGAAAATTTTATGGCCTCTGATCCAAAAACTAATTACTGGCCAAGGTCGTTTATTTTTTTTTTAAGCCTTGTTCTGAGTATCTTCAGATATAGAAATAACTGAAAACCCAAAAACACATTTTACTTTATTTCTGAATTTTAATCAACAATTTATTGTAAAGGTGTGCCAAATAATTACATTATGTTAATACAGGGCACCTAACTACAATTTATTATTTCTATATAAAATGGTTGCGAATATATTTTACTATATAAAGTAATAATAAATAACATGCTATATCTTCCGAAAATTTCGTTAATTCTTGAATTACATAGAAAAACTAAAATCATCTTGTAGCAGATATAAAAGTTAATCTTCATTTTCCCGCGCTCCGACGATTATCTATAGGAAAAGCTCTAAAACAAAACATTTCTGAATGTTTGATTTTCTGATGTGGAAGTCTGACTTGGGCTATTGCACAAAACGTATTAGCTGAACTGATAAATAATAGTAAAAATTATTGTTGTATTACAAAACTTTCTTCTGTAACAATACAGTATTTACTTGACTTTTACTCTTGTTCCTGTGTTTCTGCTTCAAAATATAGAAACCCCTTGCACAACGCATTCAATTGAATCCGCATTGTTCGACGCCTCGTCTATACACAATGGGTTTAAATTGAATTTGTTCATTACAAAACTTGAGATATTTTTCAAAAATTTGAGTTGACACACGTGTTGTCATTTTACAAATAGGTAATGATAAAAACATTAATGCATTCTGCAAGGAATCTCTGTATTTTTACGAGCGTAAGGAACGCCAACACTTGTTCAGTTTTGTGAAATGTCTCCATGGCCTTCGTTTTTCACTTAGCATCGTGAGACAGCTGAATTCTTTGAATTAAAAGAATGAAAAATACTTATCTTGTTTCTTCAGTGCCATGTTCATGGCATTATACTTCTGGATTTTCGGTACGCGATGCTGCTATTATCCTCAGGGCGTAAAAGTAGGAAAGGGTTAAGATTTAATAGCTTCTCTTTTCTCTCTCTCTCTCTCTCTCTAGTAGTTGTTTTACGTAGTATAATTTTTCTTTGTCTTTCACTATTTATACTAAAAATACCCTTACATCAGAATTTATTCCGCCATTGCAAATCAATAAAGTGTTATTAAAATATTAATGAAGTATTTATTAACACTACATTGCAATCACTCAAGTCAAGCATATTTCGGTGCGAAAAGAGTCAAACATTTGAAAAAAATGACAACTGTTCATTGAAAAACAATAGAAAAGGAAGACGCGATACGTGTTATGAAAATAACAGTATTTATTTGATATTTTAATTTTTCAAAATAGTACGAAAAGTGGAGAAAACAAGAGAATCGCAAAATTGAACATTTTCATAGCTACACGCTTCGAGCATGAGAGCAGCACCTCGTACCGAAAATTTATACAATTAACACAGCACTGAAGAAACAATGTAAATATTTGGAAACAAAATATCTTTGTCCTTTTCCAAACTTGAAAGTCAGGAATAACTGAATTAGCAGTTTATGCGTTGACCACGCATTACCCAGTAGAACGTGCGAGATTCCTTATATGGCAAGTCTTCGTAGACTATAGCACCATGAAGTAATATCTTATCACTCTGCTTATCGATTTCTGTGAGCTCGTTGTAAGTCCTGAATATTATGTGTACTTCCGCGCTTTCGACTCACACTGGAGTCCAAGTCACGGAGGATAAAAATAGGAAAAAAAATAATAAATAAAATAAAAACAAGGAATAAAATGGAACGGACTTAGCAGGAAAAGAGTGGTGTTGGAACACCCTTTGTCAAATACAATGATTAAATATTGAATGGTAGTGACGCGAGTTGCAATATGGCGGATTTGATTTGTGCACTCTTTTGTTCTTTAGTTAAAGGTTGCCAGCTCGTGCTCGTTGTTATGTCAATACTGTGAGAATTTTGTAAACTTTAACAAAGAATATTACCTATTTTAAGAGTTATTACACGAATCCCAATGAAAAATTGGGAATTTATAAAATAAAATACAATTGCCATTAGAGTAACATAGGTAAAACCAAAATAAATCTCAAGATCCGTGTCAAGGAGCACATCAGGGATTCAAAACAAGACACCCACTGTCAGGTCTGTCGAGACATCTAAAAGAAACACAAGTTAAAGAAGGTTCAAAACGAAAATAATAACACGAGCTGGCAAACTTTCACTAAGAACAAAAGAGCGCACAAGTCGACTCCGCCATATTGCAGCTCGCATCGCCACCATTTGATGTTTAATCTTGTACTTGATAAAGGGTTTTCCAACGCCGCTCTTCCCTTGGTAAGTCCGTTCCATTTTATTCCTTGATGTTTTTATTTTACGTCTTTTCTTTTTTTTACTCCGTGAGCAAGACTCCAAGAGAGAGTCTATAAACTCGGAAGTACAAATAATATTCAGGAATTATATTAACCTGTAAGTAGAATGGCAGAATTCCTGAGCGTGGTTTTATAATATTAGTTGAAATTCTTGCAGGAAAAAAAAGAATACAGCGATCATCTTTTCAGAACTATACATAGACATAGTACTACAGTGTACTACAGTGTTGTCGAGAGAATTAAGTTATCTTAGGCGAACAAGCCTACAAATATTGTAGTAATTAAAGCCAATTAAGTAGTCTTCGGCGAATGAGCTTACAAGTTCTGTAGGCCCAATTAAATCATCTTAAGTACTGTAGTACTTGAAGTCAATTAAGTCATCTCAGGCGAACAAGCCTACAAATACTGTAGATCCAATTACGTCATACTTTCTAATCATTAATAGGAACAGGATATATATGTATATAAAAGACAAAACACAGTTTTTATTTTTTATTTTCATTAACCATTGTTTATTGCTCACTGCTTTGTTCCTGGTTCTGTACAAGGACGTCTGTACATTATGTATCTATTCGCAGCAATGAATAAATACATCTATCTAACTCGATATAAACCATTAATAAAGCACAATTTTCTTTTTTTTTTTTCCTTATTTTTTAACGTTAGTTGCCACTCTCCCTAATCCGATAAAATATCTTTGGCTTTGAAAATATACAAACCTTTTGTACATTAATGCCATTGATCTACCCCTGTTCTTGGAACCATTTAAGTTCGTTTAAGCACGTTAAGTTTCCACAGATCGTTATTGTTTCAACATAGGCCAAATGCAATACAAAATCTCTTCAAAAAGACATCTCATTAACATTGTGTGTACTGAAATAGTCGTTGAAAGAAGACGAAAGATTCATAGATTGTCTTTTATGTTCAAAAGAATTACCGTACATACTGGCCATCATAACAATAAATAATTTTCGTTATTTTTTAAACGAGTTTATACTTTCTCCAGAGCACACTCCAAAAATATTTCAAATTTTCTGAGATCATGGTTGGCATTCGCATATATATATATCAACTTTTATCATATACCTATATATAATATAAAACAACGTCATAAGTTTTCCAAGAACAGGGGATTATTTCTGGACCAGGATACCATTAAGATTATTTTTTTTTTTTAACATCACATGGGCTACTCATTAATACAGTAATTACAATAAGGCTGGTATTTTGTTACGTTTCATTTTAAGGTTATTACTTTCAAATTAACATTAACGTCTTTATGAGTACCGCCTAAAGGGCAGATTCAAGCTTACTTGAAAACTGATCCAATAGTGCGTGTGCACTTAACTTACGTAATTTCTGCGTTCACATTCAAGTACACATGACAGTATTACGGCAAATTACCCAATTCACTCAGGTTCACACGTAAATAATCCTCGGATTTTTTTTTTACTGTTAATAACACTCCAAAACTTATCGCATTTTTTTTAAAGTATTAAATAATAATGATAAAATACATTTCGTTCATAAATTATTGCTACAAAATTCGTACCAAAAAATTTTCTTCTCAGCCTTATTGTGAAAACTGCTTATTTCCAAGCCCTGTAATCTCTCTACGTAATTATAAAACCGACTTTTTTTTTATTATTAAACTCTTACGGATTTTCTTTTATTTAAAAAAAGGCAATTTTGTCTTCTAAGATTTTATCAATATGAAAATGGGTAAAAATAGTTTTCTTTAAAAACATGGCTAATTGATTGTACGTTTAATCTCCATACAAATGCTAAATCAAACACATACCTATCTCCTTGTCCATCTTTTTTTTTAACTTTTGTTTTTTTCTTAAAATAGCTGGGAGTATACAAATACAACATCGAAGAGAAGAAATGTGTCATGGGTTTTGTTATTGTTGTAGACTACTTCGTATATGTGTGTGTTAAAAAGAAACTTTTATACAATCACGAAAATCTGAAAGTGAAGCTAGACCTTGTCTTTTCATTTTCATTTTTTTTTTTTTTTTTTTTTAATTTAGACTGTAAACTGTGATCTAATTTACGAACATTTTGCTTTGATATTTATACTGGACTGATTATTACTTTTTATACATAAATTCTAACATACTTGATTTCAGTGTTAATAATGGTCACATAATTGCACAAGAATTTTATATTGTTTTTTCCTTTTAATTAAGGAAAGACAGTTAAAAAAGAATATAAGGAAAAGAAATGAACAGAATTACACAAGATAATCTTACAACTTGACCATATATACCAAAATCATATCCAAAGACGGCTGGCTCTTGAGGTAACTCACATCCATTAATAATAATAATAATTAAAAAAAAAGTAAAATTTTATCCCTGCAAGGTACAGGAATTTCATCGACACAAACTGTATACAAGATTTAATTCCATATTTTAGGTTTTCTTTCCTTAGCTTGAGCGATAAAATGTTAATTTTTCTAGATATGACTTCCTTCAAAAGCAGCCGTTCATCTAATACCTTGTTCCTCACCAGTTTTTCCTAAATATCAGTGCAAAACAATTTTCTTTTCCTTTTTCGAATTATACACATAAGATCCCAATACTCCTTTAAATAAATTACATTTTTTTTTCAATTGTTCATAGAAATTATACAGGCATGTCATGAAAAAGGACTGAGAACAGAGTGGCTTATTATTCCGAAAAAGATAAGTTATAATTATTAATCTCATCATTCTGTTTTTTCTTTCTTTAAAAACAAAAGGTTAAACGTAACACAGAGCTATTTTTTTAATGGTATCCTGAGCTACACAAATGAATCTACAGGTGACATTATGATAATACTCTAAATATCATTTTTGGAAAATAGCAACTCAGGGACGACGATTTCTTTCATTAGAACTGAGTTCCCCCTGTCCTAGATATCATGTCTCTATGGCATGACACAATGGACTAGATTTCTTTCATTTATAATCAAAATATGTATAGAGTTTTTCCTTCCAGTCAAAATATATATATATATATATATTTATGCATATATATTTAATATTTTATTTATATATATATAATTTTTTTCTTATGTACATATACCCATAGTTATTTACTCTCACTCAAATATGCACACACATACATACATTCACTCATATACATATATATATATACAGGCACACACACTATTCACACCCACGCAAGTACTTAATAGGGCATAGGGAACTGAGCTTTATTTAATAATAAACTTTTTTTTATAAAAAAAAAAAGATCGTCTCTGAGTTGTCACGAATAAAAAGAATACTTATATACTTACAAAATGCCTAAATGTGCTTGCCAACCCCGGAGAGCTAGTTTGCACTGGATATTCCACAGTTTATTTTCCATTCTTGTTTAATTATTTGTGTTTTCCAAAAGAAGAGTTCCATTTTGAAAAAGAAGAAAATATAAACACGATTGTATAATGAGATCAGTACGGTAATAAATGTATTTCATGGATTCATTTTTCTGAAATGTTTAGTACCGTAAATACTTTGATTTTTTTCCCTCTTTTTAAATCACGAAATATGAAATGTCAAGACAATTTCTAAAAATACACTAGTTTCTTTAAACACATCAAAATGTCAGTTAAGTAAGAAAATTTAGAAAAAAGAAAAACGAATATCATTTTTCACATGATACCATGGAATATCCTTTTAAAACATACAATTTATATTTATATAGATATATTTATAATATTTATGCATATATGTATATATATATACAAACTGCACATCACTTGCCAGCAACGAAGTGCCAGACGATTCATAAAGAAGTTGTTTCTGTATTTATACAGAGGGCGCAATGATGCCTGTTCCGTTGACAAGTTGAAAAAAACAAAATGTTTTTTAATAGTACTAGCAACAGCTATGAGCATTTGAAAACGATAGGGGCCTACAAGAATTCCCTTGTGCACCTTTCAACAGTTTTCTCCATAAAAATATATATGTAATTTTTCTTATCTTTCTAAATGCGAAATTAAATGTACAAAGAAAATAACAACCATAAAAAAAAAAAAAAACAGTTAAATCATCAACTTAAGGGACAATTACAGATGGCAACAGTTAATAGCACAAAAGAAATTCATGGCAACAAATTAATTATTAACAAGATATATTTTTGTATATTTTTTTGAGAAAAAAAAACTTTTTAAAAAAATATGCATCGTTGTTGAGCACACACGGTGAATTATTGAGCAGAATTTATGCATAACTTGGGATAAATTAATCATTTCATATTTTTGCATGCCAAAAAAATCTAATTCATGTTGTTACAATGCGAATTATATAAACTATCTAATAAAATTTAAAAATAAGAATCTAATTAGTTTTGTTTTCCTCTGCTTTGGCTGACAATACAACTTTTTCATTACAATTTTCAATTTCTGTTGCTAGCCTGACGAAGAGAATTTTGAACCTATTCTTTCTAACCCTTTATTATATATATATATATATCCCTCTCAAACAAGTGGGTTAACACAGCCAAGTATCTTTGTTGAAAAAACATCATCACCATGTGGAGGGGGAAGGGAGCCTACGTAAAATCATTTTGAGTTTTGAACTAAGGACTGCAAGCTGCTGATGACAAATCAATTTCTGTCTAGCAACTTTTCACAACCTGAGCGAATTAAGATCAATTGGTAACCTTGTACTTTTCAACTTTATATATATAATATAATGTTTCTATGTTGCCTTTGACAACTATCTTTTTTAATTTCACAAGCAACTCAGCACTTGATCATGCCAAGTGCTAGTGGCTATAAACATCTCTCAAAATATGGTAATCTACAAATTCTATGTTCCAACTAACACATGCATGATGTTGTCCAAGTCTTCACCTAGAAGTCTACCTTCAGGGCGACTGCCTGTTACTACAGATACTGTAGGGAACTCTGAAGGGGTTGAAGGGACGGACTTGATGATGTCATCGGCGCTCAGAGGGGTCAGTTTCCAACTGGGCAGGAAGTCATCGAACTCATGGCTCAAGTCCATGTCCCCTAAAAAGAATGAGCCACTATCCGGTCCATTACACTGTTCCGTATCCGATCCAATCGACATGGATGACAGCGAAGATGATGAGGATGACGTGGAATGAGTGGGGGAGGAAGAGGAGGAATAGAACTCTCCTAGAGAGTTGTTGTTTAAAGGATCCAGATCCGACTGACTGGACAGACTGAGCACCGAACCCCAATTGATACCTCGCCCGGAGTCATCGTCTCCCACGCCAGAGTCTGTTTCACAGCCCGGATGGGCAGGACTTGGGAAAGGGGTAGCCCTTGCCGATGACGAAAGTTCTCGCAAATTCTGTTCGTACAGAGGTAACACTTCGGGAGTAGTTATCATTGGACTGGGTCCACGGTATGGGTTTGTTCCTGGATAATTCACAGGCGCCACAGGCACTTCTGGAAAGCAGTTGGCAGTAGGATGATGGTAACTACTCGCTGGTCCTTGAACACTTTCTGCACATGGCACAGACACACACTGACCAAGGTCTTCACTCAAGCTGTGTGGGTGTGGAGAGAGGGCAGGGGGTATAGAACATACACCAGGTGGATTGTTCGATTGCACTGTTGGAGGGCCAGAACCAGGTCCATTGAAGAAGAATCCCTCCTGTTCCATCTCTCGTTCAATGTATCGCAGTGTATTGCAAATAAGAACTGAGCGATGGAGGCTTGGGTCCGGAAACTGTCTGTATCGGCTCAGTTTACACATGGAGATATTAAGGACAGCAAGCCTTTGCTGTCTATAACAAGAAGGTCCCGGCCTTTGACAGGGCGGCCTACCACAAGAACGATCACAACACACAGTCCGTGCACAACATTTGGAAGTAGTAACACCAGCACCTGGAGTCTGATAAGAGGGAGGACTATTATTCACAGCACCAGAAGTTTGGTACACACCACTAATACTACTACTGTTGCTAGTTGGAGGAATTCCTAAGCTCGGTGAACTGCCTAGGTCCAAGTACGACTTCCCGTTCTCATCACAACGAATAGTTTGATTTTGGGTGGGGGACAGTGGCGGCTGTTCCTGATTATAATAACCATTCACTGAACCTTGTTGCCAATAAGAAACACTTCTTGCGGGACCACCACCGTAATGCTGCTGACGAGAGCAGTAAGATCGTGAATCCGCGAGATCTGATCTGTACGCAGGAGTCGGTGGTCCCCCACTCATTGCGTAGCCTGTTTCCATCACATCTGCTGCATAATACACATTGGGTAGCAAAGGCTTTGTGTCCGTGGAATGAGGGGAAGTCGGTGGGGCTGCGTAGCACCCTGTCATGTCTGGTCCCTCACTATAGCGCACACATTGGTTGGCTGGAAGCAAGTAGTTTCTTCCAGCCGGCAGGTACTGATCAATCTTCTCCTCCTCCTCTTCGTCGTCGTCATCTTTCTCCTCGTCGTCCTCGTCCTCCTCCTCTTCTGGCTGATGATGCGACGTCGTTCCTCCCAGGAGAGTTGTCGCAAGGGCTGAACTTGTGCTGTCCACACCCCAATCATCGGGATCTGGGTCGGATGCTGCGGCATCACGTACAGTCTCTTCAGTACGACCCAATTTCGAAGGGTGCATTGGTAAACAATCTCCATCTTCACGTTTACGTTTGCTTGTTGTGGCCTGGAGCCCCATCATGGTAGGGCCCTACAAATAAAGAAAAGACGAAAATATTAGTATGAAGACAAAACTACATAAATCATACATAATAAATACAAATAACAAAAAAATCGCTAATATTATACTGGACAAGTCGCCACTGAAAAAGAAATATGATAATGTAAAAATGAATTAAATTTTAAAATTATTAAAGCGACAGATTTTTGCTCCTTCACCACAGGTTTTTGCTCCTACTATCTTAGACAATTCAGCAATAAAACATTCTTTATTTCAAGTTTAGTAAGTTATTCTGACTAAAAAAATATAATCTGTTGCTTATTAACAAATAATAGAATGGAGCTTCTGGTGTTTTTTTTTTTTCTTCTTAAAAGAATATGCATGCTAGGTATCATCTGCAGATAATCATGATATCAGGGGGTGACCCGGGGTAAATTTTCCCTCCTGGGATCAAATATCCTATCGTGCTCAATATGGATTCCCAGTGTTTCTGTAATATTACTTTTCATTCCCAGTAAATTGAAATCCCCACCACTACCATTAAAGAACATCCGAAATCACGACTGCCTGCAAAAATAGGAATACAATGACATTAATTAGAGAGAAGAGAGGTGTGGCCGGTATTATCATGAAAATAAAAGCATGAAAGTGGTGTTGGATTGTACACAATGCAAGAAGAAAATGGTGATCGAAGATCCTGATTTGATACCAAGTGTCCTTATTCAAATTGATGTAACAAAAACAAAAAGCGCTGCAGAGTAACGTAGAAGAGAATCTGCCTGTATAGACAGACGGCTGTGGAGCGGAGTTAGAGTAACCTTCATCCAACAGTGGATTAACAATTTTATATTTTCTTTCAAAATTTTCTAATTTCGTTGGTACCGTCCGCAACAAAAAACCTGCAACATGAGCATATAAGTTTATTGTGAAACGACGAAGTCTTTTGCTCCAAAATAAGTGTGCAGGGGAGGGTGATGAGGTTTCTCTGGCGTGCCACTTAGACGTTATGTTGATTCCCTGCGCTGTTAGGCGTAGTTTCACAATAAACTTACATGCTCATGTTGCAGGTTATTTTGCTGTAGACTGTACAAGTCTATTCTACATTTATTATTATTATTATTATTATTATTATTATTATTATTATTATTATTATTATTATTATTATTATTATTATTATTAGGGTGCTCTGTTAACGAAATACATATACGGTAATCTGTTATGAGTATTTTATTTCACAGGACATATAGCCAAGGAATAATTTTTCTGTTGGTCGGTCGTTCAGTAGCCTGAATCATGCTACAACGGAACGAACCACTGACTCATCACGTGCTTTCCACCAGGAAAAGGGCCTTGCGTCATCTTGGCCGCTGCTGATGAAACGCGCATGCGTCACGCCTATCAAGATTCAGATAGCTAAGCTAATGTAGCTGTTATTTTCCTCCGTTTTGTCGTCAGTTCTTTCAACTTTGGTCCATCTACCTTCTTCCTCTTAATGACTTCCAATTTATTTTACCCCCCGATCACAGTTCGAGAGCATATACTTCAAATATCGTTCACGAAGCATATGCTTTTTTTTTTTTTTTTTTTTTAAAAAAAAAGCAAAGTTGAACACTTTCTGGACAAATCCGTTCGTGCATGATTCTGTTTGCAACACAGAAATTTCAATTTTTGAAACACTTTTCATTATTACACCTATTCTACATAAGAATGTAGATTCGCTAATTGAAGATGTTAAAGTCTCACATATTTAATTCATTATATGCTATTTGCTCGCTACACGAAGTGTTGTGTGCAACATATTATATTAATTATGTAGTAATTGCAATGAAATTGGAAAAAGTAACCGAATCTTCATATCAGGCTGAGTAAAAAGCAAATAGCATATTTCATATCCAATCCAGATGTAAAAATATGCTATTTTCTTCGGTAACTGTATGAACAGAAATAATCAGCATTAGCCTGGTGGTTCAGTACTAAAAGTGCTCAATTCTGGTGCTACGAGGACCTGGTTCAACTCCAATCCATGTTAGTTTGTGAAAAATACCATCGATGCCGTGATTTCTCATTTCATCAATTATTTCCATAATTTGTCTTTTTTTTTTTTTTTTTTTTTAGCGTAAAGGACATAATCGTGCGACATTGGAAAGGAAATAATTAGCTGGAATTGGGAGCAAACTTTCATGCACACCCATCAATTAGCAATTGAACATGGCAAGGGATAAGGAAATCAGCCAGGAATATAAGTAAAGGTACTCTTCCAGCGTTTGCCTGGTGACGCTATAGCTGTATGCAACGGTATGACGTACCGGCATTTTTTTTCTTTCCAATACGATTTCTCTAATCATCCCTTTCTTTATTTATATGATTTTTTTTTTCAATTTACATTGATTTGAAGACTGTGGAACAAGATATTCAACAGATGGCAATACTTGCTCTTTTCTTCCACTTGATTGTCTTCACAGCCAATCAGAATCCGTAACATGATGAAAACGTAACTCGCCCTCCCTTCCCCCCAAGAAAAAAGCACTGGTCATATGTATTCAACATAGCAATGAAACACATGTTTACCAAAATGTACTTTTTTTTTAATTTCTTGTGTTCAAAAATTCACGAATTGACTTCGTACAAACTGTTACAAGAACAGCTCTCTTCTTTATAACCAACATTTTATGGAGCTTTAAGATCGTTGTTCTGTGCCAGATCATGGTAAGAGGTTGTTGTTTCATGACTTTACAAGAGAAGTTTTAAAGATCATTGTAAGAGGTAGAAAGAAAGTCCACCCTGAAAACGTGAATTTCTTTTACTTCTTTTACTTTTTTTTTTTTTTTTTTTTTGGTGCCTCTCGTGTCCAGTAACCCTACTTCCACTGGACTACCCTATGGAATGAGCGTTGTGGTGAAAGTCGGGTAGAAAATCAGGAACGAAAGAAGAGACCAACGTTAGCAAGTAGGTAAGTAGGACATGGAGCTTGAACTCACCGACAGAGGCGCTACAAGCACTTTTCAGACGCTTTCTTTTATTGTTTATACGCAGTATACTTTTTCCAACCACAGAATACTCGATTTGTTCTTTAGTACAATTTTATCTATTTGTAATCCTTCGTAATAACGTTACGAAAATTAAAGTATGTCATTATCTAAATCTTAAATACTCGCGTAAGAACGTTTGGCTTTATTACAAATAAACTTCCAGATAACATTCTTTTTAACTAATACAAAAAATGATCGACTTCTTTCCTCCGGTTTCTGCAATGTTCGGCAACGTGCAACACTCCAAGTTATTTACGTGTTGCATAAATCAAGTTAAATACCATTTCTGGAATGCTATTTTCAGGCGTTCAAAAGCTATTTTTCTCCCAAATTTTATGTATATGTATATATACGTATTATGCAGTACATTTGAAGTCACAACAATGATAAATCTGCTTCTATTATCTAGTTTGTGTATGTCTCCAAGACTCTCGAAACAACGAAATAATAAGTAATATTTCTGGACCGTTCATACATCTTATGCTTTACAGGAGATAACTGCAGTAAGGCAAGCAAACTGCATTACGCATCATTTGCTGTTCTTAACGCGGGCAAATGTCCATCTTTATCGTCCAATAGTTCAAGGGTCAAAAGATGGCATGCTGGCATGATGCAGTTTAAATACAACTCACTCACTGCAGAGCATAAACGCTGTGATCTGTTCAATTCACTTATCACAATATTCTACGTACGAATTCCGGATATGATATATACGGGATACATGCCTGTGTGAACTGTACAGTTAGTCCATACCCTAACCAACTATTAAAAAAAAAAAAAAAAAAAAAAAGAATACATTTTTGTATAAGTCAGGATTCCCATATTACAACATTTAATTTCAACCAGTGCACTCATTTTAAAGGCAATACACGTACAATACAGAAATAAGAGTATTCCTAAAAATTCGAACCTAAACAAACCCTACGAAGTGTTAATTGTTAAAGCAGGGACGTCTCTGAGGGGCAGGGGATAATTCATCCCCTAAGTTTGAGAAACACATGCTTTTGAATAAATTGTATACTAATATACTCATAAAAACGTTCAACTGTTATTTCAGTGGATAATCTTGTCCTCCTCCACCCAGCCCCGGCAAAATCTGAAATGACGGTACTGGGTTTTAAAGGCGTATCATTGCTACTATCGGAAAGTTTAGTTTCGTTAACATGCCGTTCTGACAAGATTTTCTGGGTTTATTTAATTGACATTAGATTCGTTTAAATTTTGTTTATTTACGGAACAACAAAAACTAGAAATACTGCACAAAATTTACGGTATAACGAACAAATAATTCTATTTTTTTTCTTTCTATTCTCAAACGCCTTCCTTCTCCGGTAACCTTCTTCTTACAATCTTCATACACTCGATGCCTTTCTCCAGTGAAAGTCAAGCTCCCTGCAACCCTGAGTACTTAATCCCCCCTCTCCTCCTCCTCCTCCTCTGACGCAAAGGTAGAAGTCTTGAGAAACACCACCAGACTTCTTCCGTAGTTGCTCCACTCCAAGTGAGCTCTCTTACCCCAACACAAGGCACGAAGTGAAATTCCCTTCACAGCGACTGATGATGCAAGTTTCTCTGGAAATCAAGCCACTGTGCTCCAATCCACATTGCAATAACCATAGAGTAACATACAGTAAAACCTTTCTACGTTAACCACTATTAGTTCATATCCAGTGGCCAAATCTTTCCACATGGCTGTATGTATAAAGTTTCACATGACAATCTGATTCATTCATTAGTGAATAATATCGAATACCAAGAGCCTTAGTTCGATGTTTCGTACCGCAAATATAAGTAATTCTTCCTTCATTGTACCAAATAGCTTGATAGCGTTTCGAAATATGAATTTCTCGTGGTTGAATATTGCAAGCACATTGGAACGTTTAAAGGCGTACTAATTTTCTGAGGAAAAAACTAAGATTTATTATTCTGCTTAACACCACGCTGGAGGAATTGGTTGAGTTTTTTATCCGATCATGAATCATGCATTTACTTAATTTTCAAATACATTCTGCATGGCCAATTTCTACTAGAATCACCAACAATCACAATGAACAAAACGGGAAAAGAAATGTAGAAGAAAATCAGACAGAGTACTATACCAACATTTGTCTGGTGTAACTAAGGGAGAAAAAAACATTTTAAAAAATCTGTCTGGGCGGTCGACCACCGGATTTGAACTTGGGATTTTCCGATTGCACAGAACGCTATCTACTATCAAGAATATTGAACTACGGAGAGGGGAATGCTTATTCTAAGCCAAAACATGTCATTATAAAATTTAGTGTAACTCATGGATTTACCTCTTTCAAAGCACTTTGCATATAAACAATTATTATATACTAAAAGGTTATGCTAATACCAAGTAATGAATCCATCAACCTGTTATTGATTCATGTGTGTAACTCGTCACGCACGCAGTTACTTCTTTCTAAGCACAAGTGTTTTCGCAGAAACTCGCTTGGATATTGTTTACATCAAGTGGCCACGCGAAAACTGGAATCAAAAATGTTTTTAACGTGGCGAAACCCAGGAACTGGAATGAACTTCATCACTATAGGTGTCCTTGTTTACAGTTTAAAGTTGTTTCTTTCTTTTTATTTTACGTTCAGAAACATTGCCACACTGTTTATGACACGAGTATCCGTCTAGTCAAAATCTTTGATTAGTGAGGAGAATATTAACATTCTAATCTTTATTTTGCTTGTCTTTCAAGTGCTTTTTTTATTTTTTATTTTTTTAAGTTTCTACTTGTTGCATTGGGTAAAGGATGGAGAATTGTAGGCATGCAATCAAAGTTTAAAAAGAACCCAGTTGCACGTGACAAGGAGAAAACCATTCTACACGCCGCGTCGTCCTCCAAGTACTCCCGTGTTCAACCTTGTTGGCAAGGTCTTTCTGACCTTCCATCACTACACCCAACCAATTGTACACACTGGAAAACAAAGTTCGTTCTACCATTTTTGCTGAACGCGAATCTACACTCGGCTGAATTGTAGAAACACCCGTTAAGGTATTGATGAAAATCATATATTTAAGTAGATGCCATTAAAATTACAGAGCTGTATTCGATTTTTTCTTTTTCTTTCTTTCTTTTTAATCTTGTTCCTTGGACAATACTCCTCACCGTCCAAATGAGAGTAAATTGATTTTGTACAGGAAATAAAGCAGCTAGTACTATTTTCCGAGTAAAAGAAATGCATACTGACTACAAAACTATAGTGTATATTCCACTATAGACTTCCAACAACCTTGAACAATTGGTTGGTTAGAGTTTTGCACAACTCCGAGTCTATATGAGATATGGATCTGCCATTTAAGCTGGAGTTCGAACCATCGTAACGCGTTCGATTTTTTTCATGTTCTTCCCCCGGGAATCGAAACCGGGACTACCTGCAGAAAAAGAGTACACACTAGCCACTAGACCACCGGGCAGGAACACTAGTCTTTGCACCAATGTTCAGAAATAAGAAAATGTAGAGACCCTTATATTTGGTACGATTTCACAAAGATGACCGACCATACAGTGTTTGGTTCTAAACAACGATACTGGCCAAATTCCTTGAACACTGAAGACATTCGACTGCGTTTTATTGCTTTTCTCTTAATTCTAAGGTACATTATAACAGAGAGAGAGAGAGAGAGAGAGAGAGAGAGAGAGAGAGAGAGAGAGGGAGAGAGAGAGGGAAAAAAGTTTTCTTCGTTAGGAAATTACTAACCCAATGACTGTTGTTCAAAGTAGTGAATCAAATCCAAAAATATAGCCAATACGTTACAAGGGTTTTTAATAACTTTACCGGATACTGTGTATCTGTGTGTTTATCGAAAAAGAACAAACGATAGCTGCAAACAAGTTTTAATGATGACACCTCGTTTGACCTTAGCTTCTGTAACTGCAGATAGCTCTGCCCAGGGACAATTGTTGATACCCTCCCTCATAGATTAAAATTCTCTACAACGAAACTATTTCTAAATGATGTTTCAACTACTGTACACGTATAGTAGTTTACTTTTGCCACAGATATCTAGTCCTCCGTATAGTGGCAATTATTATTATAGTATTCGTCCGCCCAACCATCGGCCCGCTGTATAGTCACAATAATTTTAAGCCTGCAAGTTGTCTGCCTGCTAGCGCCATCTGTTGGCTGGCACCAGTCAGGCAGCACCAGTAGATATACTGTACATGTACATATTAAAGCGACACAGACTGCCATGTTATAACAAGGATTATTATTATTATCTGGTGGATATTATATTATATGGCTCAAGTTTCTTGACGTATCTTGTTTCTAATTTACAATAGATACTCAAGAATCACGGGATTTAATCTATCCAGGTACATCGCCAAAAGTATTTTTTTTCAAACCAACTATATCCGAAGTGCACATCTCACATTACTTTACCTTACTATATACATTACATACCGGATCTGTTGATCTAGTGCTACCGCATGTGCCTTTGGCACAGGTGGTTCAGGGTCCGATTCTCGCATTACAAATAATTAAACACGTTACGATATTCAGATTTCCCATTAAACTGTAGATACACGTACCATATAACCCCGGCTTTGAAAAAGGACGCTAAATTTCAAGAAATGAACAATTTATTATACTATCACGCACGTCAGAGACATATCTTTTAAGGCTATAAAGACGGAATGTCACTCCAATTCTCACAGTCTGGGGCAAAATTCAGAGACGCTTAGCACCAAAAAGGAGCACTGGGCCGTCGTAGATCCTCATGGATTGATAGCTCAGTGCTGAGTTATTTGTATGATCATTCAACAATAAATACTGCATGCATACATACATACATCAAGCTCAATTTTGGAACAATAGCCTCTTATACATAGCTTTACGCCCTATGCCTTTGTCATGGAGTAAAAAAAAAAAAAAAAAAAAATACAGATAGTGTAAAAGACAATATGAATCACGTAAATTTTATAAACTTCATGCTACCACAGTGAGTTTTCTTTCAGCCTTCTCTTATTCGCTTGACTCAATCCGAAGTTGCGTCGAGTTATTTCCCTCTTTGCCATACAGTTGGTTCGAGTGCTTGAGACAGGGGAAATGACGTCACCTGACGTAAATTCCCGCCAATGACGTGTTTCGAGGAAAAAAAGGGGAACAACTTTCTGCTTTTTTTAAAAAAAAAAAAAAGCAGAGAAAGAAAAACAGGATTTGCATACTTCTTTTCAAGAAGATTTTACGATTTAGTAGGAAAAAAATAGTGTTTTTACATGAAATCTTTCACTGCAATCATATACATACTACACTACATTATCTTCTATTATCTACAACGAATGGCGCCTTTTTGTCTAGTTATTCAGTACCACAGATGGGAACCCTAACTCATTTTTGCTCTCAAGACGGCCGTCCTCACCCTCACTCACCATCATTTTGGTAGATGAGGGTTAGGGTGGCTGAGGGCTAGTGTGAGGGAGTTGACTGAGGGTGAGGGTGAGTGAGGGTTAACAAAAATGTCCATTTCCGTTCAGTACCGATACAAAAATAAATAACATTATAGTACGCCAAAAATTGACGACTCTCTCATCTAATAATTCCAGCGATTAATGAAACTAATACATGTTTTAAAAAATTGGGAAGGTCACCTAGGATCGAGTCCTAGTCAGAATATTATTTATTTCTCATCGCCTCGCCTCGCCTCACTAGGCAAAAATGAAATGAAATCTTTTACGTCCTACGGTTATGCCGGTTAGACTAAAGGAGACGGTGATGATGAGAGATGCGTGAAATGAAGAAAGTGGGAGGAAACGGAAGAACCCCGAGAAAATCTACGAGCACGGTGTTTGTCCACAACGAAGTCCACACGGTGCGAGCTGGGATCGAACTAGGGACCCCATGCACCAGAGGTGAATGCTCTACCACTGAGCCACCATAATGCACCAAGGCTAAGGAAGAACCACTGTTTTTTTTTTTTTAATGGCTAATTAAACTTTATCTTCTTTATTCTTGATTATCTTTAACTCTAAACAATGGAGTTGACTGGAATGCGTCAAACAAACTATAATATTTAATCAAAAACAAATATACTGTATATCTTTTTTAAATGAAAAGTGCTGTTTTATCATTACAATAAAACTTTATTAAATTTCCTCCCTCTTCTTTTATTATTGATTCAGATCGAAATCCAAGCAAGCAATAGATCTACTGCATTAACTTCAGCTTTCACATATTCTAAGTTCCGTCAGACGAGTTCCCTCCATAATTTACTTGGCAAAAATCCTACCAACAATACGTTTGAATGTAACTCTTATCAATTCCATTGTTGTAGTGGCACGCAGCGAATTATTAAGTATACAGAAAACAGGATAATCTGGCGCTTCTAAACTGGTCTATCAACCTACACCAGTTTTCTTTTCGGGACAAACATTACAAATATACCGTATTTATATATATATATACGGTATACACACACACACGTAAAAACAAAAGTGCCGTTTGTTGAAGAAAAAAAAAGGTAAACAAAACATTTCAATTAACCGCACATGTATTTATGTAAGTTACATAATAAGCATCTACAAAATGATTAAGCTTATTACTCCATTATTATGAAGAAAACAATAGGTTACACGCTGTTCAAGGGCAATGTCTTCATTCATCACCTGTCAAACTGTTTCGACCGCATGTACTTAACATTATATTAAATGCGGCATACCGCGGAAGGTCGGGGATCTACATTTCCCCCCTCCCTCTTATTTTTTTTTATCTAATACACCTGACAACGTCGCATCATCTGGTACATAACAAGTGACGCATGGTCGGTTCTTTGATGTACTGTGACGTATTGGTGGGCGGGGCGGATGAAAGAAAGAAAAAAAAGGCGGAGATTTAAAAGCCCGAAGCAGATGGGAAAACTCGGTCCCCGAGCACGTGGAAGGGTATGAGGACTCTGAATCATAAAATAGATAGATTCCGTCACTTGATTTATGATCTCGGAACTTGAAGTGACACAAATATCACTTCTTTTACCACTTAATATATTTTTGAGGTTTTCTTTCTCAGAAATAGTAATCCAATGCTCACAATTCGTATTGTTACTGTGGATGGCAATATATGAATTTTCGGTTCATATTTTAAACACACCGTTACGTTAAATAAAGTCCTTATGTATTATTAATGGTGTGCAAAATACTGTTTATATAATTATTTCAAAACTAGTGATGTAATACTAATAAGAACTTATGAACTACATTTCACTTTTAACTCAAAAGACTTATGTCAAAGTATTGTTAACTTGTATTCTCATAGAAGTTACATCGTTTCTGCCCCCACATTCGAGATATACTGCACTTCAACACTATTAGACAACGTTATATAGTAGGGTGACCAACTTAAGAAAATTAAAAAAACGGGCCACTTGGTAAACTGGCATAATTCGACAATACAAGTATAGACATGTTTTTGGCATTACTCATGCTAGTGAGGAAGGTCTCTCTAGCTTCCCAAAATAACCAGTTTTTATTCATTTAAGCTTATTCCGAGTTTAATCTTTTTATATTATATTTGAACATTTAATTGGAACTAGAATCGGTTGAGTATTGAATTTACATTTTTATATGACAATTTCTTGTAAAAGAGCTGGTCTTTCCTTGAAAACACCATTGAAGTCTATACAAGAAATCACTAGTACGCATACTATGGAATTACGAGCCAAAAAAGGTAGGCTTTTGAGAAAAACGGAACATTTCGCGCCCTATTTGTGTTTTTCTCGGGGCGCTAGAAGACTTTCTGAAACAAGAGAAAATCCCATTATAATAACAGGACGTTTGGTCTCCCTATCATAGAGGTTGTGCGATAGTCTGCTCTATTTACTTAAGTTTTTTTTTTAAACCGAATGTTATCATTATTTGTGTTTTTCGGACCTCTATTTATCTACAAATCAAATTTTCCGTTCACAAAAATTCGGATTTCTTTCACAAAACCATTACGAAACAAGCAATTATTACATAAACCTAGTTATATACTTTAAAATATTGAAAAAGCATCTCTATTACCAAAATCTAAACTCCTTGGCGTTGCAGCCAACGCTATGACCAGAGTGATGGTTACTGTTTGGGTGATGTGTGGTCAGCACATTAGAGCCCATCCTCATTGTTTCTGGCTTCCTGAACAGAATTCTATCCATCATCTTAATTCAGGTAGCTCCATAACGGTATCTAATGATGGTCAATAGCGGAAATTCGTGTTCCGGGAATGGGAATCGAAATCAGGACCACACGCCGTAACTATTAACACAGTAAAATACATTACATATACAGGAAGTTAGAGCAGACCTTGAATACAATGAACTTACAGAGAGCGGGAAAATGGGGTGAGAATGTTAAGATGATGTACAACAGTAATCAAAAAATTAAATGAACCAAGCAGCATGATAAAATCAGAAGAATGATGGTTTGCTCCTCTTACAGAAGAGGGAGGTACTACACAGGAAAACCTAAGAGAAGGTACAGGAAGGTAGTTGACGGTGTCATCAGAGAATTCAGAGATTCCTCATGGCGTATCAACCTCGTGGGAGACCTGGATGTGATTCCCGATGGAAGCTTATGTGGTTGGAATGAAAACCCACGTTACCCACTGTCCTTATACGGTTCATACGAAAAACGCGGAAAGTTGAGGGCAGAATCTGTGACCTAATTTCGAATAGAGAACAAGATTGTTCGGTTTTCATTACATAAATAATACACAGTAGTATCCTTTTAGATTTTACTTTGGGGTGGATGCGGGGACAAGACTTCACCGACTTGGAGTTCAACGTTTTTCATCTGAATAAATACTATACTGATTGATATTATATAAACTCTGGGGGTCCATTATCAGGTAACCCCTAAACGACGCCCCTGGCCATACAACAAATTGTCGACCTAAAGTCAAAAACAGACGCCATTTTATCCAACGTAATAATCTGAATCACTTCTTTAAAAAAAAAAAAAATACTTGCACGTGAATAACAAAACCTATGATCCCGTGCAATTTATTGGAATTATATAAATTCTTCAAATGCCAGGGAATTACTTAAGTCAAACATCTGCGTCAATTTACCGGTGTAGTGTAATTTAGCAACATAAGTCCAAAGAAATAATTATTGGAGGGGGATGTCTAATCTTGGCGTCAAAATGTCATCCTCTTTAGTATATGTGAAATGATCCCAATGCGAATGGTGTGTAATCAGAAATAGTCTTGGTTCATTCATTGTCATCTAGTCATCGGTTCAACGATAGCCATGGAAAACTAATGGAAAACTGTTGTCCTTATTCCTTCTTTGTTGATAACAGGGTTATGTTATGGAAGAAAAGTAACGTAAATGCACTATAAATATTTCATACATTTTTTTTATGGTGTTTTATTTATTTTACTTTACTTGTTACAAAGCACTTATGCCACTAACCAGCACAAAATTACGAGAAATACGAAGCGTTATTTTATTTACGTTCAATCTATGACTACCAAGCAAAGCAAGCACACGCTTAGGAGGAAAACACGACTTCAAAATCAACAACTGGCAGCGACCTTTATTTCACGAACTATCCGCTAGATAGCGCAGGCTGTAGTACAGTAGTTTCTCTTTGCCCACTCAACATATCCTGTTGGTGTCCTACTTTGAAGGTAGGTATACTGACAGTACCGCTGTCACAACGAACTATACATTCGTTCGAAAGCACTAATTCGTTTCTTATACACATTTCATTTTATTCCGTGTGGAAAAAAAAAAAGCAAATTGTTTCTTATCCAAAATATTTACTGATGAAAAATATCGATATGACTAAATATGCCATTCGTTTAAAAAAAAACATAAGAAAAAAAAAGAAATGCAGAAAAACACGCAAAAGCACAAAATTCACCTACCACACTACATTCGATTACGTGACTTGTTGCCATGGTAACGAGGCAGGTGTGGTAACAACATATCCAACCATCTATCGGTCAACAGTGGAACTATCGAGCTGCTAGGTGGCTTTGGCTATATAACGAAGGCACATTAGAAAAATGCTGTCTTGATTTTGCCTGCATTGACGTACTGATTATGGGATAAATAAAATACGGGCCGTAAAAACACCGTAATATCACACACAAAAATTTAAACTATCGAATTCTCAGTTCTTTTTCCTTTGGGTAGGTATTGGATCATATAGTCATTTTCCTATATAACAAAGACTAGTTTTGAAATATATATTTTTTTTAAAAAAATTAACTAACATGCTTCAGTAGTCCTATAAGTTCCGAGATAGAAATAAAATATATATTTCGGGACAACACCTTCCAAGGAACGGTCAGCATTTTCTCTTGGCAATCAGAACATTCTAAGTTCAACTCGAGAGTTTTTTTTTTTTTTTTTTTTTTAAGGGTTTCCCGTCAATTGCAACAAGAAATACTAGGAGAGTTGAGTTGATTTTGAGTTTAACGTCCCGTTCAGCAACATGGCTATATGATTAACGTGGAATCTGAACCACATGAGCTCCCGCAATGAATCGAAGCCGAGTCTTCCCATACGGTACACATGTCAAGTCTTAATGTCTGGTTTCATCCAGTTGAACGGAGACTGGACCCTTAAAACGTCGAATCATGGACCAACAACAACAAAGAAAAGGTCGCGTGAAATTAAAACAGTATTTATGTAATATGTACGATTAGTGTTAGCTACGATGGAAAAAGAATATATATTTCCCCAGAAACAATTATCGCTATTAATTCACCTGTATCTACCACCTTCAGCGTACATGTGAAAATTTACCATTAGTGTTACGAAATTTCGTATCTTTACTTGTAGCTGATGATAAAATATTGGTAACGGCAGACTCCCACCAAGAATTTTTTTCCTGCGGTCCGCAGTTGAAAATGTACGTCCTTGTAGGTGCGCCTTTGGTGCAGACAAAACACAAGAATGTTCTTTTGGCGTGGAAGACCCGGGTTTGATTCCCGGCAGGAGCTCATGTGCTTCGGATTCCACGATAATCAGTAGGTCCACATCTCATTATAGCCTCGTTGCTGAACGGGACGTTAAACTCAATTCAACAACAAGCATACAGTATTCTTAAAAAAAAAAAAAAAAAAAAAAGAGAGAGAGAGAGTGAGTGAGTGAGTTACAAAGTTTCGGAGTCAGCTCCCGGTGAATTCTGCATGGATGCGCCCCTGAGTAGCAGGAAGAAGTAATAATTTTCCTTAACAGATATTTGAATAACACGTCATCCTGAGACGGAAAAAAAGTGAGTGGACTTCAGAAAGATACAACAGCCACTCTAGAGAGAATTACCAATTGACCTATAGAAGAATCTGTCGATTGAAGTTCAGAAAGTTTATGAACGAATTTGTTTGGAGTATTGCTTTATACAGATAAGAAACTTAAGGGTATCGAACACTTCCGCCATGTTGATTTTGAGTTTACTGTTTGATATGGAAATTTGTTCCTTCTCTAAAATGAATGAGGATTTTAACGGTTTGATTTTACAGATTTTTTCTTTAAGTTTATTTAGATGACTCTTCCTTCGTGAAAATTAAATTTTATGTTACATATTTTTAATATTTACTAGCTGAAACTGTGCTTCTACAGAGCCCATCATTCTAATAGGAGCGTGAATCTCCTTCTTCCCACTCCCTCAATATATCTGTACATGTCCGTTTACAGACAAAAGTGAAAGACACGAGGCCTCACAAACGCAGTGAAATGCTATAAACCATTGTTTCCCAATATGTGCTCCGCGGGTCCCTTTGAGGCCGCGAGAGGGTAAAGAGGGGCCTGTGGGATGTTTTCTTTTCATTAAACTTTATCTCACATGTTCTTTACTAATGGAATATTTGTAATGCACATTACGTAGGTTTCAACCAAATAAAAAAAAAACACATTAGAATGAAAAAATGTAACACTTGTTTTATTTTTACGATTTGTAAAATATATATCATAGAACCATTTTTGATTTTATGGCAGCCGCAGAAAATTAATAGTCGTTACAAAGGGGTCTGCATCACAAAGATTGGGGAACGCTGATATAGACAAACATATATATGGATGTTGAGTAAGTTTGTAGGAAACTTGAAGTGATACGTAATATCAAATGGTTATTATACAGGTACGATCGGGAAACTACGGTGAATGTAGCTTCACAGCGCTACCTATCGACATTTTATCCATTTGAATTAGAAGGTCCGATAACCTGAAACTTTGGGACAGTCGGTGTCGAGTTTAAACAAGATGTGACGTGTTAGTTGGCTTCCAGAGGCAGAGCAGTGAGGATATATTAGGAGTGTGTCGTGCATCATGGATTTCGAGAAATGTGTCAACATTAAGTTTTAAACTGAAAAAAAAAAATGTCTCAAAGAAGCTCACGAAATGTTAAATTCACTGTATGGAGATGGAGAGATGACATCGGAAACTGTTTACAAGTGGTATGAGTAATACAATAGCGGCAATGAGTCGGTTGAAGACAAGCAGGAACAGAAGAAAACGTGGAAAATGTGGCACAAATGATTAGTTTAAATAGCTAAATGACTATACGAGTTTTCCGAAGAACTTAAAATCTCGTAGTGATTCGTGCAACGCATTTTAACCGCCGGTTTGCAAATGAGAAGAGTGTGAAATTCGTTCCCTGACTTTTGAACTGACGAACAGGTATTTGCGTGTTTTGGGCGGAAAAAAGTATTTTTGTCTGTTCACATCCGCCGTACTCTCTGAATATAGCACCATGCGACTTTTAGCTCTTCCCAGAAATCAAATCTGTGCTAAAAGGAAGACGTTTTGACACCATTTCCGAGATTAAGATGGTGGCGGCGTTGTTAAGACTTCCAGAAGTGCTTCCAACCGTGGAATTACCTATGAAACATGTGCATCGCAAGTTAAGAGTTCTTTGAAGAAGATTGATAAGTATTTGATGTAAGCTTACTACTTTGTTAGTAATAAAATGATTCACCATGTCTTTTACAAATTCACTGAGGTTGCCAGAAGTTTCACCATTCAGATTAATGCAAAACGCCTGCAATGTCTGGCAACCTGCTATACGCAGGGCTTCTACCGGTTGTCTAAAATAAGGATACCAACCTCAGGAATACCCTAGTGATAACGTTAAATCTTTTTTTACGGACTCAAAACAATCTAAAACGTGGAATAAAAAAATAACGCTTTTTTTTTTTTTTTTTTTGAAATTTTGAATTAAAACCGGTAAATCTACACAAAATTTAGAAATGACCAGCAAAAACGACACGTTTCTAGAGCTTGTGTAGTTTCCAAGATCTCGTTGTCAAAAGGAATTAACTGCAAATACATAAACGTCACATTTTAATTATGAATATAAAGTAATACTGTATTACATTTATAAACATCATTTCCACAAATAAAGACTACTTTAAATATATCTGACGAAGAAAACAGTGTTATTGTATTATTAAAATCTCAGTTGACTTCAAAGAAAATTAGCCCGCATTTGCCTTTGGTTTTGAAATTTGAACGGGGATTATTCTGCACCCAAAAAGACTAAGTAATTGTAAAATACTTGAAGCTACATTTTCAGAATAAAAATGATAGAACTAGATTGTTTTTATAAGAGACAAAGTATAAGATCTTATTTTCATGCTACATCAATCATTTCTCTGTTACAAAATAGTTTTATTCAAAAAGTGTACAAAATATATGTTGAGTTAGGAGTTTTTTTTTGGGGGGGGCAGAGCCGGTGGACCCATTGTGCGCCCCTGGTGAGAATGAATGAAATAGTAGTGAATAAAGAAAGGAACGAGAGAACCCACGATCACGGCGTTTGTCCATCAGAAAACTCACGCTGGAATCGAACAAGGGACCCCATGCACTAGAGGTGAGCACTACCACTTAGAAACCGCGGTTCATGCAAGTAATAAGAAGTTCTCTTGCCCTCAAATACTATTCTGAAGTGGGGGAAAAGGCAAACTTCTGACAATTTAGAATAAAACAGCCATGCTACTAGATACCGCCACCCGTGTTATCGGGTGTTAACTGCGCAAGCACTTGCTGATTTAAAACTACACTGTGACGACTTATGTGCTACTTAAAGACTGTATGGTTTCTATTTAAGTATTTCAATGCAGAACAAGGGCCGTAACCACTTCACATTTTCCCATTAATATGGTATGGAGTTTGGGTGGTTTGTGGGCAAAGTTAATTAAATTAAATTTCTGGAAAGGACGATCACCACTGTCTAACTTACAAACCACTGAAACGCCAGCCCATGTGAAAATGTTATTCAAAGATCATTTGTACATAATGAAAAGACTTTTCTGTGCATCATCATTCGTTAATACAGGGTGGTCCAAAAGTAGGTATATACCCCTGCATTGATCAAGTATAACATTCTAGCTTATGGGTTTATTTGTTTCGGCTGTTCCGAGCTTCAGGTATAAGTAGAAAGGCTTTAAGAACAAATAATAAAGAAACTGATGGATAACAATAAGAAATGATATGAAATACAGTGAGCTCATTAGTAGGGGACTGTATACCTACTTTTGGACCACCCTTTATGTTTACGCAAATCTATGAATGAATGAGACCAGTTTGTTTGGAATAAACTGCTCTATTTCTACTAAAATAGCAGTTTTTACACCGGAAACCTCTTTTTATAATAATAATCAGACTCAAAAAGACAAAACGAATAAGCCTCGTAACCACTTAGCTACCGAAAACAAAAGCGATTCCAGTTTTAGACGGTGACTACACTTAATAATAATAATAATAATAATAATAATAATAATAATAATAATAATAATAATAATAATAATAATAATAATAATAATAATAATAGAAGCTTCAATATTTGAGTTCTTCGTATCATTCATATTTACTCCAACTTTTTTTTAAGTTTCTTTAAGTACTATAAAGAATTACTGTTGCTGCTTTAGAGATTTTTTTTTTTAAAAGAGCGTATTTTATCACAGGGATGCCCACGAAATTTGATTCCAGGGGGCAAAGATGACAAGTGCAGGGCGAATAGCCTACACACTTTTGATGCACGTGTGCACATATTCTTATTTGCTACAGCAAAAAGTATAGTACTTAGTATAAATACTATTGAATATCAAATACTAAGTATTGTGAGTATATGTTTTTTTTTTTTTTTTTTTTTTGTTCGGGAGATAGAGAAAATGTATTGTTTTATTTATCTATGCAATCATACTGTTGGTGCACATTGATCAACAATAGATTTAGCAAAATAAAGTTATCAAGCTGATAGTATGACCAATACTCGTATAAACTTAACTCTTGCCTCAATCTAATACGAATATACACATCATAAAGATAAAAGATGTTGCCAGTAATCTTCACTTTCCGCTATCTATAATAAAAATACGCTATCTTCAGTTCGTTTATCTTTTCTGATAGATAATTTCCCCTGCATTTACAGTTCCACAGCTTTTGAAACAATACACTTAAAGATTTTATTCACATCAAAAAATACATATGAGTCCCCCCAATTTTTCTGTTAAAAATATATGCAAAATCGTAACGCATTTCGCATTTGTATTACTATATATTCAGGTGGAACAAGTTTAGCGCCAGAAGTTCATCTTTTACATTATTGACAATGAAACAAATACGTGATATAGGCCTATGTGAAGTTTAGCCGTTCTGAAAAACATCCTTTTTCCGAAATACTATAAGACAGACACATAGCAGTGAATTCTTACTTAACGATAGTCGAATTACGCAATTTATTAAAAGTTGCGCCTTAGCGCCAACTGTGATGTACAAAATTCCATGGGTTATCTTATAAATTCTCAATTGAACTGAATTTCCCGCCACGGAATATATCGATTGACTTATTTAACTAAAGGAACATATACAGGTTAGTGGTTCTGTATCAAATGCAGAAAATAATATGTACAAGTCAGTTGCATATAATTTTACGGAATATATAGACGTGGTATTTTAATTTACAGAAAAATTCTTGGGTTTTACATGAGTACAAGGACGAAAAAAATTCTTCCTAGTTTTGCCAGTGTTTCACAAACCAGTTTTCGTAGTCTTCGCTTCTCTCTAAAACTTCCCACTTCATATGGATGGGGTACGTAGAACCGTGTTTCTCAACCCTCATCGCTATTTTCCCCTCTTAGTTCGGCTCACTCTTTTCCCCCTTGTCGCGGGGAACGAGTCTTTTTTTTTTTTTATGTCGCCCCAACAAGGGAAAGAAGAACGATGGAAAAAGAAAGGCAAAGAGAAGGAAAGGAAGGGCTGTGTGACTCGCCAGCCACTATACGGCCTCGATGCGAGAGAAACAGACTCGCTTCTTACTTCAAAATGTTTCAACAGAATTTCTTGCTGGTTCTGGTTGACGAAGCTAGCGCGCGAGCCCCGAAGCGATTCAGACACGTTGGCCTGTCAGCCTCGAACCTGTTTCGCACAGTGTTGCCAAGTGTACGCACGCCATCTGCTGAGGAAACGAGTTTTCTCCTTTATACTGTAACTATATGAAAAGTATAGAAAGAAAGAAAACAAAAACTAAGAACTTTAGAACAATATTGTTACTTTTTCAAGCACCCACAAAATATTTATTTACCAGTAATTTATAATATTTATTGTTTGTAATCGTCGCTTTCTTTTCTTTTCAAAGTTATAACATTAAAAACAATTCCTTTGATTACAAATTATTTCTCGTATGTACAGTTACAGTACGTGGCAACCTTGTTCGTTCCGTGCTAATACTCCCGCTTTCGAGAACTCAAAAGACGAGTGCTGGTTGAATCAGCTGCGCTCCGCTAAATACGAAGTAAAACGAAACTCTTGCAATATTCGTTCCTTCGTTCGTTCAGTATATATAACGTGTAACAGCCTACTTCTATACAAGCGAGTAGGAAAAGAAAAAAAAGCATATGTATTCAACGAATTAGCTATGCAATATTACTTTATGCATGTAAACCAAATGACTAATTTCACTGTACATTAAATTTTGATTTTTAAATACTTTCACAAATATTCAAATTATTTTCAAAAAAATAAAATATGTTTAACTGAACAATATGACAGCCTTTATTTTCTAATACTGTTGTGAAGGCATTTAATATGACGCGCTTGTCAACAATTATTTACTTGATTTTTTCGTAACAGAAAAGCAAATAGATAATTTAACTTTCTTGAAACCAAATACTATACCCCCCCCAAAAAAAAAGTACTTTTTTTTATTCTCGCCTGAAATAAGCGATATTGCTGAGGCATCGATACAAAATCAGGATGCAAATGTAGTGAAAACTACTTTTCGTCATCTGTATACTGCCTCGAGCTTCTTTCCTAACATGACTATTTTCCGCATTACATCTGTACTATGTAGATCAAGAATCATATGCTATGTAAGGTTCTCAAACTTTTCCGGTTTACGGGAATGTTAAGTTCCAAGATTTCGACTCGGAAGTCGAAACACACAACATATGCTTAGTTATTATTAAGATTGTAATATCGAGTTCTATTTTTCAGTGTCCCCCCCCCCCCAGCTAAAAACTACTGTAAAAATATATTTTCAACTTCATTAGTTGTATAGATTGTAGATTTTCTGTAAGAATTACCGGAGGCTAACATAACACTTCCTTTTTCTTTCTTTTTTTTTAAATAATAAATTTCAAGGCAATTCTTATTCTCGCTATTAAGTGGCTACTTTTCTTAATTTCAAACTTAAATTAAGTAACTAACACATTCTGATAAGATTATTATTATTATTATTATTATTATTATTATTATTATTATTATTATTATTATTATTATTATTATTATTATTATTATTATTATTATTATTTGCCAGTCTATCTGCGCTCCTTTTATTAGTTACATGCACTGTTCAAAACCATATTAACAATAACCAGAGAAATTTCTAACCCGAAACTTGCACTCTCGCGCGCGGCTAAATGGTCCGCGATCCAGACTCTTACGAGGGGCCGTGGTGGTTCAGTGGTAAAGCGTTCACTTCTAGTGCATGGGGGGGCGGTCCTTGGTTCGATCCCAGCTCGCGCCAAGTGAACTTTATGGTGGACCAACACTGTATGCGTGGGTTTTCTCGGGGTTCTCGCGATTCCTCCAACTTTCTTTACCCCACCATTTCATTCATTTCTCCTGGCATAAACGTGGGACGTAAAACTTAAAAGATTTTATTTCATTTCCAGTCTCTTAAGGAAGAACAGCGTTCGATCATGTAATTAAAATAACACATTTAAAGAGTAGATGAGCCTCGTGTAACTTTGGAAAGAGGTTCCAAACACGCAAATCGAATTAATGCATACGTTCAAAGTGTAGACAAATATACATTTGGTCCAGCAGAATAATTCCCCAAAACCTATAGGACTATGTAGACAATAATTTGAACAAACTCTCAGATTTTTGTGTCTGTCACATTTCGAGGTACTTTATTAAAACCAGGAGGAACTGACTGCACCTAACCTGCTTCTTTTTTTGGGGGGGACACACAATATAAGCATCAAAGAGCTGTTGGTATAATATCTTCTTCCTACGAAGGCTAATACCTCCCTACGGTAAACAATATTTGCTATCTATTGATGCGTCTTATTTTCACTTGTCCCGTTTTTCTTCCACGCTTTACTATCATGTAGAAATTATGAACATCTACGCATCAGTAGCCATTTACAAACCATTTTTTTTTTTAACACACCAAACGCAATCACGCACGCCTTCTCTTTCTCTACATGCTTCGCTGTGCGCAAGTTTTTAATTAATAACAAAAAAGAAAAGAAAGTTTATTTATTATTTATATTCCGCATTAAAACTAATGCACCTCAAAATTTCAGAACTGTTTTGAATAGCAAAGTGAGGTATGATAATTCAGTAGTACAGCGTTCTGCTTTGGTGTGAGGGATTTCCGGGTTTGACTCCCGACTCTTCTCGCCTTACTACTCTTTCCATTATTTATTTGCAATTATTGTTCATATCCTTTGACCTGTAAGGCGTATTTTTTTAAAAAGAATAAACCTTTCTTCAGTATCGTTGAAGAATGTTCAGCAGCGCATCTTTTATAGGTATTGTATTGTATACCCTTCACAAAGGCTGAAGTTAGGGGGGGCCCGATTCAACCATATGATAGTTCATCACCATATGATAGTTCTTTTGCAAGCCTACTATAAAACTTTTAGGGGGCCAGCAAAAATTTAGGTGGGGCCCGGCCCCCCTAGACCCCCCTGGATACGAGCCTGGTTTGGATTACATGTTAACCCTCAACTACTATCATTTTTGGGGGGTTGCGTAAATACAATCATAGGATTCAAATTTTACCCCCTCCCCCATTTTAACTTTTACGTAATGCATACAAATTATATTCGGCCTTTTGCAGAGTCGTTCTGACGCGTGATTAGTGCCATTCTAAAGAGTTTGACTAACATGTTTCCTGCAGTAGTCAGGCCTTTAGTATGACGCTAATCACACGTAAAAACGACTCTGCATAAGGCCCGTTAAGTTCAACACTTCATGCAATGGGCTAGTTAGCTTGTGTGGAATATTTACACATTTCAGGGCCAAGATATCAACATTCAAGAATATGTAGCTGAGTGATATCCCTCTACCTATCAGCTACCGAATTATTACTAGCATTGGAATGAAAAAGGTCAAATTTGACCTTACGATTAAGAATTGCACTAAATCCAAATCGCATATATTCTTGGTAGGAGAAAAAAAAATCAAACATGTAAACCTAACAAGCCATCCAGATTCTCAGAATCTTTGGTGTGCTGATGTTTATTATCATTATCATTTACCTCCGCTATATATTTAAATTTTTGGTAATTCTTTATTGGCCAAATTATCCGCTAAAATTAAAAAAAAAAGAAAAAAGTGAGGATCAGCTTAGTAACGAAGACTAATTTCCTATGACCTTCAAACAAAGGAGTAAATATTAATAAATAAAAGCTTAAGTGCCTTCCTTTTAAACATGAGGCAATAAAGAAATATTCTTAGCCTATGTACTGCAATGGAATTGCTTGTTTGAAACTTTCCAATTAAAGAAAAGTTTTTTTTTTTTAGCCCAACTTTTCATTCGATTTTTTTATTCGTAACTTTTTCGGTAATCAACGGCATGACTTTTTTATATGCGGCATCAATCAATGAGGCTAAAAAACGAAAAAAAATAAAAAAAAGAGTAACAGAAAACAAAACGAGAGTGACTGTTATGTGTTATGTAGTGGGGAAGTTGTAACCGTCAGTCGTGTGTGGTGGTGGGAGGAGGAATGGTGAGATGGATATGTGAATGAATTGCTTCATCCGCGCTTCAATTTCGCGTAAAAGCAGTTATAGTACCACAATAATCAGACTTGATGGAGCTATTTACAAACGGCAGGCAATTGTGCGTTAAACGGTTGAGTACTCCGTGATATGTTAACACCACTCACTCTAATAGTTCGGTCACCGTCTTCCGTCTACTCTGCAGTGTTATTATTATTATTAGAAATGTGAATGGAAATGCTAATTATGTCGTATGCTGAGTTGGGGGGGGGGGAGGCATAAAATTGGTAAGCTAAAAGGAAATGACCTCAGAAAGAAAAATAACCATACATCGTTTGTTTATCTACAGTATCACGTTGTAACATCAATATCTTTTTCTTCTTTTCTTTATTGGCATTGTGTGAACGAATGAATGAATGGGTTACGAACATACAAATAAAAGAGAAGAACAAAATACACACCAATTATTCTTGTCTGCTAGAATATTTATCGCTTATTGCCTCTTCCGTAACTAAATGTAGAATTATTTATTTATTTTACGTTTGTTTGTTTGTTTATGTTCCGTATGAATAAATTATTGCGGTACAGGGAAACGATAAAGAGGAAGAACTCACATGCATATCTATTACGAAACAATGTGAGTATGATATGTGCTGGAATTGAACTTGAGATCAATGCTTTTTAGGTTTTATTTTATTTATTCATGGGGGGCAAGGTGACTCAGTAGTAGAGCACCTATCTCTGATGCGTGGTGTTCCTGGTTCGAACCCGGTCACGTTAGCTTGTGACAGATATCGTGTTCGTGGGTCTTCTCGGGGTACTCCGGTTTCCTCTCACATTAGCATTCTGTTAATTCTTCCGTCATTATTCACTAGCCTTAATCATCCGTCTCCCTTAGCCGAAAGGGAATAATCGTGGGACGTTAAACTGAGTCTATATTTTAAATGTACCGTCCCAGCATTCTTCTGGTGGAACTAAAGAAAACTACTGGGAAAACCTCAGGACGGATGGTCGCCCATCGGATTCGAACCTGAAACCTCCCAGTTGAGAAACAAGAATGCTGATTACTAACCTAATTTCGGGACATCTGAATGAAGAATTATTTCCAGAATTGCTCTCAGACAAAAGAAGGAAAAAAAAGACTAAAAACTTGTTTCACATTGTGTTAGATTCTTTTGCATGGCAGCAGTGTAGATAAACGTCTTTTACGAAGGCTACGGAAGTTTCTTTCCAATTTATGAAACCCGTCTCCTCGACTCCACTCCATTTCCCGCATAGTCGAATAATAATATAATCGTATAATGTTGCGTACTTGATTTTTGTCCTCTGTAAAGAAAAACTACTCTGAACTCGTATTAAACCTAAGGGGGCACGGTAGCTCAGTGGTACGCGCTGACAGGGTGCGTTAGGTTCCTGGTTCGATAAGTTTGTAGTGGACAACAGTGTTCATTGGGCTACTTCCGTTTCCTCCCAGTTTCTCATTCCGCCAATTCTTCCATCATCTTTCACTTGCCTTAATCATAGTCTTCTTTAGCCTAAAAAAAGGCATAATCGTGGGACATTAAACTCAAATATTTCATTTTTGGTAATAAACCTTATCACCTATATTGTGGTGTTTGACCTTATATGATGGTGTGTGCCCGTCAACTAAGTGCACGTGGGTTCAAGCTCCGCGGTCGTGCTTCAGAATCCACGTTAACAGTAAGTTCCATCCTTAATATCTTAAATTTAACGAAAACCTACAGCATGTCCTACGGTTTTTTTCTACATACTAGGCCTGGCCGAACGGTTATATCCAGAACGTTATCATTACACACAAATTAATACATCTTCGATGAACGAACTAACTGGCATCTAATATTCCTTTACAAACAGGAGACCCAGGGGTGCCCACAAAGAGGGCTATGACGCAAACTGCGTCGTTGAAATATTTGGGGGGGTAAAAATTAATATAAATATGTTTGAGGGGGTGTAAAAATTAATCGAAAGATTTTTTTCATGGAAGAACACCTACGGATAGACAATTGGGGGAGGGTGCGTCATGAACATAAGGTGGGTGGGCACCACTGAGGAGACCAAATATAAAATTTCAAACACCAGCATTGAAAAGAGAAATAATTAACAGTTTAACTCCGCAGTACAAAGACGTTCAACCTGCTCTAAGTACACTATTTATATAATATTTTAGTTACGGCCTAAATGTTGTGACAACTGCATACTTCTTGCCGTATAGAAAATTACGTAATTTTTTTTTCTTAACTTATGTAACAAGCGACCAGTCTTCAGTTTCTCACAGGAGCAACCGTTGATAAGTTCTAACTCTCTCAAGCTTCGCAGGAGTTGATTGCATTTGACGCTTTCTATTTCTTTCATTTTCATTTAAGTGTTCAAAGAAAAAAGGTAATGAGAAAATGCGTTTATTTATTCCCCTGTAGGGTGACGTTGTAAGTTTCAGAAAGAAACCCCGGCTAATATACACTCTTTACAAAAGTAGCACGATGGTTCAGTCCTCGAAGCTGTTACAAAGTACTCTTGGTTCGATCCCGAGACATGTGAATCGATCTTCCTTTGGGCTCAAAGTATAACCACGGGACCCTAAACTAGAACTTTAAAAGAAAAATCATAGCCTACTGCGTCATTATGAGCAAACTCCGAAAAATGCCTATTCTAGTGGAAATGGGGCAGCGGTGGCTCAATGGTACAGCGTTCACCTCTGGTGCATGGGGTCCTTGGTTCGATCCCAGCTCGCACCAAGTGGGCTTTGTGGTGGACAAACAACCGTGTGCGTCGGTTTTCTAGGAGTTCTCCCACTTTCTTTATTCTGCCATTTCATTCGTTTCTCATCATCTCCTTCTCCTTTAGCTTAGCCGGCATAACCATAGAACGTGAAACTTAAGATTTCATTTCATTTTCCAGTGAGAATGACCATGTGAGCTGACTGGTTGCCAGTTTTGGTAGTTTTAATAATTTACGTCACAGAAGAATATTCTAAACTTATACGCGGAGGTGTGAACCTTCTCCCCCGCAAAGCATTGTAACCCGACATACATTTGTACATTTTCTTAATAAAACTACTTTGTTTAACACAGAAATGATTGATGTAGGCCTTTATCTTTTTAAAAAAATCTACATGTTTCTTTCTGTGAATATAGATCTCACTAATAATTACTTACCCTATTTTTGAATATACAATGACAAAGTTGAATACTACATAGACGTGGTGTACTGTACTACTGGCCCCCTCCCCCGCAACAAAACCTTCTGGGTGCACGCTTGCACGGCAGTGTTTAGTTAGTTTTCTTGTTTTTTAATCATTCAATAAATACGTATTTTGAAGCTAATACGTTTGTCTGCATACACACAATTATATACGTAAGCTAATGAAAACTAGTTCCCCCACTACGGAATTCGAATCTAGAATTACGAACAATAACGTGATTATAACCAATCGGCAATTTACAATATTATCATTACATAGATTTTATCACGAACCAATTCACTGTTCGACATAAACTATGCTGGTTTTGTACATTCTCGAGATTTAAACACCCCCATAACTGAATCTCTGGTGATGCCATTGGAACCAAGGAAACAATATTGGTACATATAATTATTCTATACACACACATGGGTGGAAAATCTGCAAATCGTTGGATACTGCAATTATACTCAATTTATGCTACATTTTATATATTTAATAAATCATACGTATAAAAATAAGCTGAAGGGATTTAACTTTGGAAAATTTGCTGCACGCCTCTGCCTGCCTTCAACGAACTACTAACACAGCCAGAGGCTGACTAGCCAGATAACATTGGTTCAAACTTGAGATCATGTACGATAAAGGGTTTCCAACGTTTTATTACTTCACTCACTTTAGCTGGACTGGAATTTTTGTTACCTGCTATCTGAAGTATTCCCAAATTGCTCCGTGGAGCGGATGGGAACCGAACCCAGGAGCGCGAAGTAATAATTTATTTATAAGGGAGGTAGAACAGAAGCTGGTTCCGGAGGGGGAAAAAATGGAAAAATATTACTTATACTGTTCGTCACATGAATCGAAACTGAGACTTCCGAATACGATTTTCATTACCTAAAATCAACTGCGTGAGTTCAATGTAAACAGCCACTACACACGATACGATATACCACAATGGTATGTGCCTGGTTTAACTAAAATACTAAACGTAAAAACTTCAGTTAGAAGCCAAGCTAAAGCAAACCGAAGAATTAAGTCCATTGGTCTTTCTCCGTGTGTGCTGTTCTAATGCAGTTTTGTTGAGATTGAAATAAAAATCTTTCAGTATGGTCTATAGGCTAAACGAGAGAATGATTAAGGAACTGAAGAACCCACGGACATCATGTTGACCACCACTAACTCAAATGGTTAGGATCGAACCACGGACCCCGTTACAGAACAATTGACTGCTGTATAACTGATCCATATGTTCCCAATTTTGTTCTGCTTGCAAATTATGAAATCACAAAATTCTACGATATGTAGTAAACGTCAAAGGTTACATAATCTTCAGGAGGGCTTTTCACGTCAAACTATTTGAAAATTCTCTATCTTATCCTCTTAATCAAGGTTCAACATAGAAAAAGTTGTTCACATGACACGATGTACCCCTCAAAATTTGTTCAATGGAAGTAACTCATTATGAAGTTAAGAGTAAGGTAAAACGAGAACCCTCAGAAAGGATTGTGTTATAAATCACAAATCACATCACCTGGGATCGAACCAGGGACCTGCAGCACTGGAGGTGGGTGCTACAATTTTACACATGGACTTTTATTTTACTATGTTTCCTCCGAAAATTGTGATGGACACCACCTTCCATGTGTCAGGAGATAAAAATCTCGAAAGCAACGGCCTAACTAAAATTTTGTTTAGAAGAAAAATTTAACTTAATAGAACAATTACTGTAAGCCCCAAGACTAAACTCTGTGCAAACTTAAAGACAGGCGTGTTCTTAAAACTTCAAAACTATACATCACAAAAACAGTTAAGTTGATAAGAATAAACAGTAAATAATCGTATTGTCAAAACATGGAATAACAATTTGAAACAAACTATATAATCAGGTGTGAATTATATAATCTTTCTTGTCATAGTTGTAAATTATTTGAAACGAAAGGAACTGTCATTAAACCATCAACGTTTTACAATACGTTATTTTCGCCCGCCTCCCATGGGACTTAAACTGAGGCATTTAAATCTATTTAAGCACGCCGAGTATCAGTGGCCTGTCACAGTATGGGAGTAAAACATTAAAAATCCCTTTGGAATGCATTGCAATGCAACGAAATGAGTCGAAGCTTTTCTCACTGCTCTTTTGTCACAGCACACATCGTAAACAAACTGCTGTTCTTTCAACGTGATGTGACCCTTTACGTCACCCCCGTTTTCTTTTCTTTTCTCAGCGCCGCCAAGCGACATATCAGCTGATTGGAGTTTTTCATTCCTTGTCTTTTTAAAAGATCGAGTAGAGTCCATACGAAACTCAGTGCAAGAGAATTCCTCGAAGGGAACGGAATCGTACAAGCTGCTTTGCTTTGCTTGCTTTCTAGTTACGTGGCAGCTGCTTGGGTTTCTTCCTTCACAGTGTTGCCAGCCTTATGTCCTCAATTTCTACTTAACGAGATGCAAGATTATGTAGGCGGTTAACAGGATTATTCAAATACACAAGGTTTTGATTCGAGAATATTCATTTTTCTTTCGAGAGATTATTTATCCAGAATATGATCATTCTTACTACACTACTAAATATCATAAAACACTGGAAACTGATAATTCCCTTCATCAAGAAGTGGCCAACATCCATTTTTTTTTTCGTGCGTTTGATCAGAGATGAGATTTCCGATACTTGCTTCGGATCCAAACCGTACTGGTTCGAACCCCATTTTAACCACTATTATCATCTTACATAATCTCGGTGCTGAAAAAGTTAAAACCTAAAATTATCAACCAATTAGAAAATTTATCAAAAGCTGTTTTCTCTAATGTTTCCTGCTTTTACTCCAGTGTGTGGGATTCCCTTAACTATGTCGTCAGTACACTTGTTTAAATTGAGTTTTGTGTTCTGACTTAATTTCTACATCTAGAGACATTAAGAAATTCTAATCTACGAAATCGAAGACGGAGGTGACCATATATATACAACCATGAAATACAATCTTTCGTCCGACCGCTATGTACTGTTGGTTAATAGAAGGGATGAAAGATCTGACGGAATGAGAAAGTCGGAAGAAATCTTTCCCATAATATGTTATCGAACCAAGGACCTCCTCTACTACACAGCCATTTCCTCTCCAAACACATAACAGAGCTAAACTTTCATCTCCCAAGCGTATATACGTGTATAGTGTTGTACTTATTGCGTTCCGTATACCAAATACAATGTCAGAAAACATTACCATGATTAGTATATATTATATAAATAATTGCTCTATATGCATGATATTAAGTATGCCTATAACAATAATAATATTTATAGTTATGCTATGCTACAACTATTGTTCATGATCTTCATTTAGAAACTCAGTGACAGAGTAAAGCGGATCATTTAATAGAATTTTTCTTACTGTTGCCTTGAACTTATTTATTAATCAATTTAACAGTTTGAGGTAGATTATTCAATAACTTAATGGATAAGTGTCTAGAAGGAACTTGTGTTACATATTTCTTTAGCTCGTGTATATTGACGTTTTTGCACATTTCTTGGGCATACGAAATATAACAACCTTCTGACTACGATGAATTCGCAACCATCCCTCCTACTCCTAAGTCCGTCCAAACTGGAATTTTAAAAATTAAAATTACAAGTGATTTCAAATTCGAAAACGAAATTGTATGAAAAACTTGTCACATTTTGGTGCATCTCAATTTTAAACCGTAAATACACTGTTCATTCGTATCGAGCAAGTACTTCTATTACTCCCCGATTATTATTGGAACGGTGGTTTCAATGCACAGCTTAAATTTAACTATCCAGTATATACTTACTAGTAAATATTTTTTTAAAACTTTTTTCCTCCCGCGCTTCAAAAACTTTTTTTTACATGTATAAATGTCAATATTTGTGGTTGGCAACACTGCCTCCTTCCTCCCAGAGTACGCTGCTGCTGCAGTTCTATCTAACTGGCTAAAAGCCAGGTGTGAGGCACCCTAAAGGGAGCAGAGTGAACATAGAGCTGTTTTTCGCTTGCACTGTTTCGTTTGCTGTCCACAGACTACGATAACGGAATATAGACCATAACGTCAAGACTATCCACTTCTACGTACGGTTGAAATTCGCTTATTTTGTAAATCTTTCGATCAGAAAACAACTTTGAGCCGTATCAGCTTCGCGATATTGACTGTCAACTTTTTTTTATCGTGTGTACTCTGAAGAAGAGAGAGAAAGAAAAGAGCGAATATACAGATGCATGATTGTAGGACCCACGTGCTTTTCCCAAGTTTACGTTCTCGCATCGCTGACAGAAACTTCACAACTTTTTTTTTTTTTCTTGACAAACAAAAACAAGTGGTCGTCGGACGCAAATTTCGACTTCTCCCCGCAGAAACTAGTTTAAAATTTTTGTTGGACTACATTATAGGAGGAAAACAATGTAGTCTATTTCCTCCCTTAGGATACAGAGGAAAGAAGTCTTTTTAAAAAGTAAAAAAAATCTGTCTGTTCTACTAATAACAAGAGCACGATATATACTTAATATTAATTGGGGTGTTGCAGTACGATAATAATCTTTTATTAAAGATATTTTAACCCTCGAACACCAAGACTGTAATTTCTGATTAACCTATATGCTATTTCGCGTAGGAACTTAGGTCTCTTCCAGAACAGAAGCAACACCACTACAATTTACAAACATGTGGGCAGTAGAATACACTTACGTGGACTACAGATAGGATAGAGGCGGATCTAGAAGCTGAAAACTGGGGGACAGCCAGAATCCACACTACGGTAGGTATATATAATGAGATTACTATAAACTTTCAAATATATATAAATAATAGCTTGAATTATGAATGTCATGGGGTCATAGGCCCCCAGGCTAGATCTGCCATAGGGGCTACATAAAGAGAGGAACAAATGAAACTTTTGGAAATAAACATTTGTGAGTAGGCCTATCGCGTAGTTTTAATCCGATCTTCGTGTCCGAGGGATAGCCCGAACAAAGTGACTCAAACACTACAATTTAAAGGTCTTCACCTCGATCCCCATACCTACTTTAAATATCAGTGAATAACCTACCTTAGGCAACTAAGAATACTTTTTAAAAATACAAAATAAGTCACACACAAGAGTAGTTTCAGCAAAAAATTCTACTTGAAAAAAAAAAATAACGAACTCCTTTCATGTTTTTATTTATTATTATTATTATTATTTATTATTATTATTTTATTGGTCAGGAAATTTGATGTGCAAACAAGTCTGTTATTATTGTACTTGAATAGAAAAAATAATTCTTTGAATTTAATGTTTCCTGATTTCATACTATGTATCATTCCATTCGATTCATGTAAGTTTCTTTGCATCAATGAGGCCTTATATGCTTTTGGAAACCCCGCGACACAAAATGTACACGTCCTCGCAACAATACTAGTATACAGACTCCATTGTGTACGGCGTAATAAATCTACTTCTATATACGTATAACAATTAAATAGTTTCTGGATTCCTATTACAAAATTTACGTGGTTTTTAAAAATTAATGAGTGCTGCAGTCCAAAAGTTTTGAATTTAAGAAACAAAAAAGGATAAACAACTTACTCTAGTTATTTTTTAACTAAAATAAACTTTTCTTATGAGTTCTTCTTCATATTACAAGAAAAAGATCAGCAGATGACAGTAGTAACTTTCAATATTTCAATAAAATGAAATCTTAAAATCTCTAGCACTGACATCCCTTGGATGTGTTCTGTACGCTAAAAAAAAAAAAAAAAAAAAAAAAAAAAAAAAAAAAGACAGAAGCAACTGGACTGCGGGGCAATGAATTTGGTGGGACGAAACAGGAAAACGAGTGACCTCATAGTGTTTCCTACCATGAGCTGACTTGGTTTGAAATCGAAGCTTCATATCGAAATATGAATGCTAACTCCTTCATAGTTAAATGGTCAGTGCTTTCTCCTTCGATGTGCTCGACCTGAGTTCGATTCCCGGCCGGAATGCATACACTTCTGATTCCACGCTAAGTTATAGAACTACATTGTACATATTTTGGTGCTACAGGTGACATTTTCAACTCGACATAATCCAGGTTCGATTCCTGATGGGAGACTCCTGAACTTTGAGCGTATTAATATTTAAACACATTGCGTTTTTTTTTTTTTTTTCGGGATTCCAACTTAAAACCGAAATTTGATATCCTAATTTTCCCTTACCGAACTTGCAGATTAAAACTTAGCGCCTTTCAAAAATTTGAATACTATATGTAAATAAGTTCGTACATAAGATAGTGCTTTCAATGTTCGTCGCTAGAGGTACGTTGTTAAGTAACGCTGCGATATGGCGCCAAACTGGCCCGCCGACGCCTCTCCGCACAGCGTCGGGAAAGTGGCGACGCTGGTTGAGTGATGCTAGTTGCCTCAGAGCGCGCTATCTATAGCAGCTTCGATTCACGACTTTGGCAACGCTGCAACTTCTGTCAAAGCTTTTTCTTTTTCTTTTTTTAAAGATGGTAAACAAACAGTCAACACTAACTACATGAAAACGATATTGTAATCTAGAGCAATAAAATTGCACGTGAACTGATTACATTTTAATCGTTTTCTTAACTACAATATCAATTATTTATGGTTAGCATTCGAGTAGGTGACCGATGTTCATACAATCAGAAAAAATATTACACGAGACCTATCAAACCATCACTATTGAATTAAAACTTAGCTTAGGTGACGTGTGGTCAGCATATAGACTTCTTGCGCAGTTATTCCTTGCTTTTCAGAGTGAAGTTCGAACCTCTTAATTCACTTTGGTTATGCTCTGCAAGCTAAATAAGACTGACGATTATGAAATAATTGATGGAATGAGAATGGAGAAGGAAACCCACATACAATGTTCTTCGCCATAAACTCACATGGACTGGGATCGAACCGGGGACCTCTCTACCAGAGGTGAGAGCACTTACCAAGTGAATCACTGGGCTCTCTTCTTCGTAGCTTTCAAGTAGCTACCGAACTGGACCAACACATGAGCCTAAAACGGGAATCAAAGTTGGACCTTCTGCGTCGCCGGCCAATACCATGTAGATACTTAATATTAGTTACGACAAAGGATTTAATTTTCCCATTTTAGCCATAACACGCTATTCAAAATTCATTAACAGGCCTATAGCCTATACACCAATCAGATGAACTGAACACTGCCAAAGCTTGCACTCTGTTAAAGTACCATAATACGCCGTTACATAAATAACTTGTTGTAACTAGATACCAATGTAAAGTTGCTAGACCTAGCCCTTCTCGCTGATACTGGTTAAAGCGCGGTGTAGTAGTTAATGGCTGGGTCTTTAGTGCACGTGCTCCAGGTTTTGATTCCCGACAGAAGAGCACTGAAAGCATTACGGTGATTCGGAGTTTCACCTCAAATTCTAGGACAGCGTCTCATATAGCCTCGCTAGTGAAAAGGAACCCTAAACTTAAATACACGAACAAAAAAATGAAATGAAATCTTTAAGTTTTACGTCCCACGGTTATGCCGGTTAGGCTAAAGGAGACGGTGATGATGAGTGATGAATGCAATGGTGGAATGAAGAAAGTGGGAAGAAACGGGAGAACCCCGAGAAAACCCACGCACACGGTATTTGTCCACCACAAGGTTCACTTGGCGGGGGCTGGGATCGAACCCGGGACCCCAAGCACCAGAGGTGAACGCTCTACCACTGAGCCACCGCGGCCCCACAATACACGAACAAATATCATTCTATATCTGCGTTAAGAATTCGCGATATTTCAACGTTGTAGACATAAACGCTTAAAACATACCGGTTTTTTGTTCCACAGCAATCTATTAAGTACCAAACCAGTATTCATCCGAAGTTAAAAAATACGGTAATCGGTATCATCTCTTTTAAAAATACCAATTTATGACTACTACTTCTGGGTACGGAATTGTATCGCAAGGGTCCTTAAAAAAAAAAGAAAAGAAAAGAAAAAGAAATTGTCCCATTATTACTTCATTTAAGTTAAAATACGCATAATGTAAAAATTACACGGAAAGCTTAAGAAAACCCAGGACCATTTTATCCCTTTCAACACGGGGGAAACCTAATCGTGTGAGTTGATTAAAATTGATGTAGAAGTGTTCCCTATTACTTTTGTGCATCGAAACAACATGCAGTGATTGTGTAAGTTTCATTCAACGATTTGCAGTTGTTTTGGTTTGTAATAGGTCAATTTTGGCGCGTACAAGAAGAAAGAAAAGTAGTATTCTCAACGAAGCCAGGACTGTCGCCGTGTTGAAAGGGATATGTTATCTACCACATAGTTGATCTAATAAAATCACCACTTCAAGAACCGAATAAGCAATCTAGAAGGTAAAGACTGAAGATGGGGGGGGGGGGGCAGCCAGAACCCATATATATAGGGTTATAATAGGTATATCCTGAGTTTACTATAGATTTTCAAAAATAGCTTCAATAATTTTTAACCCCAAAATACTCCCCCCCTCCCGGCCTTGGGGTAGATCCGCCACTGGGAACAGTAAGTTCCGAATAAGCTACCTATTTAGCTTTCCTCTTACTAAACAGTCTAAACAATCATCACTACCAATAGACAAAAAATTAAATCTGATTTTCGCCTAACGAGAGTCAAGTGCATTTAAATGCAAGCGGAAGAGGAAAGAAATTCAAGGTTGCAGTGTTGAATGAATTGCATTACCCCCCTTCCACCTTAGCCATCCCCATCCCATAAAATGCAATTACAGCAACCTGCACGATGCTACCGACAAGAAGAACCGACGCCACGCCCTTAAGTATTAAGGCAAATGAACGAGGCGGGGACACACACCAAACACTACAGGGCAACAGGTGACTGCTTTCGGAGCTGCAAGGGGAGGGGAGAAGGAGAGGGACTTAATTCACAACCTCAATGTGTATTTAAGGAGTATTATTATCCATTGGAGGAATTTAAAAAAAAAAATGAACACTGAGAGGGCAGGAAGATTCTCTCTTTTTCACGGCTATCTGTGAAATAGAAGAATGGATGAGAACTGTTCAGAAAAATACATTTCCAGACAATAGTAACGTAGCTTCTTGTGTACTATAGCTAATCACGAATATGTCAAAATATCATAAAATTTATCTTTGATAAAGGAACAGTTATGAAAAAGAAATATAAACAAATCTTTTGTTACAGTTTTTCCTCTGTACTTAACATTCTTAAACGTGTCCAGTTTGTGACCTTTGATAATAAATTACACAACTAAACAAGAACTCAGAATTATGGTCACTAATGCACCTGCCACGAACAGTTAATTTTCGATTTGCTGCCTGACCAAAAAAGAAAATATTCATTAAGGGACTGAGAACAGATAGTAGGTTGAGATTTCGAAGCAACTGACGAGCTCTTTCGTGACTAAACGGTTAGCGTACGTGCCTTTGGCATGGAAGACCCGGGTTCGATTCCCGACTGGAGCTCATGTGGTTCGAATTCCACATTAAACTGTAGGTCCACATCTCATATAGCCTCGCTGCTGAAAAGGACGCTAAACTAAAATCAAATCAATTCAGAGGGGATTCCTCTGAAAATAAATGAAAAAAAAATGTTATTGTAGAGAGGGGGTGCTGTGGATCAGTGGTGGAGAATTCACCTCTGGTGCATGGGTCCCTGGTTCGATCCCAGCCTTCGCCAAGTGAACTTTGTGGTGGACAAACACCATGTGCGTGGGTTTCGTCGGGGTTCTCCCATTTTCTTCATTTCATTCATTTCTCATCATCACCGTCTCCTTTAACCTAGCCGGTATAGGCGTGGGACGTAAAACTCACAAGATTTCATTCCAGTTTGTTACTGCACAACATATGCCGAGTTCATATTGTGCAATGAAAAGCAAGAAAGATCAGAACAAGCAAGGTTAACGTTTTAAAATTAAATGAAATGAAATTTCTAGTTTTATATTCCACGGATATGCCTTGTACACTATAAAGGAAACAGATACTTAAGAAAATTGAATGAGCATGAAACAGTAAAATGATAATGTGCGAGGAAACGGGAGAACCACAAGATGACTAAACAGTCACCCTCCACATACAAGACCTGGGAACAATTCTAGGACCTCTCGAACCGGAAGCAAGCGCTCTATGACTGACTCACCGCACCCCCAGATAACATTTAAGATGATGACAAAATTTGAGTCCTAGCTTCAGAGGTATATTTTGAATGAACTGAAATATTGCGATATAATGTTCCATGTTTTAAGGACCAGAAATGCTACGCGACCATTACCATGTACTATTTCTCCTATTATATTATACAAGTTACAGTAGCAAACTAGTAACTTAATATTTATATTTTTTCATTTTAAAGGAACTTAAAGGTACCTTATACATGATGTAACAATAGACTAAAACAAGACTTCATTCTGTACCCTTTCTCACAACTTATTTATGTAAACAATTTTATAATAAAAAATGTTTTACTCTAAACGACGATATATTTTTACAGCATACACAATAAATAAACTTGCAATTTGTACAACAAAATACGTATCTTTTCTCTCACATACACAAAACTAAGGTTGGAAACCGATTAGAATTCGTCCTACTACAGGATGTAGTCCAAGGAGAATCAAACCCGGTGAAGCCCTAAACTAATCATCAGGAAACTCAATAAGGATTAGCACTCAGTTCTTTCAGTTATTTTATATAAACCTGATGAATATCGAACTAACTTTCAATAAACAATCGCACTTCTTACTATCAAACGTGCTTACAAGTCTATTTGCGAGTGTACAAGTATATATTCGACATATGACAAAATTTATCTTACAAATTTCTTACTATGAATAAGTAACGAAATATTTTAATGGCCCACGGTGAGGCTCTTTAGGCCAAAGTTACCGGTTGTGAAATAATCGGTGGAATTAGAATGTGGGAGGAAACAGGAGAACCAGAAAACCCACGGACACGACACTGTTCCTCAAAAACCCTCTTGGTCTGTGACCAAACTAGGGCGAGCGCTTTACCACTGATCCACCATGTCCCCATATTCCTTTCTTACTATGTATTCAAGCAGAGAACTTCGTTTCTGCATAAACTTACCTCACATTAGCTTAACAGAAATAGCTTGATACAAAAACGCATGTAATCAACGTTTAATTTCTTGTCGAAATTTGACAAAGGGTGGGTGGGTCAACAGTCACTCTTTTTTCCCCCCTGTACGCCCATCGCACGCCGTACGAACATATATTACGTCAACCAAGATTTGATGCAAAGATTTACAAGCGCACACAGAACATAAACAGATCAGCTGGTATTACGCGAAAACAAACACGGCTCTTTAAAAATCATTAAACAAACAGAGAGAGGGGGGATACGGGGGGGGAGTACGGCATTTATAAAGTCGTTACAACAGTTAAAAAAAAAAAAATCACGTCATACAATTGCAAATGTTACGCATCATAGTAAAACGTTTAACAGCTGAGATTGGTCTTACAGTCATGCTAAAAAGGGATCCATTCCATTCAATACGTGAAAACAATTTACACAAACAGCCGTTACGATCAATTTGTGAGGCAGCATTAAAAATTTACAGCACGTGTTTTAGTTTTTTTTCTTTCTTTTTTCTCTTTTTTTAATGAAACAAAAGCACATGTTGCTTCTGAGATTACGATAGGCGCGCAATGCCATTTAACACCCGTATATTACTACTACGAAATGTTTTCATTCATAGCAGCGGGTAATAATAACGCTTGTGGATCGCTCAAGTGTGTTTATAAGGTGTAAGTTAAGTATGGATCGCGGGTCGAAGAAGGGCGGAGAGGAGCGGGTAAGTATTCACAAGATGGCAGGTTATAATTTTGTTATTACACACACTTCTGTCCCCGCCCACTAGTGTAATGATCAGCTTCAGCATAATACAGAAAAAAGAACGAAACTTAAGACTTTTTAAGTAGTAACGGAATCGGGGGGAGGAAAGAGGAGCGGAACAACTTACGGATTCAACATTTATAATACTATAGCTCAAAATAAGGTTTCTCAACCTGGGGGTCGCGAAGATAAGCGGAAGAGAGAAAAATATGTAGAATCTAATACCGGAAAATATTTATATATATTATTTTGAATTGTATTCTAATAGGTTTATTTTTATTATTATACATACTGTTAAAAACAACAAAAAATAGGTCTACTACACATTTTCAACATTTTTTTTCTTTATGTGACCCGAAATTACGGGAGTTACGAAGTTTTAAAATTTTAAAACGGCCTCCAATTTGAAACCGTATGACGGATCAGATTCAGTATTTGTAATATGAATGAACTGATCAAATTTGGTTTTAATCCACTTGCTTTTAGGGAAGTTACTGTATATCCACTATATACAAAAGGAGAAATGGGTTCTACTACGATTTATAGAAGTAGATAGATATCGTGAGATCTCCGCAATAGGTATATTAAAAATCCCACACAAGCTTCTTACAAACCAGAAATAAGGGGGGTCGCTGGCAACAGGATGTGATAAAATGGGAGTCGTGATAGGTTGAGAACCACTGGCTTAAAAAATCGAATTCCATTGATTGCACTGGTTTCACTTATATTTTCCGTTAAGTTAAAAAGTCATTTCGTGCACATTATAAATAAAGCTGCTGGGTTTAAAACAGAAAAAAAAAAAAAACTACGAGGACACGTGGAAGGAGGAAGTTGTTTGATGCACATAAACATTTACATTCCCGCGTTAAAATAAATAAAAACTTTTCTTAAAAAAAAGAAAAAAATATTCATTCATTCATCACTACAAGTTTCACGTGCTTAACAAATAACATTTCCCTTTGGCAACAATATCATGCCATGAAAAACTCTATACCTCATTTTTTTTTTCTTTTTTTCTCTGACATTCTCATTCATAAAACGATAACAGCAGCACGTCCAAGATATAAACAAAAACTTCTTTTTGTATTATTTTTATTCAAGTTGGAAGTTATACATTTTTATCAACTTTTCTTACTTAACGGAGGGGCACTTCATGTATTTATTTTTCTTAACCTTTAGAATGTTAAAAGTCACAAGTCCTGTATATTATTAATCAGTAACTCAATCTGCTTATTAACTGCTCAATACGACAGGACTACCCTCACTTTTATTTTGACAGAATCATTAGAACTAGGTTGAGCTGATTTTGAGTTTAGCGTCCCGTTCAAGCAGCAAGGTTATATGAGACGTGGACCTACTGATTAACGTGGAATCCGACCCACACTAGCTTCCACCAGGAATCGAACCCGGTCTTATACGCCAAAGGCGAGTACGCTATAGTACTCGCGCCGAGTCGTGAAGCTTGGGCTCTAAACCAATCATAGATATATTTTGCTTGAGCTCCAACACTTCGGAAAACTTCGGTACAATTCGTGGAGCCGCTTCCCGAGCGCACACTTGGGGAAACGTCGGACAGCTGAAATTCACCAACAATGTTGCCAAACTTTGAAGACATAGTAAACGAGTATATAAAAAAGGCATTTAAAAATTGCTAATAATAACACTACACAACAATAAATACTGTAACAACTATTCTAAAATGGTAACAATAGCACAAATAGTAACAAAGAAAATATAACGCAACAAAAAAGAATTAACAAAACGGAACTTGACGCCAATCCGACAACACTGTCCTCTCGGAAGATGTTTTCCGTGCAGTGCGAGAGAAGACACTGACAAAATTTGATGAGTGGGGGTTGACGACTGGAATACACCCTCGCTTTCTATTGGGTGGTGAAATCGGTAGATCTAGGTCAAGCTTCACGACTCGGCGCGAGTACTATAACCGCCTAGACACGAAGGAGCTCCCCGTTAGAACCAGGGCTGCCAGAGAAAGAGACAGACAAATAATTTTGTAAACGAGATACGAGAGGAAAATACAGAGTGTTTGAAAACAACATCGACAACGTTTGGGAGGCAATTCCTGACACCAAGATAAGACAAAAAGTATAGACCAACCTGGGTGCAGAAATCCGTCATTTCAGAGTATAGGCTGCCGAAAACATGAAAAAAATAACTTTAAAGGTCCATAGCTCCAAAACTATAGAACCTACCGTAGTCGGGTCAAGACTTCACTTAGGAACTTGTATGTGCCCTATCCAAATATCCATGTTTCAGAACCTTGCGGTACTTCAAAAAAAAAAAAAAAAAAAAAAAAAAAAAAAAAAAAAAGACCGTTAAGAAAATTCAAACAATTACTCTGTACTTACGAACCTTCCGTTCGAGAGCAAGTTTTCGTAAAGCACAGCTAGGACGAGGGTTTTTTTTTTTTTTTTTTTTTTTTTTTTGTTGTAAATGGTACATTAAAATCAGAAAGAAATTAGAGAGCTGAAACGAAAAAGATAGCTTGAAAAATAAAACGAAGTTCGATTTCCAGTGTGGGCACTCGATCGAAAAGGTCCAACAGCTTTTAAAGACAGCCGTCTTGAGAGTTTTTTCTGGTCATCCTAACACGCACCAGGCAAATGCAGAGATGGTACGTAGCATATATGTCGTAAGCCCCTTCTTTGTATTCCCCTTCCCTGGGAAATGTGCTCGCCGAGAAACGTCATGATTCCTCAATATGTGACTGAGTTCAGATCATAGATGCCGATGATGTTTAGAAATATGTATAAATAAATAAATAAATTGAGAAACAGAAGAGGAAGACACGGTAGTTCGGTGATGGAGCGCTCACCTCTTGTTTGATCTTAAGCCAAACCATGCGAGAGCGTTTGGTGAGTATCATGTCCCTGCGTTCTCGCGTTTACTCCCACATTTTTATTCCATCAATTATTATATAATCTCAATTTTGGCATCATTTTGGAATATAAAATTGATTTTCTTTTTGCAAATATAAATATGGCAACGATGTAAATTCGAATTGATTATTTACGACTTTACTAACTTCACTATACAAATCTTCACTAGCACATGTCAATTACTATTTCTCCGGCTAACTTCGTGATGTGTAAATTCTTCACATAGAAAAAAAAAGGTAGTTTCAAAGAAACTAATTCCAGTTCCTTTTACGAGGAAAAAGAAACGATGAGTCAAACTAATGTATCGAAGACAAAAGAAAATTAATTCCCTGATACAAATCCGATTACATCAACGACCTTGGCATGAATCCACCTACAGTGAGCATCAGATGACACAACTGGGGGGAGGAGGGGAATGCGATGGGTCACTGACATAAACAGAAACGACCTTGTCCTTCCACAGGTACACGAAAAAAAGTATATATATATATATCCCGCTGAAGACAATCGATTATCTATAGAGACGGTACCCTTTTCTCCCTCTCCCAAGACCAGTCACATTTGGGTACTCCAGTTCCCACTCTTCCACACACATACAAACAATTGTCTGCTCTGTACAACTACTACAAGGGGCGGAGTGAATTCCAACAGGGGCACGAGGAAGATACAAAGGGATCAGAGTCCAACAGATGAAACAGAAAGGGAAGGGGGAAGAGACGAGACGTGAGCGTGACTGACGATCTTCCGAGATCAAGTGAAGTCATTCCACGGAGGAAAGATTTATCACTGGCTTGGGCTCTGTGAAAAACTAGTTCTTTTTTTAAATGACTCGAACAAGGTAAACAAAACGGTTCATTCATAAAGTGACTTCCCCTCCTCTTTTTCCTACAACATTACTCCAACCCCACCACTTGGCCAACATAAATAAAGTGCAAGGTTAGTTGTTTTCAAGTCTGTGTAAATGAGCGTATTTGCACTTCGTATGTTTTAAATACAAACTCCAAACGTGTTATCTCAAATAAATGATTGTTTGGTCTAAACAAACACTCATCGCACGCACACATATACAAACCTACATCACACATAATCAGCACATAAAGAAAAAAATTGTTGTCCTATAATTGGCTTATTACAACAATGATTCTATTGACTTTCCATTCTCATTATCTCTTCTTTTTAAAATACATGTAGGCTATATTATTCTTCACAGCTGATTATATTCACTATTCTTCCAAATATGAATGTTATCTCCCATTTTTTAAGGCTCAGCCAAAAACCTTTTCCCCTGATTTCGAATTAACACCCCTGTTTATCTTTTACCATTACCCCCACCCATCTTAGATTGCGACAATGGAAAGCACAATATGTTAACTTTCATGAGCTAGTTGGCAACAATCAAACACTGGACAGAAGAGTTAATACAAAATCTGCTCTATCAGTTACTGTCAACCGAAAAGGATCTGAAGCAGGCCTATATTGTTTTTGACAGAGAGATCTGAATTTTTTTAATTTTACACACTTGCAACCCGGGTCTATTACAAACTTATAATACTCGCAATAAACAACCGTGAAATAGTCTATATACAAACTATTAAAATACAGATATTACGAATTAGATTTGTGTGCTGTCGACATCTAAGGCCATTTAACCTGTCACGTATATGAGGGATGACGTCCCTTGGCGAGCACACTATCCGATGAAAGGAAAGGGAGTAGTACCATTCCAGCATTTGCCTGGTGTGAATGAGGAAAACCTCACTCAAGATGGCTTGCCTAGAAAAGATGTTACAGTTTTTTTGACAGAGTGTCCCCGGGAATCGAACCCGGGACCGCTCGCACCAAAGGCGAGAGCATTAGTGACTACGCCACAATGTTTGCTAGAGTGTTGATACAATGTTATCCTTACGATCCTTGTTCTTTGATAAAGCGACTACAAAATTTCCTAAGTATAGATGAATGAACAACTAACTTAACGCAGCAGCGTATGCATGATAAGTTCTTTTCTTTCGAAAATCCAACGTGAAAAGTGTACAAAGAAATTAGCTTACAAAACATGAAACTCTCCCAAGCTCCTTCAAATTAATAATTTTAAAAAAATTAAATTGTTGCTGTCTCTGATAAAATAAATTTGACTCCTATTCTCTGCATAGGTCCTATCTACTAGCCTAGCGTCTTGGGTACAAAGACTCCGGTTTTGTTTCCGGTGGAAGAACCTTGAAACCTGCACGTATTCCAGTGGTTCGGATCCCGTTTCAACTGTAGGTCAACATCTCATAGCATCGCTGCTGAAAAGGAACTCTCAAAACTTTGTATTTGTCATACTGAAACCTTGGCGAGGTTAGGACGACTCGTAAAAATGGTCTCTCAATCAGTACTACACAACGGTATGAAACATGACTCTCACTTTACTCCCTATGAATCTTCAAGTGAATATCGTGACAGAACTTGTCAAAAAAAAAAAAAAAAAAAAAAAAAAGCATAGTATTCGGTAATTACTAGACGGGTTCCCTTAAAATTAAAATAATAATAATAATAATAATCTCTGCGTTCAAACTTATCAAGGATTTCCTTTTATTCGCTTGCAAAATCTGGTTATCAGTCGAACCGTTTAAAATATGAACAACAGAAACGTAATTTTTGGGTAAGATGGAGCTCCGTTCTGTATTGTTCACTTTTGTGTGTGTGCGCGCGCGCGCTTTTAAAAGATATTTTAACTGATAATATTTGCAAATAACGCCGGACCCCGCACTGTCGGCGCCCTAATATTCAGTGCTATTATTTAGCTGTCCTTGACCCTTAAGGCTTTTTTCGGCTCACGCAGCCTTTGGTGCGGAAAACCTGGATTTGATTCCAGGTGAGAGCTCATATGGTTTGGACATTGCGTTAAGCTGTAGGCCCACGCCCACATCTCGTACAGCCTCGGTGCTGAAAGGGACACTTATTTTTTTTATAATTCAAGAAACCAAAAAGACCCCCCTGAGCTTAACGAAGAAACTTCCCGTTAAAAATACTGCCCTACCAGATATACAAGTTTTTTGCGTACGTCTAGGCACTTCACTCCATTTGCTTCTACGGGAGATGTATGGGGCGGACTGTGGTGGCTCAATGGTGGTTTGCTCACCTCAGTTGCATCTGAGTTCCTGGTTCGATCACAGCTCCCACCACGCGGATTTTTTTGGAGACAAACATCGTTCCGAGACGTGTTTTCCAGTGATTTCTTTCGTGGTTAACCGATTTTTTAAAAACAAATCTTGACCATCATGTAAAATTGAGCCAAGAGTCGTCAAATGGTTTAAAAGAAGACGCGTCACAGGTATGTCCCATATTTCTGCATAAAATAGCAAAGTCAATACATAACAGGATTCATACTCCACTGTACTCAAAGCTCCTTTGCATTCAGGTAATACGTGGCTAACTGCTGTTGCCTTTATTGCAGAAGTTCCACCGAGTGGCTAAGCGCTCACTTCTGATGCAAGAGGTCTCTCGCACTCGCTCACGTTCTGAAAATGATAAAATCTGAGACCATGCAATGAATCTACAGGTTAGCTACTTGGCCTTATGTGACATGTTGACAAAAAGTTTAACAACAACAATATCCAATAAATAACGGAAAGAACAGTGAAATATATATATTGCCACAAATTCAAGACCCTAATGTTCTTTGGCTATGTGGTTAGCGTACGCGACTTCAGCGCGGCAACGCCGGGTTCGATTACCGGTTGGATGCTGTGCGGCTCAGAACCCACGTCAAGTTGTAGTTTGACCCATGTCTCATGTAACCTCAGTGAAAAACACAAAAACGATAAAAGGATGTTGTGAAGAAGTATAAATGCCACTAAAGAGGTTCATATGCGTTCGACAGGTAACTGACAACTGTCTGCGAATATGTGCTCTGTTTTCTTTCTAAGTGCTTGATACCAGGTTCAATCCCTGCTGAGTAAACACTGATTCGTACATTACGATAAATCACATACAATCTCGTATAATGTCAGTGTTGGAGAGGGTGCGCAAAATTAAATCAATAGGTTAATGCTTCATATTTTCTGAGAGAAAAACAATCCCAGGATCTCATTATTATTATTATTATTATTATTATTATTTATATTATTATTATTATTAACGAAACACGACTGCCACTCGTACGTTTCACACAAAAATGCAATCATGACATGATTTTATACATTCACCCAATCAGTAACGACGCCAGCTTTAATTACTTGGGGAGACACACGAAGGGGCAAAGATAGTTTGGAAATAAAAATGAAATGAAATATTTCAGTTTAACGTCCTATGATTTGTCCTTTAGGGTAAGGGAGGACGGGTGATCAAGGCAAGTGAATAATGATGGAAGAATTGGAGGAGAATCTTTAAGTTTTACGTCCCACGGTTATGCCAACTAGGCTAAAGAAGACGGTGATGATGAGAAATGAATGAAACGGTGGAATGAAGAAAGTGGGAGGTAACGGGAGAACCCCGAGAAAATCTACGCATACAGTGTTTGTCCACCACAAAGTTCACTTGGCGCGAGCTGGGATAGAACCAGGGATCCCATACACCAGAGGTGAAGGCTTTACCAGTGAGCTACCGCAAGCCCCAAAGATAGTTTCTTGGAAGGGCAGATATTTTTGTACACTGAAAAGGATAGCTTTGTATTACTGATCCACATTACAGTGAAACATGTCTTGGAGGGGCCGACGTAGCCACAGGGGGGGGGGGGTATTGTGCCCTCCTAGCATCGCCACAGCACTCAATACGCGGACAGGAATATGAAAAAAGTAATGTTTAAGTATAATGCTGACATTTAATGTTTCATTACTTAGTCAGTACATGAGCCAGGACCTACGACGCGGTTCTTGATTTGAAACCCAAATTTTATCTCAGGGAGAAAAGATCAGTTATTTGAAATTAAATGTGACCCGCCAAATTGTACTGGATTTCGGTGTGAGCTGAAGCTCACGCAAACACTAGGGACTTTCCATCATAACCTCGGCATTGCAGACGTATCTAAAGCAAAGACAATCACTCGAGCCATGGCTTAATGGGATTGAAAGAGAGAACTGCGAAACGAACCAAAGACCACACATGTGGTAATTACTTGACCAACTGGTTATTACTAGACCAATCCAAGATAATCCATTATTATTTATTTATTTTACGAAACGAAACATTAATCACGAAGATGATATGATCTCACTGAGTTTAATGTCCCTTTCAGCAGCGAGTCTATATGAGACGTGGACATACTAATTAACGTGGAATCCGAATCGCATGAACTCCCGTCGGAAATCGAACCCGGGTCTCCCACGCCAAAGGCGCGTACGCTAATCACTCAGCCACGAAGAAGCTCTACCACGAAGACGACTTCCTTGCTAAAACGCTAATCTCTTTTATGTAAATCCAAGGAATACAAATGGACAAGAAATATTATGAAGTAGCAATAATAGCTCGGATACACGTGTAAATCAACAATCAAACTGAAAATCGTGTAACTAGGGTGGAACGCGCAACATTCAAACACCAGAGATGATATCCCTATCACTGAGCCACGTTGGTCCTATATACATATATTTGGTAAACGCGTCCGAAACATACAACACTTGGACCGGAAATCGAAAGCAGTACACTTGTTTCCCCTACCCCCCCCCCCGAAAAAATAAATCTTAATACGAAATCCAATTTATAACGTTGCCAAAACATGGGAAGAAATCAGGTTTATTAGACAATTTCTATACAGCACGTATACTTAAATTGTATCTTGAATTGAAATTGTAAGGTAAAACGAAATTACCTTAAATAAATTTAGCATATTGTAATTACTGTGTAGGTAATTTCTACATGTATATGCACTCACGCACGTGTATGAACTGAAGGTTGCGTCAAAGCCCCGTGTGAAACTTTTGTTGAGATTCGGAGAGTCTTTTTCCGCGTCTCTGAACGTTTCCATGACAACAGGGGAAGCTGCCTGCTGCTGGATGAAGTTCGGCTCAAGCGGTGTACCAAATAGAAAGGAGGGGATGTGATAAAAGATACTCCCCCGTGGCTAGGTGCAGGGGGAAGTGGAATGTGCATCGCTACGGCCCCTCCCCCACTCGCAAACCCCGCTCAAATTCAAAATGATTGCCTCACTCGGCAATGCTTCAAAAGACAACCGAGATCCTTTCGCGCGGTACTTCAGGTGTCATAAACATCGAAACGAAAATTATGCATTTTATTTACAAATCAACACGTGATGTAAGATGTACGAAATAATCTTGTATAACACACATTTTTCCGAAACAAATGCTTTAAAAAAAATACAATAAAATCACTCTTAACTGCTCCAAAACTCACAAACCTTTCTCTTGTTTAGATACAATCATACCCTCTAAAACTAGCCATGCAATTATGCGTTCGAACACGGTTACAGTTCTCAAAAGCAAAATACTACAAAAAAATTAAATGTACTCTTCAAAAAGATATCTACATATGCAAGTGAACAAGGTAACTACAGCTTATGTCATATAAAACAAAGTAGGAAAAACAAAATACAAAGAAAACATATTAACATCCCTAAAGTTGTACAGGAACCATTCACTCATTTTTTAATAAGATATATCATTTGTTACTCTTCTTTTAAAGCAATACCTTTGCCAAAGCCTGACTCAATTGCTGAGTACAAAACCACGGCAGGCTCGAGAATCCATCGGCAGCCCCATGTATTCATCGCCGCCAGTATCTCTGAGTTGAATTACGACAAAAGTTTCGCTTGACATCTTTCAAATTAAGCTTTAAAAGCTGATTCAATCCACAATTACAAAGATAATAAAAGAAAAACGTCTGATTTACGTTTATTAAAGCAATTTTCTCACAAGGAAACCTCAGTACTTTGTTGTGAACTTAGCCCTTCGCGATACCATGAATGGTCCTTGTACTACTTAAGTTTTGACATAAAAGTATTTTGTTTTCTGTCAAATTTTAAAGAAATACATAGATAAAGGTTTTAACTCACCTGGGCGTCACACCACATTGCTGTTTTCCTAACCAGTAGCCATTGCCGTGCGCGGACGGACGCACAACGTCAAATCGCCGTCTTTCAAGAACGCCATACAGTCGCACATTTGAAGCACTGAACTAACCCTAGAACCGCTATCGCTACACCAACACCACCGCGCAACTCTTCATTTCTTTGCCCGGTTTGGCACGGCCCGGCCTTACCACGAAGTATAGTCGGTTGTTTCCGCCAACATTCGTTGTGAGTTTTTTTAGCTATGCTCGGTGCAAACTAGCTTCCTACAGCTTCATTCGGTAGGGTATGGTTTGGTTGGGTTTGGTAAGGTATGGTCACCTCGGCCTAGTCTAGTTCCCTTTGGCCTGGCTCGATACGTCCTCGACGTATTCGTTTTGTTTCGCCTGTCCTCGGAAACAAAGTAATACTTCGGATATACTCGTTAAGCGTCGACTAAGTTCGGCTTGTGGGACGCTGAGTCCCCAGCAAGCTCAGTTCGGTTTTGCTCGGGCATCATGACCCGAAAGCCTTGGGCTGTGACGAAATTGTCGTGACGTGAGTAGGCGGCTCAAGTGAGGAAATGAATCGAAGTGAGATAGTGCAGGATGCGAGTCTGCATCATGTACTGAACATGAAGATCGTAGGGTTTTAACGAAACGGGCTGGCTGGCTGGCTAGGCTCGTCCCCAGCCACAAGCTATCAGACTTCGACCCAATCAACGACGCTCTGTACGGCAGAACTAAAGCGGCAATGACCAGTGTATAACACATAGAAAATGCTTTTTGCTAAGATAAATGTGAACTCATTACAATTTTTTAAATATAAAATCGATTTTCCTTTTTTTTAAAAAAAAAGTCAAAAAGACACTTGAAGATGTTATCAAATGCTATTCTATAGAATATAAAATAATTAATTTTATTTTGTAACAAAAAAAAACAAGCTCATAGTCTGATTTTTTTTTTCATTTACAAATTAGTGAAAATGTGAATTTGTAACAATATCACGTTCAGATGAATGTTTCTCTTTATGCAATAAATGATATCTGTTGTTACTGAGTTTACTATGTTTTCTTTCCAGCTGAAGAATAGCGAAGCTACTTTAAATGCAGCGTAATTTGCGTTCAGAAATCTTTCTTGAGACCTGATCTGGTACTGATAGCAACTCACGTGTTTTCAATGCACTTCTCGTGTGCTCAGATTGCGTGCACCAGCTGTTTATGCATGCGGCAAGAAATACAATCTCTCAGCAGCTTTTGTGTAACAGCGATAGATGTCTCTAGCTGTACCATGATCTAACGCATCACTACGATTTTTTTTTCTTACCATTTTTTCCTCCTTGATGTATGGGATGAATAAGTTACATATTTGTCGTTTTTGTCTTTTTTTCCCGCGTGACAGAAAGGGAAAAAAAACTTGGTCACACAAATAGGTTTTACATAATGATTACCTAAACTGTAATATTGAAGACTTTCTTCCATATGATGCCTGATAATACACGATTTTTTTTTTTTTTTTTCGCTTGTAGGGCTAGGTCTTAGGCTACTCAAGCATTCATATCTAAGTTTTGAGACACTGAACGCTCAAATTTAAATCCTATTGTTAGCGGAGATGAAACTTTACTACAAAATGATTATCAAAGCTTCTATCTAATGTTTCAGAAAAAAAATGAGGGCACACTTAGTATTTGGAGGGGCATATATTATTTTCACACAGTACTATTCTATTTATTATTATATTATAGACATATTACTTTGGTCTCCTCCGGCGGGGCACTCTCTGAGCTCCGGCAGGTCAGTGCCTCCCAATACGTCTGAAAGAAACCTACTTCTATCAGATACGTGAGAGTAATACTTCCAATATGCAAGGCAGAAGGTTCGATTCCAAGCCACGTAGTGGAACTTAAGTCAGTAAACATTAATTAAGGTAACTGTTTTTCCGAAGGTTATCTCAATTTGTATTAACACACTTGTAACTATTTCAGAAATTGAATTTGAGACAGGCCCAATAATCAGTAATGGTTGAATCAGTAAAACATTTCCTCACATAATGGAAGGCTCCACTTCGATTCCACGTCACTGTAAACATATTTTTGAATTTCACTGAATAGGCTATCTATCTTAAAAACATTGAAGAATATATGAATTATATATATAAGGGATGCAAATAAGCAACAAAATTTTACTAGCCCAAGAAAAATAGCTACTAGCCCACACATAGAAATAATTTACTTAGCTTCGGTGTAATATTAAATACTCGCCCGCACCGATGAACCACTCGCCCCGGGCGAGTGGTTATATGCATCCCTGATATATATTATTGACCCACTATCCCAAGACTGAATTTTTTGGAAGAAACCCTGAGACTGTGTTTAGCAAAAAGCCTTAATCAGTAAAACAAAAAAGAAACGCCTGGATTAAGAGATAGACTCCGATCTAATGTCCCTGAAAGTAACGGCAACGGGAGTCGATGTATTGACTGACTACATGTCATCGAACTGAAAGCCATATGGCCGGTCACAGTATCTTATGAACTGTAAAACCAAGGATTTACACATTTGTGACTGCATCCTGTTGTATAAAGGGCATTAGGTAATAAGAATATTGAACTAAAATATTTCATTTTAATATTTAAAGTAGTATTACCAAGGATAAGGCTCATTGGCATTATAAGAAATCAAAGCGCCTTATATCGGAGGAATGTGAATGGACGTATACAAGGTATCTTGTTGTGACGTAACTGGAGATACAAAAAAAAAAAAAAAAAGCAGGCTTTTATGAGATGGAGCTTCTTTCCAAAGAAGTTAGATTTTTTGGTGAGGAGAAACGTAAAGAAATTCTTTTGTGACATTTTACAGTATTCTTATTCAAGTCTTACCTTTGTTTTCCTGTAGTTGATTCTACAATTAAAAAAAAATGCCTTCATATTCACTATTTTGAATCTTTTGTTCAGTCCGAGGCTGGCTGGCTATCTTCATAGGTTTTTGAACTGGAATTTCATTGGTTGCCAGCAAATGTAAGGCATGCAACCCAACATATCACAAGGATTATGTTGATTGGCTAACCACTTTTTTTTTTAAAGTTCCTGAAAGTTTATAAATCTGTCGCGCGTGTTGCCTAAATTCAAACTGCCAGACAAGAAAAAGCATTAGCTACATACATAGATAATTTTTGTTCCCCGTAATCTTCTATATAAAATGTGGCTCTCTTTCTCTGGCTCAAGAAAAAGCTTAAGTTTTAGTTTATGCATATATTCTAAATAACAATTATGTTTCGCATAGTTTAACTACCACATGTTCAGAACAGTGTAATTGCGTCAGCAAATTTGCCCTTTTTCTTCCCCATCAAATGATCAAATTATCTTTGATTATTGAGCTTCGTTCTTTTTTTTTTTTTTTTTTTCAGAATGCAGTAGCTGGATACTTTTTTCGTGTTGTAACGGGAAAGAAAAGATTATTCATCTACTGCAAATCTTTAATTTTGAGCTTACCATATATACATCCTTCTAAACTACAGGAGAAAGAAACTGGTCATCCTATCATTTGCTCTTCTGGCTTAGTAGCACCACTTACCAATCTGGAATTCACACTTGGGGAGAATATTCAAAAGCAGGAGCGTCTCTACACTTTTGTCACAAAGTCACGTACCTTAACAATTAATACAAAGAAAAATGGGGAGAGTAGATTTATGTAAAATATTTGAATCTCCTTCCCCCTTAGAATATCAATTTCACTGAAAGTGTAATGGTCAAATAGCCAATATGTGATTCGCTTCTTGATTAATTCTTAAGGAGAGACCCCCTGATGAAGCTTGCAGTACCCAAACCAAGTAAAATATAGGTGAAAGGAAAGGATAAATTCAAACTACATTTCCTCAAACTAGCATGATTTTTTTTTTTAATTTTTGTTACACGTATATGAGGTGTCCGTCTACAAGGGAATCAAGTCCATTTTTGGTCATTTTGGACGTAATGGACATATTTCATCTATAAGATCTCTTCTGAAGCTCGGAGCTTAAAAGATTCATGCCCAAATTTTGCAAATAATTCTTATAATGTAAAAACCAGTGTTCATTTTTCTATGTACTCTATACCAGAGATGGGATGGGTCAATGAAAACTTGACCCACGACTCACTGATCCATGACCCACCATGACTCACTCGTGAGATACTCCATTCTTTGGGGGGGGGAATCAGATCCCTACTCCCTCTGGCATATGGAACCCGGAGGTTCAATGCCGCGTTCACAAAAGCTCTCCACTGACTTTTATCCTTAGCCAACTGGATTCAGTTTCTACTTTGTATTCCTATCTCTGCGAGATCCATCTTAATATTGTTCTATCATCTGCGCCTAGGTCTTCTAATTGTCGTTTTCCGATGGGTCTTCCAGTCAAGACTTTGAACGTGTTTCTACTTTCTTCCATTCTAGCTACATGACCTGCCCACCTAAGCCTCCTAGACTTGACGACCCTGACAATGTTGGGTAAACCGTATAATTTATGTAGTTCCTCGTTATGAAGTTTCCGCCATTTCCCATTCCCGTTCCTCTTGGGTCTGAATATTCGTCTCAGGATCTTGTTCTCAAATACTTTCAGTCTATGTTCTTCCCGCAGAGTAAGCGACCATGTTTCGCAACCATACAGAACTACAGGCATGATTATCGTTTTATATATTTTAAGCTTCAAATTCCTCGACAGAATTCGCGACGACAAGAGATTTTGAACCGAATAGTAACACGAATTCCCTGCTTTTAGTCGACATTTAATTTCTTCGTGAATATGATTTTCGTCTGTTAATATTGATCCTAGATATTTGAAAGTATCAAAAGTATTATTTAATATTTTAACGCATCCATAATTTGCCGTATTACGGTCCCGACACACTTCCATGTATTTAGTTTTCTCTGCATTTACTTCTAAACCCATGTCCTTGTAAGCGTTTAATAAGATCTCTGTATTTCTTCCTATTGTTCTCCTGTCATCCCCTATTAAATTTACATCATCAGCATATGCCATAACCTGGTGAATGCCGTTCAACTCTAGGCCCTGGTTTCTATCTTTGATTTTCCTTCTAGCATATTCCAGAACAAAGTTAAACAATAATGGCGACAACACACCTCCTTGTTTCAGGCCATTTTTGACGTGAAAGCTCATGGACAAAAATTTTCCTACCCGGACTTTACTTTGGGATTCATTTAAACATATCTTAATTAATCTAATTAGCTTTCTCGGTATTCCTAGTTCTGTAAGAACGTTGTATAATGTTTCTTCCTCTTTAGCATGTGTATTAGTATAATGAAAGCGATACTATAACATCTCAGTTGCGATTGCGGCCTAACTATATACCAAAAGTCAATTCAGTTGGCTTTGCCGTTTGGGCGTACTGATTACACACACATAGTTATATTCAATGTTTTATGCAGATGTCCATAAAGTCTGGGTACATATTAAAAAGCACATTTTAATCAACTTAATGTTAATGAATAATATTTTCAACATGATTTCCCTGCTGTTTAATGCATAATTTGATGCGCTTTGCAGGATTAAGGGGAACTCGATGGAATAGGTCTGAATTGCCGTCGATTTCAGCAGACTGACTGGCAATGCGTTCTGTCAGGTGGTTTAAATTTCTAATCTTCATCGAGTAAACTTTCTCTTTCAGCAAACCCCAGGGGAGAAAGTCTGGCGAACGAGGGGCACTCCACATAACCTCTTTTACCAATCCAGTGAAGAAAACTGTCATTCATCCACTCTAACAGCTGGAACAAAATGGGAAGGGACCCCATCCTGCTGAAACCAGTCTGAAAGTTTCTCACCCAAACTCTCAATTTGAGGCATCAATTTGTCTCTCACCATGTTCAGATAAGTCTCACCCGTTACATGTTCATCAAAGAAGAAAGGTCCTAACACATGGGCTTTTCACAAGCCACACCACACCATCACTTTTTGGCAGCTCTGTTATTTGGATGGATTCATCCAATGTGGATTGCCTTGAGACTAGTATCCAAGATTTTGTCTGTTCACTTCACCATTGACACTGAACGACACACAGTCTTTAGTAAAATTGATATTTTCATAAAATTTATCTACAAACCATTCACACATCTGTATGCGTCTATCGCGGTCATCTTCATTTAAGTAATGCAATATCTGTAACTTGTACCGATGAAACTTCTCCTCTGACAGGATTCTGTGGATGGTTGACCTTGGAACACCCAACTCCGTGGGTGTTCGACGAAGCGATTTCTTTGGGCTGGCATACATCTTAGCCAAGACAACCTCTTTCGTTTCATCTGAAATCTTTGGTCGTCCGGAAACGGGGTTTGTCCAACACACTGTCTGTTTCTTTAAACTTGGTGGTTAATTTCCCGACGGCAGTAAAACAAATAGGTTGACGATGAGGATGTCAAAGGTTAAATTCTTCCGCAATATTGCGATACAACCATCCTTCTCGTCCACTTAAGAGTACCAATCGACTCGTTCTTCTTTAGACAGAGCCGTCATTTAATGTGAAAAAAACAAAAACAAATTATTAGAATTCCCTATGTACCCAGACTTTATGGACACACTATATAATAATTCACATATTAGAGGTGGTTGAAAATATACTTTTTCTAGTAGTCATCTCGTCAAAAACCAAACAGTCTGTGTCTCGAAAGCCAAGTAGTAAGTCCTATTGCTATTATTAAAATTACAAATATCAACATCCAAAAGTGGTTGAAGTTCTTTTTTCACTTGGGTATACCCATTTGAGGTAAGTATACCCTAAATAGAAACAAATGAAAAGGAAAGAAAAATGGATGCCTTGAAAGTAAAACATAGACAAAGTTACCAGTGTTTAGAAGATGCTGTCTATAATGAATGCACTGTGCAGAGTGGGTCGATGGGTCATAGTAAGTGGTGGGTCGCAGTTTGTCACGTCCTGTTGACCCACGATCCACTGACAAACTCAAAAAGCTTGACCCACTTGATGCACAACTCACTGACTCACACCATCTCTGTACCGTATATGTCTCCATTGGAAGACAACGTAAGAGATCAAAATGGAAGCAAATAAATAATAATAATAAAAAAAAATCAAGTATACTCTGTGATAGCCGTTTGGGATGAGCATTAATTTCTTTAGATTAGATTATTTTGATAACAGATTACGGAAGCATTTATAGTTATCGTTTCGTACTTTTATTTGAAGAATATTTGATTGATTTGAAGTTTAATGGAGACGTCGAAAGAATATCAATTCAACAACTTTCTTATGGATATCTTCCAGATAAAATACAAATTTGTTTGTTCATAATATCAGCGTGAAGTAAGTCAAAGTGTGAGCTAATGTATCTAAATAACTGTCAACAATAACAAACCTACGTTACATTAACAAAAAAAAAAAAAAAAAAAAAAAAGGAAAGAAAAAAGTTCATTCAGAATTTATTTTACTTGTTAAACACAAAAAATTAGGAATTTTCCTCTTGGATTATCAGGGATTACAATATATATAACAGTAACCTTGCATTTTATTTTATTTTATTTTTTTTTAAACATTTTCAATGTTGTTTCTGTGTTACGCACATGCCTTTTTTTCTAATATAAGTATCAATTTCACGATAGGACACACGTGATTGACATGTGCAGCCTTCGAATTCGTTGGCAGGCAGTCTGTTGGCAATAAACCATAAACAGCACTCGTATATATATATATATATATATATATATATATATATATATATATATATATATATATATATATATATATATATATATATATATAACATGATTTTGACCTTTATCAATCATATAAATGCATTATTCGTTGATTTCTTGGTATCAGCCTCTTTTCCTTAACTCATTGCACAAATCGCAATATTTGACGTTATATATATATATATATATATATATATATATATATATATATATATATATATATATATATATATATATACAATGTGGGGAAGGGGTAGGGGGAGATACATAAAAATAAATAAAATTGAAAGTGACTACGTTTGTGACTTAATAACTGTTAAACCACACGACCGATCTCGATCAAATTTTTAACATAGATGAGGTTCAGGCTTGCGATGGTTTTTAACGTTTCACTTTGACAGTGTAACTTTAGGGTTGGGGAAAAAGATATTAAAATGATCGAGAATGACCGATATTAATGTCGAATCCAGAGTTTTCGGAGTCGTTGAAATGAACAGTGACATTTCCGATGCCGTTTGATTCCAAATTCAACCCCGCAAGTTGCGGAGGGGGAGTGGTCGAAAATGACTGATATTAGTCGAATTCATAGTTTTCGGGATCGCTGAGACGAATAGTGATACTTCTGATGCTGCTTAAATTCATATTCAGCTCTTTATGTTTAAAATAGTCCAATGGTTCTCAACCGATGTGTCGCAACACGTTGGTATGTCACGCAGTCCCCTAATATGGGTCCCGAAATTTTAGAATGTAAAAATCATGAAGAATTTAATAATAATTAGTTAAAATCGAGACAGATTGTACGAGTCAGCGGTAGCAATAATGTTCAGTGCTATATAGAATCATAAGAATAAATGGTTTCACTATTATAATAGATATTATTATTATTATTATTATTATTATTATTATTATTATTATTATTATTATTATTATATTATTATTATTATTATTATTATTATTATTATTATTATTATTATTATTATTATTATTATTATTATTATTATTATTATTATTATTACAGCATTTATATCATAATAAAAATATGGAATAAATGTGTCGCGATGTCCTGATGTTCAGTAAAGTGTGGCGTCAGCGAAAAAAGGTTGAGGACCACTGTTATAGTCTCTCATTTAAAGCGGCAATAGTTAATTTTGGTCATCAATTAACGGGAATAAAACGTTGAGTGGCCTATTCGACAATGTTATTGTTTCTTTGTCCAAAGCTCTGTAGGTAACAAACGGAAAAACAAAGAAACAAGTAACCTCACTACAGTATATTTTGTAGGTGAAATTTTTGTTATCGCCTAGTGCAAAGATTACAGATAATTCTTATCACTAATATGGGGTTTCTTTTTCTCCCTTTTTTGATATTGAGTCTGATAAAAATACTTATCAGAAATTATGATAATGGTTAACAAAGACGATGTAACTATCTATATGTATATGCTTGTTTTAATCTTCTAAGTGCGTGTGATTCACTAGTGTCATATCAAGTGTTGCCAGAAGGGGCAAGATTGCCCACTGACATAAAAGTTTTGGACTTTTTATTAGTATATTAGTGTACAATTTATTAAAAGATGTGTTTCTCAAACTCAGGAAGGGGCAATTCCTCCTCCTGCTCTCCCCAAGGGGCCCTCCTGCTATGATTGTTATCCAAGATCTTTATTTTATTTATTATTATTATTTTTTTTTTAAGTTTGATATCACAATTATTAGCATGTATGTTGGCCGCAGATATGTTTCTCTCAATACTGACATAAGTTCTTGACAATTCTATGTAGCTCCAGGTGGCAAGATTATTCAGGAATCAATTATTACACGAGGTATACTCATACGTAAAAAGAAAAGAAAAGAACGAAATAATTGGGACTACTTTTAACTTACCACAGAGGCATGGTTTGGATCAATTCTCTTCGTAGTAGACAAACGTTTATCAGTATAAATCAATAATCTCCTTATTTCTCCTCATCTCAAGAACACTGGTTTTTTTTTCTATACTGCTGCTGCTCCTTGATACTACTACTACTACTACTACTACTACTACTACTACTACTACTACTACTACTACTACTACTACTACTAATAATAATAATAATAATAATAATAATAATAATAATAATAATAATAATAATAAAGTCAGATTTATCGAGAGCCTTTGGCTACAATACTAATTTGGAGCATAATAACAGTAGGATGAATATACGAGAGCCTTCCACAAAATAATGTCCGTTTGCGCATTGCCACTACGCACACAGCTTACATACATAATCAGTGGTAGAGCGTTCACCTTTGGTGCATGGGGTCTCTGGTTCAACCCCAGCTCGCTCCGTGTGGATTTTGTGGTGGACAAACACCGCGCTCGTCGGTTTTCTCGGAGTTATCCCGTTTCCTCCCAATTTCTTCATTTCACCATTTCATTCATTCCTCATCATCACCGTCTCCTTTAGCTTAACCGGCATAAAAGTGGGACGTAAAACACCAACATTACATTTCATTTTCATTTTCATAGCACCGCAAATTATAATAGTAAAAATAAGAGTTTGCTTTGTCAGATTTTATTTTTATTTAAATTATACATGCTTCCAAAGCCAGAATGGACAATATTCAAACACATTTATTTTCTTCTTTTTTTCTGTCTTCTTGTTCACGCGGAATCGATATTTTTCATTCTTCGCTTCGATCTTGCTCGGTCCAAAACATCATAAGTCCGTAGTCACAGAAGCTATCCAACTTATTTTTGATCTTCCTCTTTTACCTTCTACTTTCATCTGCTTAGTCATAATTTCTTCTCATAACATGACCATACCATTGTAATCTTCTCTCTTGTATATACTACCTTCAACATCTCAGTCACTTTAACGCTACTCCTATTATTTGGTTTCTGATTTTACCCAACCTGTAACTCCACATTCGACTGAGCCATTTTCATTTCAACCACACCTAGTTTCTTCTCTTGCGTCTTCTTGATTCCCCAAGTTTCTGTTCTATACAGCATTGCAGGTCTCACAACGGCTTTGTAGTCTTCTTTCTGCCTGTCACCTTGACACCTATCTGTTTATCACAAAGAGTAGTTGGATTTTCTTTCAGTTTATTGACCCCACCTCAAATCTGTGCTCAATTTGTGCTCTAGACTCCAATTTTATTCATAATGGAACCTATAGGTCCTGTCCTTATATCTGTACGGTTTCCTCAGACATCATATAACATAGATTATTAAAAATATGTTTCAGAGGGTCAAATCTTAATTTAATACACTTTGAGAGTTTAAACTCAATATTATGTTGTTTTTTTAATAGCATCTTTCGATAATTGAAAAAAAAAAACAATAAATGAAATCTTTAAGTTTTACGACCTACAGTTATGCCGATTAGGCTAAAGGAGAGGGTGATTATGAGAAATGAATGAAAATGGTGGAATGAAGAAAGTAGGAGGAAACGCGACAACTCCGAGAAAACCTATGTACACAGTGTTTGTCCAGCACAAAGTTCACTTGGCGCGAGCTGGGATCGAACCAAGAACACCATGCACCAGAGGTAAATGCCAACAAGGTTCCATCTTTTGATAATTAAAAAATATAATTTTATTATACTTGTATTTTTACTAAATTTAATTCTGTTTAATTAATTAATTAATTTGTATAGTTCTAGATATACTACGTTGCCCATTTTCCACCGAAGCATGTAACAACATCACTTTGGAGTGGGAGACCCGGGTTCGTTTCCCGGCGGGAGCTCATGTGGTTGGGGTTCCACGTTAATCAGTAGGTCCACGTCTCATATAGCCTCGCTGCTGAACGGTACGTTAAACTCCAAATCATTATCATTATGTAACAACATCAAATAAGAAATATATATATCAAACAGTTTAACAGCAAAATATCAAAATAATATCCACATAGCACACTACGTCCCTGGGATGTCTCATTTTGATCCCAATCATCCCATTCGGTTCCCGGGATTACTTCTGTAAATACTGTTGTATTTTATAAGAGGATTTTATAATAAACCTGAGTGGAAGTCGATTCCGGACTCTAATTCGATTCCCGGCGGGAGCTCATGTGGTCCGGGTTCCACGTTAATCGGTAGGTTCCGTCTCATATAGCCTCTCTACTGAAAGGAACGTTAAACCCCAAATAAATTCAACTCCGGACTCTAATGTTTCTTCACCTAGTTCTACCCATTCCCACAAAGGGAAGAATTTTACAATATAAATTAAGTAATTCTGATAGGTAGGCGCACAATTAAGATTTGTGTCACCAGGGGCAAACACGAAATTCAGCGCCCCAATTGCCCTTTTAGGCGCCCCTCCAATCACACGCCCAGCGTATAATCCCCACATACTCCATCCTAGTTGCGGCCCTGCTCATGCATCTCTTGGTACTCCCTAGTTTATCCATACACACACACACACACACACACACACACACACACACACACACACACACATAAAAGTGTAGCATATAAACTGAGCTAGTTTTATGTATTTAGATTTAAACAACATGAAAAAATAAACATGTTTAGTGAATATATATATATATATGAGTAGACAGAAACAAGTACTTTTGTGAATTTGTGAATGACAGGTAATTGATATGACGTGTCATTAAACGCAGGCCGTTGTGCAGATGACTTTAATGATTCCAGTAATTGCAGAAACGAATGAAAAGCGAACGCGTATTGGTCCTTTTTGAATTCAGTTTACTACTTGCGATAAAATGCATTTTGTGTAGGATAGTGTCGGCAATGAGAAAGCGTCTCCCATTCATAGTTGTACGTAATAGACGGATATATATATAGGTTGTTCGTTAAAACTACCTAGTGTCTATAAAGTCTTGAAGAATGCCACTATTGTTTTCTAAGCACACGCTAAGGGAAGACAGCTCTATAATAATGGAATTGATTGTAGATAGTCTCTCTTTGCATAGATGAGCACCCTCAGTTATTTTGCTTTCATAGAGGTCTTCCTCGTCATGGGCGCCGATCCTGGGGGCCCCGAGGGGTCCCGAGCCCCCCCAAAGCTCATATGGGTCCCCTCATTGTATTTGTAAATTTATAATATTTGGCATAATTTGAATGCAATTTGTCTGAAAAATCCTCATATATGCTTTCTGCATCTGAATGCCCCCCCCCAAATTTGCAGATAAATTGGCGCCCTTGTCCTCGGTCCTCACCCTCACTTCAGTACGTCCAGGGCTTTTTTTTTTTTTTTTTTTTTTTGAAAAGGCAAAAACAATAATTTTGTGTGGGAATAAGGGCCACTAAAAATGGCGAGATTTTGTTTTTGTCACTCATCATAAGGAGATCAATATTATGTGACAATAAGGGCGAGTAGTGTTGTCGACAGAATAAGAAGTATTTTCCAATTCGAAACTAGACGAGAATTCTCGAAAATTTCTTTCTCGTCTCGTCTTGATTCTGTGATAGCTTTTATTGTCCCCTCTTGTCTCGTCTCAGTTTGTAAACTTATGCCAGTAAAATGTATTCTCCAATATTTTCTTAATACTTCCTAGAAGTTATCAGAATCCTTTTGCGTGACGAGAGGTCAATGAAGCGTGTATTATAACAACATTTAGATCATATTTCTTTTTTAAGTATATTGTATACTTCTCAAAGATAAGGGTGACGATATAAAAGACGTTTTTACCAAGAAGTGGAACGGATATTTGACCAACTCCCGCGATACCATATGAAGATTCTATTAGGGGTTTCAATGCGAAGATAGGAAGAGAGGATATTTTCAAACCGATTATAGGGAACGAAAGTCTGCATAAGGAAAGTAATGACAACGGTGTTAGACTCGTGAACTTTGCAACATCCAAAAACCTAATCGTGAAGAGTACAAAATTCCCACATTGCGACGTTCATAAATACACTTGGACATCACGAGACGGAAAAACACATAATCAAATTGATCACGTTTTAGTAGATAAAAGAAGGCAATCTAGTATAATTGATGTCCGGTCGTTTAGAGGGGCTGATTGTGACACTGACCACTACCTGGTAGCAGCGATAATACGAGAGAGGTTATCGTTGAATAAAGGTAATATTCAATGTCCGAAAACGAAAAGATTTAACTTAAAGAAATTAGAAGAGAGCCAGGTAAGAGAGAAATACCAGATTGAAGTTTCGAATAGATTCTCGGTTTTAGAAGACTCGGAGTGCACTAGTGTTGAGGATACTTGGATTGAAATTAGAAATAACATTAAAAGTTCAGCAAAAGAAAAATTGGGACACGCGGAAATATGTAGGAACAAACCATGGTTCGACCAGGAATGCATTAAACTAGCAGAGAAGAGAAAACAAGCAAAATTACGCTGGCTACAAAATCCGAATGAAATGACTACACAAAATTTCGCAGATATCAGGCGGGAAACTTCCAAAACTTTTAGAACAAAGAAACGCGATTTTTTGAAAGCTAAAATTAAGGAACTCGAAGATAACAGTACAAATAAAAATATTCGGGACATGTATAAGGGAATCAGCGAATTTAAGAAAGGCTATCAACCTCGTGCTTATATATTAAAGAAATCTGACGGAACAGTTCTCACTGATACGGATAGCCTCTTAAATAGATGGAAAGATTTCTTTGACGATTTGCTGAACACGCAGCCAAAAACTAGTGTTCGTGGAGAAAAGGAGATACACACCGCAGAACCGTATATTCTAGAACCCAATCGAATAGAAGTAGAAACCGCTATAAAGAAATTAAAGAAACACAAATCCCCCGGTGTAGATGCAATTCCGGCTGAGTTAATTTTAGCTGGAGGCGAGAAATTGTGGAACAAGATACACAAACTCATTCTCCTTATCTGGAACAAGGAAGAATTGCCATAAGAGTGGAAAGAATCAATCATTGTTCCAATTCACAAGAAAGGCGACAAACTGACTGTAATAATTATCGAGGCATCTCTCTTTTGTCAACATCCTATAAACTCCTTTCAAATATTCTATTAGCAAGATTGACCCCATTCGCAGATGAAATTATTGGAGATTATCAGTGCGGATTTAGACGAAATCGATCAACTATCGACCAAATATTTACCATTCGCCAAAAACTCGAAAAAAAAAGTGGGAATACAATACCCCGGTACGTCAATTAGTTATTGATTTCAAAAACGCGTACGACTCGGTTAGGACAGAAACATTATACAACGTTCTTACAGAACTTGGAATACCGAGAAAGCTAATTAGATTAATTAAGATATGTTTAAATGAATCCCAAAGTAAAGTCCGGATAGGAAAATTTTTGTCCACGAGCTTTCACGTCGAAAATGGCCTGAAACAAGGAGATGCGTTATCGCCATTATTATTTAACTTTGTGCTGGAATACGCCATAAGGAAAATCAAAGATAGAAACCAGGGCCTAGAGTTGAACAGTATTCACCAGGTTATGGCATATGCTGATGATGTAAATTTAATAGGTAATGATAGGAGAACAATAGAAAGAAATGCAGAGATCTTATTAAACGCTTGCAGGAACATGGGTTTAGAAGTAAATGCAGGGAAAACTAAATACATGGAAGTGCGTCGGGACCGTAATATGGTAAATCGTGGAGGCGTTAAAATACTAAATAATACTTTTGATAAAGTGGTTACTTTCAAATATTTAGGATCAATATTAACAGACGAAAATCACATTCACGAAGAAATTAAATGTCGACTAAAACCAGGGAATTCGTGTTACTATTCGGTTCAAAATCTCTTGTCGTCGCGAATTCTGTCGAAGAATTTGAAGCTTAAAATATATAAAACAATAATCATTCCTGTTGTTCTGTATGGTTGCGAAACGTGGTTGCTTACTCTGAGGGAAGAACATAGACTGAAAGTATTTGAGAATAGGATCCTGAGAAGAATATTCGGACCCAAGAGGAACGAGAATGGGGAATGGAGGAAACTTCATAACGAGGAACTACATAATTTATACATTTTCCCACCATTGTTAGGGTCGTCAAGTCTAGGAGGCTCAGATGGGCAGGTCATGTAGCTAGAATGGAAGAAAGTAGAAACGCTTTCAAAGTCTTGACTGGAAGACCAATCGGAAAACTACCATTAGGAAGACCTAGGGGCAGATGGGAGGACAATATTAAGATGGATCTCGCAGAGATAGGAATACAAAGTAGAAACTGGATGCAATTAGCTAAGGATAGAAGTCAGTGGAGAGCTTTTGTGAACGCAGCATTGAACCTCCGGGTTCCATAGGCCATAGAGTTAGTTAGTTTGTTTGTTTGTAGACTTCTCTTCACAAAAACCTAAAATTCCTTTCAGAGACTAAGTTCAAAAAAGTTAGCCTAGATCAATCATAATTCCCACTGATCTGTACAGAGGTAATTGCATTTTCTCTCCGTTCTGTATATAGACACTAGCTACAAGAAAGTACTTGTGCCGACGGTAGCCGAGCATAGAGAAACATTAAGAACGCCTACAATCTATCCGCGACCCCTGGAGTGACGTGGCCTAACAACTGACGTAGAAAAACGCACTTATCGTTTCCGGAGTTCGTAAGGTTCTTTTGAATTCCAAATTTTGAACGTCTTTATTTTTTGTATATACATTTAGCATTTACTTGACCGATACTTCTGTCGGACCATAGTTCTTCCCCAAACTGGGGGGGGGGAATGGTGGTTTAATAATAGTGCATTTTCTTCTGATGCGAGGAGTCCCCCGTTAGATCCAAGACCACGAAACGTCGTGACGAACAACATTGTGTCTGTAATAGGGATGGCCTTTTTCGAAAAATCTGTTTTTCAATTTTCGGAAATTTCATTTTCCGTTTTTCGTTTTTCGCTTTTTCGAAAAATTTTTTGTTTTGTCGAAAAAATTTTCGTTTTTAGTTTTTCGAAAAAAAAATCGTTTTTCGTTTTTTCGAAAAAATTTTCGTTTTCGTTTTCCGAAAAATTTTTCGTTTTTCGTTTTCCGAAAAATTTGTTTTTCGTTTTTCGAAAAATTTTTCGTTTTTCGTTTTTTGAAAAAAATTTCGTTTTTCGTTTTCGAAAAAATGTGGCCATCCCTAGTCTGTAACTTTTATCGGGGATTTCCCGTTTTCCTCTCCACTCTCACTCCACGGATTCTTTCGCAATATGAGGTGGTATCGTAAAGTTTTAATTGTCACCAGGAAGTTATTAAGACATGATTATGAAATTTTGTCAGTGTTATGCTTGGTCCTTATTTGCATGATGTTAAGGAAATTAGCTCCTAATGATTGTTAGTTTTTTACAGGCTGTGACAAAAGTGACCAAATTGCAAGATGGATAAGATTGAGGCTCGCAGTGTGATAAAGTTCCTGCATTTGAAGGGTAATAATTCTAGACGAATTCATGACGAGAGGAAGGTTGTGTTGCCCATTTTATGACACCATTGTAAAGTGGAAAAGGAAATTTCAAACTGATCATATGTCCCTCACAGATGACCCAAGATCACCACCATCCCTGACGGACGATGGGGCCACTGTGAAGAAAGTGTAGTGTTTAATCCTCGAAGACAGACGTGTAACCATCCAAACGATTATGAATGAGACTGGTCTCAGTTATTGAAGTGTGTGGAAAAATTATCCATGGCGAACTACACATGTCTAAGGCATCTGCGCACTGGGTTCCTTGTTTGTTGACACCTTTCCAGAAGCACCATCTCATTCACTTCAAGTTGCTGTCGACAAAGAAAGGACGTATGGCTTCCAGGTATTACAGCATTTGCCGTATTCTCCAGACTTCGCACCCAGTGACTTTTTCTTTTCCTCAAATGAAGAATCCGTTGCGTGGTTGCCATTTTAACAACACAGATGACGTTATTCATGAGGTGGAAGAGTGGTTTAAAACACAATACAGACTTCCATAATGACGGTATTCATAAAATGAAGGAACGCTGGGAAAAACGTATAAATCTGGGTGGTGACTATTAATACTATTAATACATAACTACAAATCACAAAATCCGTGCTTCCTGTTTTTTTTTTTTTTTTTTTTTTTTTTTTTTACTATGATTAAAATTTTACGATAACCCCTCGTAATTAACTTTGGTTATCATCCGTCTCCATTAGTCTAAATGGGATAATTGGTGAGACGTTAAAGATTTCGTTTCATTTCAGTTCTTCCTCTAAGAGTTTGTTCTGTTCTGAGTAAAGTAGACTAATCAAACATATGCGTCTCTCCTTCTTTCAAATTCTAACAATGTTCTTCTACCATTAAGATGTACTATGATTTTCGTTCGTTGAAATATTGTACTCTGTTGTACTTTATTTTCCTCATTCGACTTTTGATTAAATACCCCAGGAATTCTACAGTTTCTTTGGAGGTCTCCCTTGCTCGTGACCAATTATGCGTTAGTGAAATATATGATTACAAATAATGGACATTTTTTTATAGGCCTACCTGACTTCGATCCGACACTTTGTTCTCGAGTTATGGCTCTTTTGGCTTTTCTTTTCTTTTTCTTTCTTTCTTTTTTTTTTGTTTTTTAATACAAATTTTCGGCTGGACGTAGTGCCGAAAGGAAGTGTTTCTGTACCTAGGTTAATCTACACTTTTTATCTTGTCTTGGTGTCAGGAATCATCTCCCAAACTTTGCCAGTTCTTTTGAAATAACGCTATAGATACAGATATATCTCTTCTTCTTTCTCTCTTCAACCGTAGGTTGGTGGGCAACATGGAAATTAAAAAAAAAAAAAAATGTTCCTTGCGAGAGTTGTTTTAGACTTTGATAAGATCTCTTCTTTGTAACTGCGTCTAGATATTCTACCCTTGGTCTTCCTCTTCCTGGTTTTCCTTCTGCCTTTCCCTCTACCAACACGGTGATCCAAACGGAGTTCCGAATAAGATGGTCAAACATGCTGTTTCTTCTTTTTCCTATTATCTTCATGAATGGTCGTCTTTTCATTAGCTTCCTTTGCTACGTCTTCATTCCTTTTCCTTTCGGTCCATAATATGCACAGCATTCTGCGCCAACACGAGATACAAATTTCCTCAAATATGACTCTCATGATTTTGTTACAATCTCAAAACAAATATTTCATTAATAAAGCTAATATATCGCATAATGAAAAGTCCACGAAAGGTAGTTTACTTTTCGGGGTAAGTTTTCTTCGGAGGAAGTTTAAAAAAAAAAGTCTATTCGTATTTCATGAATAAATATTTCAAGAATAACTGCAGCTCAATGTGATTTAATTAAAGAAATTGTAGCGAGAAAATTTAGTGTGGCGGCTCGTACCTTTTATTGAATTGGGGGGGGGGTGTAGAATAAGAGTAGGCCTATATTATATCCATTTGAAACATAAGAGCGAAAATCAGAGATAGATTGCAGCACCTGTTACGTAGAACAAATTTTCTAATATTACATCCAGTGCAAATAACAAGTGCCGATATGGAATGCAAGTGCATTTGCAAAACAATGTTCACATATAAATATATATTCATACACAGGTGAGCAACGTTGTTCATATATGCTATATAAATATCTGGATTTTTTTTTCAAATACCTGTGCTGTCACCCGGAACTCAAGCTGTTCGCTGGAAAACCTCTCAAAAGCATTAACTTGTGACGTCAGTGTTCACTTTCACTTTTATACGATCAACCCACACGTAAAACAGCCCGTGCGCACAACATTCCTTTCACTTCATTGAAAACAGCTAACTAATCTCCTCAAGTCGCCTTACGCAAGTCGGTACCAGCTGAGTCTTACCCACAAAAGTATATAGCAAATACGTGTAGATATATATATATATCGAAAAAAAAAAAGTTTTCACTCAAATACTTTGGTAGGCTTTAAAAAAGAATCCACACAGACAATAGCACTTCTTTCATAAGTTTTGCCTTTCTTGGATTGTTGTAATCACATCTAGATTTTTCTTTATTTTTTTCATTCGTTACTGATTGAATTCATTTTTTAAAAAGAAAAAAAGAAAAATACAAAATTTATCAATGAAAATTATATTATTAAGGTGAATGTAACAAAGCACAATTCTCCGAAAGATGGCAGCATCTATTCATACAGAGCGGCAATCATCGTCAACGCTAGCTTTAATTTCTTGGGTCAAGCAAGGGACAGAGATATTCTTTGGGGAGGAGCAGTTGTTTTTGTGTACCGTTAAAACTGGTGTTTAAACTTACGAGAAATGTTTCTCAGTTACGAAATTAGTATTTAAAAATCTGAGAGCAGATTTAAATAACCCCTCTGAATGTGTTACATATTCCAAAAGTTGCAGCTGTTAATAAGCATTAATAACAAATGTGAGAGCTTAAATGAAAAGAAGTCTTATCGGAAAACAGTTATCTCTAATCATCAGATGTATATTCATTTCACCAATCTGTCAATTACCGTAGGGACATTATGTATTGATAGTTTTTTTTCCCAAACTGTGTATCGCGCAGCCTCATATCCAGTGGCGTATTTACGATTTTGTTTCGGGGGGGGGCTTTGCTAACTTTCGGAGGGGGCTTTGCCTGAAAATGTGAAATTTTTGCAAAATATTTCATATGCTTTACTATAGTAAGTAAGATTTCGGGGGGGCTTAAGCCCGGAAGCCCCCCCTAAATACGCCACTGCTCATATCATATGTCGGGAAATTATAGAATTTTAAAATAATGCAGCATTTAATACTTACTTAAAAAAAAAATTGAGGCAGACTATACCAGTCTATGACCCCAGTGGCAGCAATACATTCAGTACGAATTAGAGTTGATGAATTGATTTTGAGTTTAACGTCCCTTTTCAGCAGCGAGGCTATGTGAGACGTGAACCTACTGATTAATGTGGAATCCCAATCATATAAGCTCCCGCCGGGAATCGAACCCGGGTCTTTACGCGAACCGTTTAGCCACGGATGAGCTTCAGTACGAATTAGAGTCACTAGTTAATACCATCTTATAGTTTTGTAGCACTGTTATTTAGATTATTAATAATAAAACATCAAACAATTGTGTCACGATGTCTTCAGGCAGAAAAATAAGTTGGTACCACTATATTGATATACAGATATAGTTCTTTTCTGAATATGAAACGAACTGTTTAAAACGGAAATATGACCCTGCCAGGATTCGAACCTGGAATCTTCTGATCCTCAATCAGACACGTTATCGATTGCGCAACTGGGCCACTTTTATACTGTTTTTTTTACCCAAATAATTTTCTGTACGTCTACCCATACATTCTTTCAAATAAAAGCTTATGATGAGCTCCTCCGTGGCTAAGCGGTTAGCGTACGCGCCTTTGGCGTGGGAGGACCGGGTTCGATTCCCGGCGGGAGCTCATGTGGTTCGGATTCCACGTTAATCAGTAGGTCCACGTCTCATATAGCCTCGCTGCTGAACGGGACGTTAAACTCAAAATCAACTCAACTCAAAAGCTTATGATGAATGTCTAGCAACAATTTTTAATTTCTCTCTGCACAAGGAAAGTTTGAAAAGTTTGCAGCATGAAGGAGAGCAGATAGATTAATATTAGTACAATTGGAGTATGTGATAGAGTGATTTTTGTATGTACTTCAATTCCAATTTGAGCACCATTGTAAATACTCTTTCTTCGGGTTAAACTTATTCAAACTTTCGCGCGAAAAAAAAAAAAACACAGCAGTTGGATCTTATTTCTTTGACTGGATTTGAGTCTAGCCACTCTGTCAGTAGCAAGGCTATACGAGACGTGGACCTGTATCTTAACATGGGTTCTCACCTTGAATCGAAGCCGGGGTCTCCCACGTCAAAGGCACGTACACTATCACCATGAGGAAGTTGAATGTTATTTCTTAAGCAAAACATTGTTTCAGGCTAAGTAAACTTGACTTGTGTCCTCTGAAGCGGTCAAGCACAGGTTGTTAACTACAAAACTAAAATATGATGTTACTTTTCTACCAATTGTAAGCACAAAGAGAAATTAAAAATGGTTTCTGAAAGCCGATCCTATAGTTTCTTTGCGAAAAACTTGTGACTGGAACAAGAAACCAAACGTGGCCCAGTGGCGCAATGGATAACGCGTCTGACTACGGATCAGAAGATTCCAGGTTCGAATCCTGGCTGGGTCGTGATTTTAACGCTTTATATTAGATTTAGATAATATTTTAAGTTTAATATTTCAATACACGATGTTCTTTCATATTGACAAATTACATTGACGGTTTGGTGAAAGGAATGTTGCACTTGATTTTGATTTCAGCATGTTATGGTTGGAAATAATATATTTTTCTTTCTTTTTTTAAGCCATAATTTTTAGGTTTCAAGTAACTACTTCTTTGGAAACCGTAGGGTTTAGGTTTCAAACAACGCTTTTGTTTGGGGTATGTGGAAGACAGGATCCTAAACTTAATGTTGTTTCAAATTATTATATTTATATATATATATGACATTCATTTCACCAAATCGTCAACGTAATCGGTGATGTATACGGGCATCATATATTAAATTCAATTACCTAAATATAGCAAAGAAGTATAAAATACCACGACCCAGCCAGGATTCGAACCTGGAATCTTCTGATCCGTAGTCAGACGCGTTATCCATTGCGCCACTGGGCCACGGTTTCTATGTATTTCTACTCATAGTTTTATGTTGGTGAAGAAAATTTATGGTCAACTTCTAGCAACCATCAAAAGATGATAAAGCCTCCTTGAAGTCGTTAGTGTATTAGATCGATTTTAAAGAAACTACTTTCTTACATAAATAAATTAAACAAACCTATGAAGATAGATTTCTATGTAATAACTTCAAAGATGTTTCATTTACTTGACAAAACATCTCATTGGAGACTAAAATCTAAAATCATCAGAAGTGGACATTGATCTAACGTAACACCGATAAAATTTGTAATAGATATTGTGTGCAGTGATGAAAATTTTCTGATTCATAAAAAACATATTCCACTTATTCCTACATCGTTGTTTATCCGCGATGTGAGGTGGAAAATTTTCTTCTATATTTTCCGGAAAATTTTCCGTTGTTAACAAATATCAGTGATCAAGTAACAATTCCTCAGCAATCATAAAATTGATTGAATTCATGTATAGAAATGTTAAAAAGTGAAAGATCGTTTAAAGAATCTGAAAATTTTCATGGCTCAGACAGTTTTCAGTACTATGTAGGAACAAGTGAAACAATTTTTCATCAATCGAAAAATTGTCTGTCCTGTACAGTGATGAAAATTTTCCGGAAAATTTTGAAGCGGAAAATTTTCCGATTCATAAAAACATACTCCACTTATTTCTACAAGTGGAGTATGTTTTTATGAATCGGAAAATATCCATGACTTTTAATAAATTGAAATTTTAAATAATAGAATGGGATATTTGTACTCTACGAACTAGATGTATGTTCTCTCCACTTTGCATATACACACGCACACACACACACACACACACAGAGAGAGAGAGAGAGAAAGGTTGAATTGAGTTGATTTTGAGTTTAACGTCCCTTTCATCAGCGAGACTATATAAGACGGGACCAACTGATTAACGTGGAATCCGACCTACATGAGCTGCCACTGGGAATCAAAGCCAGGTTTTCCATGCCAAAGGCGCGTATGCTAACCGCTTAGCAATGAAGGAGCTCACAGAAGAAGAAGAAGGGAGAGAGAAACACTGTGTAAAATTTTACTTCCCGACTTGAAATATTAGAAAATTTTCCGGTTCCCGAAAGCTAATTGGAAAATTATAATTGTAATTACCCTGATGATGAGAACGATGACAGCTCTCGAAACGTTGGCCTATCCACCAGTTTTCACCTGGCTGATTGCCCTAGAAGAACTTTATCAAATTATTATTTGTTGTTGACTAACTTTCCTCTACAGAAATTCAATTTTGTAGCTGAATGTGCAGTTAAATGTAGTGGAAAATGTTCCACCTAACATCACTATACATAATATCCAAAATTGCCCGGATTATGAAAAGTCTTTTCCACTTGTTTCTACCGTACATCATCATGAAAATTTTCCGATCTATAAAATTCCTTTCACTTGTTTCTACAGAGCAATAAAACTTTCCGATTCACAAAAAGTTGTTTTACTTTTTGCTTCAAAATGATGAAAACTTTCCGACTCATAAAAAGTTCTTCAATTTTTCCATATAAGACAGAAAATATTTCAATTCATGAAAAATTGTTTAACTTGTTCCTACATAGTACTGAAAATTGTCTGAGCCATGAAAATTTTCAGATTCTTTAAACGATCTTTCACTTTCTAACATTTCTATACATGAATTCAATCAATTTTATGATTGCTGAGGAATTGTTACTTGATTACTGAAATTGTTTTACAACGGAAAATTTTCCTGAAAAAATATAGCGGAAAATTTTCCACCTCACATCACTAATTGTGTGGTAACTGTTTTTACTGATGTAATGAACTTGAGATATGTCTTAAACGGCAAAAGCAAAAGTGTCAAAATCACAACCTAATTAGGATTCACAACTGATACTTCTGATCATTTGTCAGATACCTTACGCTATGCCCTTCGGATGGTAAATGTCAGATTGACTTACCAATAGCTTCTTCTCCAAAAAGGAATTTGATGACAAACATCCAGCAATCATACTCAGTTTCCCCTCTATATCTAGATATATGAATGGCGACTAACTTTGAAAGTAAGCTCACTTTTTCAGTCTTATAGTTAAATTAACTTCTCTTTTGACATAACTTTTATCAGAAAAGGATAAATTTTTAGTCAGATTTCATGAGAGAAAATGAAACAGAATTAGACATAAAACTACATAGGAATGTTAACTATCGTATGGACTAATATTAAAAATGTCTATTTCTATATTCAGGCTTCCAGTACTTAATTTATTTATTTGATACTTTAATCATCTAATCTTACCATTTCTGATACAGATATACTATAACCAGTGCTCGAAAAAAAAAGTATCCTTACCTAGGCGCCAGTTCTGAAAAGCAGATGCCATAATAAAGCAAATCAAGTTTGATTCATAGGCCCACATTGTTTGCTTTAGATTAACCAGGTGCCAAACCATGGTATCTCATGTCGCCATCGACTTCAGTCGAGCCCTGTGTATAGATATTGTGATACTTCGATTTTAAATGATTAAAAAAAAATACTATGCTGTACATTTATTTCGTTGTAAATTAAAACAGCTAATCCTTCCTTTAAAAGAACTAATCAAATTAGTCATTTCTCATCGCAATTATTCATTACATCGATACTTTTTGGGGTCATAGTAAGCTAATTACTTGCTTTAATTCAAATATTCCGACGACAGAAATACCATATCCAAACGATGCTCGGTTGTTTTTTGGCTTCATTGAGTGCATATGATGAAGATACGTATGGGCAGATCCTCTATTTTATAATATCATTGATATCCAAGGAGTTTTCATTATGGGATACGTGGCATGGAAAGCATCATAAAGAGAGTTTCACGGCCTGATCTTCAGATTTTGAAAATCCTTAGCAATTAGCATTTTATATTTGATCTAAGATTATTCCTTATATTACGTATACTTTCAGTGGTTCACACTGTATATACTTATTAAACTAATTAAATCATAAGATAATAAATGAGATATTTCGAACTGAAATGTTTGGTTTCCTCCCATCTTCTAGCCCATAAACTATAACAACATAAAGAAAAAACAAAAGATGTAAGTATGACTGGCCCAATGGCGCAATGGACAACGCGTCTGACTACGGATCAGAAGATTCCAGGTTCGAATCCTGGTTGGGTCGTAGTTTTTATTCTTTTGTCATGTTACAAGAAGAACTAAATTCAGTATATGAATACTTGATTTCCCACATATTATATCATATACCAGTACACAGAGACACCCACAGTTTTTTTTTTCAAGGGAGACTAATTCTAGGGAGGGTTGCAAATTGACACTGGAACAAAGACGTCAATCACACACACTTTGATTCACAACTGATCGTAATGCATAATATAAAATAACACTTATTTACTCATGTATCCTTATTGACTATAGCAAATAAACTATAATACTATAGTATTTAACATGTTAAGCGATGCGTAGGAATCATGAGACCTATAGTAAAGTTTCTGTAGGGACCGCGGAAGTCCCATGAGACCTAATAATTTTTTTGGTCAGAGTCTACAAATATACCAAGTTTGGTCAAGATCGAATAAGTTTAATCAATATAATGCAATATATAATATCCTTTCACTTAGTCCACACTTAAGTTTGATGGCAAATAATCTCGAACCAAAAGGGTACACACTATAAGATCACATACTCTTAATAATCTCGACAAGATTCTACCAATATACAACTTTGGTCAAAATCCAATGAATTTCGATTTTCTTAAAGAAACCTACGAACAATGACTCATACTATGACTATTATTTCAGACTAAGCTCATAAAGATCTACTAACATACCAAGTTTGGTTAACATCGGGTGAGTCCTATTGATTACATTTCAGTGAAATTTCTTGATTTTCATCAATTTGAAACGAATGACTGGAGAAACAAAGATCTGCTTACCATAATAAATGACAAGCGTACTAAACTTATCGAGATCTAAAACCATGCTAAGTTTGGTCAAGATCGGGTGATTTTCATGGATATTTTGGGTAACAGTCTATCACCAGTAGAAGCAAAAAAATAAAATAAAATAAAAATAAATAAATAAAAATAAAATAAAATAATAAAAATAAAAATAAATATATAAATAAAAACACCTTATAGGGTCCATTTTTGTAGTGAGGCTTTATGAAATCCATTTCACATAATATTAACAAGCTAGGTAAAAATTTAAGGCATTCTGGAAAGAAACAAAGCTGTAATTTATCAGAAGATGAACTAGTGTAATTAACTAGAAACTAAAGTTTCCTTTTTCCTTTTTATTTAAACATACAAACAAACTGAAGACAATAGCAATTGGATGTACTCCACAGTTGAACATCGAACCTCCGTATTGAAGAACCTCATTGATTTCTTATTATTTAATATACAGTATAGTATTCTGCCTCTTGGCAAGTCCTAATGAGTTTTTTGTTTTTATTATTATTATTTTTATTTTTTAAGGTCTGGGCCTAGAAGTGTTTCTTCCACGTTTCTCTATCTTCAGCTTCTTCTTTTAATTCCCAATGTTTTCTTCTATTTTTTCAAATCATCGATCAGTTGTGTTCTTCTTCTTCCTATTCCTCACTTCCCTTCCATCTTTCCTTCTATGGCGGTGTGAAGAATACAACTTCTTCGCAAGATGTGACCAATCCAATTGGCGTTTAAACAAAGGATGTTGGCTAAAAGCGTCCTCTTCTCTCCTATCTTTTTAAAAACATCTTTGTTTGTTACTCTCTCTGTCCATTTTATCTTCTCCATCTTTCTCCAACACCACATTTTGAAGCTCTCCAAATATTTCCTCTCTAACTTCCGTAATGTCGAAGTCTCTGAACAAGACAGTCCAATATTCCATATATAGCACTTGACCAACTTCCTTAGCCCAATATTAAGCCTGCTAGTTAAGAGTGATCTTTTCTTGTTGAATGCTTCTCTGGCTATGGCTAATTATTGACGTGATCTCTTTGGTGTAGTAAGCGTGTCTGGATTGACCCCTTACCCGGAGAGCGTGAGGAATAATCAGGAGGTTGTCCTCTTTAAAGAACAGAGGTAAGTGTTGCGGCCCAGTGGCGCAATGGATAACGCGTCTGACTACGGAAGATTCCAGATTCGAATCCTGGCTGAGTCGTAATTTTGTTATTGGGTCCCATTAGAAGATGAATATTTTCTGGGGAAAAATTCAATAATGAATAACAATTTAATGTATTATGCTTTTTCAATAAAACTACTACAATTAAGTTTAATATATCAATGCACGATAGCCACTCTGTCAGTAGCGAGGCTATATGAGATGTAGACCTGTAGCTTAACATGGGATCCGAACCAAATGAGCTCTCACCTTGAATCGAAGCCGGGGTCTCCCACGTCAAAGGCGCGTACACTATCACCATGAGGAAGTTGAATGTTATTTCTTAAGCAAAACATTGTTTCAGACTAAGTAAACTTGACTTATGAGCTCTGAAGCTGTCAGGCGCAGGTCGTTAACTACAAAACTAAAATGTGATGTTACTTTTCTACCAATTGTAGGTACAAAGAGAAATTAAAAATGATTTCTGAAAGCCGATCATATGTTTTTCTTTGCGAAAAACTTGTGAGTGGAATGAAGAAGCAAGTGTGGCCCAGTGGCGCAATGGACAACGCGTCTGACTACGGATCAGAAGATTCCAGGTTCGAATCTGGGCTGGGTCGTGATTTTAACGCTTTATATTAGATTTAGATAATATTTTAAGTTTAATATATCAATATACGATGTTCGTTCATATTGACACATAACATTGACGTTTTGGTGAAAGGAATGTTACATTTGATTTTGATTCAACATGTTTTTGTTGGAAATAATATTTTTTCTTTCTTTTTCTTAAACCCTAAATTTTTGGTTTAAATAACTTCTTTGGAAACCGAAGGGTTTAGGTTTCAAACAACGCTTTTTATTTTGGGGGGTGGGTGGAACACAGGATCCTTAAATCGTATCAGACTTAATGTTGTTTCAAATTATTATATATTTGACATTCATTTCACCAATTCGTCAACGTAATCGATATGTATACGGACATTATTATTAAATTCAATTATTTCCTAAATATAGCAATGAAGTCTAAAATATCACAACCCAGCCAGGATTCGAACCTGGAATATTCTGATACGTACTCAGAAGCGTTATCCATTGCGCCATTGGGCCACCAGTTGTTTGTATTTCTATTCATAGTTTTGTGTTGGTGAAAAAAAGTTTATGATCAGCTTCGAGCAACCATCAAAAGATAATAAAGCCTCCTTGAAGTCGTTAGTGAATCAGATCGATCTTAAGGAAACTACTTTCTCACATAAATAAATTAAACCTATGAAGATAGATTTCTATGTAATAATTTCAAAGTTGACAAAAGATCTCATTGGAGCCTAAAATCTAAAATCATCAGAAGTGTACATTGATCTAACCGAACACCGATAAAATTTGTGATAGACATTGTGTGGGAACTGTTTTTACTGATGTAATGAACTTGAGATGTGTCTTAAACAGCTAAAGCAAAAGTGTCAAAATCATAACCTAATTAGGATTCACAACTCATACTTCTGATCATTTGTCAGACGCTATGCCTTTCGGATTGTATATGTCAGATTGATTTCAAAATACCTTCTTCTCCAAAAAGGAATTTGATGACAAACATCCAGCAATCATCCTCAGTTTCTCCTCTATATCTAGATATATAAATGATGACTAACTTTGAAAGTAGGCTCACTTTTTCAGTCTTATAGTTAAATTAACTCCTCTTTTGACATAACTTTTATCAGAAAAAGGATTAATTTTTAGTCAGATTTCATGAGAGAAAATGAAACAAAATTAGACATAAAACTACATAGGAATGTTAACTATCGTATGGACTAATATTAAAAATGTCTATTTCTATATTCAGGCTTCCAGTACTTAATTTCTTTATTTTATTTATTTATTTATTTAATACTTTAATAATCGAAATTACCTTTTCTAATACAGATATACTATAACCAGTTCTCGAGAAAAATATCCTTACCTAGGCGCCAGTTCTGAAAAGCAGGTGCCATAATAAGGCAAATCAAATTTGATTCGTAGGTCTACATGGTTTGCTTTAAATTAACCAGGCGCCAGACCATGGTATCTCATGTCGCCCTCGACTTCAGTCGAGCCCTGTGTATAGATATTGTGATACTTCGATTTTAAATAATTAAAAAAAAAAAAACAATACTATGCTGTACATTTATTTCGTTGTAAATTAAAACAGCTAATCCTTCCTTTAAAAGAACTAATCAAATTAGTCATTTCTCACCGCAATTATTCATCACATCGATATTTTTGGGGGTCATAGTAAGTTAATTTCTTGGTTTAATTCAAATTTTCCGACGACAGAAATACCATATCCAAACGATGCTCGGTTTTTTTTTTTTTTTTTTTTTTTTTGGCTTCATTGAGTGCATATGATGAAGATACGTATGAGCAGATCCTCTATTTTATAATATCATTGATATCCAAGGAGTTTTCATTATGGGATACGTGGCATGGAAAACATCACAAAGAGAGTTTCACGGTCTGATCTTGCGATTCTGAAAATCCTTAGCAATTAGCATTTTATGTTTTACCTAAGACTATTCCCTATATTACGTATACTCTCAGTGGTTCACACTATATATATATTCATATTAAACTTATTAAATCATAAGATAATAAATGAGCTATTTCGAACTGAAATGTTTGGTTTCCTCCGATCTTCTAGCCCATAAACTAGAACAGCATAAAGAAAAAACAAAAGATGTAAGTATTGCTGGCCCAATGGCGCAATGGATAACGCGTCTGACTACGGATCAGAAGATTCCAGGTTCGAATCCTGGTTGGGTCGTAGTTTTCATTCTTTTGTCATGTTACAAGAAGAACTAAATTCAGTATATGAATACTTGATTTCCCACATATTATATCATATACCAGTACACAGAGACACCCACAGTTTTTTTTTTTCAAGGGAGACTAATTCTAGGGAGGGTTGCAAATTGACACTGGAACAAAGACGTCAATCACACACACTTTGATTCACATATGATCGTAATGCATAATATAAAATAACACTTATTTACTCATGTATCTTTATTGACTATAGCAAATAAACTATAATACTATAGTATTTAACATGTTAAGTGATGTGTAGGAATCATGAGACCTATAGTAAAGTTTCTGTAGGGACCGCGGAAGTCCCATGAGACCTAATAAATTTTTGGTCAGAGTCTACAAACATACCAAGTTTGGTCAAGATCGCATAAGTTTAATCAATATAATGCAATATATAATATCCTTTCACTTAGTCCACACTTAAGTTTGATGGCAAATAATCTCGAACCGAAAGGGTACACACTATAATATCACATACGCTTAATAATCTCGACAAGATTCTACTAATATACCAACTCTGGTCAAACTCCAATGAATTTCGTTTGTTGTTTTTTAGTGAAATTTTCTTGATTTCACTAAGCCCAAACGCAAGTGTTCGAGAGTTCAAAACCAACTCATGAAGCAAAGGTATGCACTCATACCAATGTTCGTAGTTTGAGGGTTAGCAGAAAGGGGAAAAGGATTTTTTTTTTTTTTTTTTATAAAACGTGAAAAATCCAGGGAAATTCTCGCGTGGATTGATTGACCAATATAAATTCTTAAATTTTTCATTGTTCTTCAGAAAGAAACAAATACGATAGTGCGTGTGTGTGAATGTTCAAAGTAATATAATGTGCACCCATTGTTGATGAGAGTATTTGTGTGTGTTCTTAAGTGAAAGAAAAAGTTAAGAAAAAATAAAAGCGTAAAGTAAATTAACAAAACAAAATAGTTAGCATTTCCTTTAAAATAGCAAAATTAATCTTATCTTATCACAGAGTCTGTCACCACAAGTGCTGGACACTCAACAAACTAGGGAAAATTTGATAAGGAAAAGCAAAATTTTGTGTCAGTCGAGGGAAATTTTCTTAAAGAAACCTACGAACAATGACTCATACTATGACTAATATTTCAGACTAAGCTCGTAAAGATCTACTAACATTCCAAGTTTGGTTAACATCGGGTGAATCCTATTGATTGCGTTTCAGTGAAATTTCTTGATTCGAACCAATTTCAAACCAAAGAATGGAGAACCAAAGTTCTGCTTACCATAATATTTGACAAGCGTACTAAACTTATCGAGATCTAAGACCATGCTAAGTTTGGTCAAGATCGGGTGATTTTCATGGATATTTTGGGTAACAGTTTATCACCAGTAGAAGCAATAAATAAATAAATAAATAAATAAATAAATAAATAAATAAATAAATAAATAAATAAATAAATAAATAAATAAATAAATAAATAAAATAATAAAAATAAATAAATAAATAAATAAAAACACCTTTTAGGGTCCATTTTTGTAGTGAGGCTTTATGAAACCCATTTCACATAAAATAACCAGGCTAGGTAAAAATTTAAGGCATTCTGGAAAGAAACAAAGCTGTAATTTATCAGAAGAAGAACTAGCGTAATTAACTAGAAACTAAAGTTTATTTTTTCTATTTATTTAAAGATACAAACAAACTGAAAACAATAACAATTGGATGTATTCCACAATTGAACATCGAACCTCTGTGTTGAAGAACCTCTGATTCCTTATTATTTATCATACAGTATTCTGCCTCTTGGCAGGTCCTAATGAGTTTTTCATTTTTATTATTGTTATTTTTATTTTTTAATGTCTGGGCCTAGAAGTGTTTCTTCCATGTTTCTCGATCTTCAGCCTCCTCTTTTAATTCCCAATATTTTCTTCTATTTTTCAAATCATCGATCAGTTGTTCTTCTTCTTCCTATTCCTTGCTATTCTTTCATCTTTTCTTCTATGTTAGTATGAAGAATACAACTCTTCGCAAGGTGTGTCTAATCCAATTGGCCTTTAAACCATGGATGCTGGCTAAAAGTGTCCTCTTCTCTCCTATCCTTTTTAAAGCATCTCTGTTACTCTCTCTGTCCATTTTATCTTCTCCATCTTTCTCCAACACCACATTTCGAAGCTCTCGAAATATTTCTTTCCTAATTTCCGTAATGTCCAAGTCTCTGAACAATACAGTCCAATACTCCATATATAGCACTTGACCAATTTCTTCCTTAGTCCAATATTATGCCTGCTAGTTAAGAGTGATCTTTTCTTGTTGAATGCTTCTCTGGCTATGGCTAATTATTGACGTGATCTCTTTGGTGTAGTAAGCGTGTCTGGATTGACCTCCCCGGAAAGCGTCAGGAATAATCAGGAGGTTACCCTGTTGAAAGAATAAATGTAAGTGTCGCGGCCCAGTGGCGCAACGGATAACGCGTCTGACTACGGATCAGAAGATTCCAGGTTCGAATCCTGGCTGGGTCGGAGTTTTATTATTTATCCCATTTAAAGAAGAATATTTTCTGGTGAAAAATCAATAATGAATAACATAATGTCTTATACTGTTTCAATAAAACCACTACAGTTGAGAAAATATTATACATATTAATACAGAAGGTTTAAGAAATATAGAAATTGATTTATTTGGCTTACCTAACGATGCTGGTGACATCCCTTTAAGTGTTTGGAAACTTTACTGATAATGAAAACAAAAGCTACTGTCTTTAAAAACACACTGGGTCAGCGTGAGACTCAACATCTACTTAAAAATGTGAATGTTGTCTATAATTTGTTTCTACGATAAAATAGTTGAATGTCATCACGAAAGTCCCAAACAGAAATTGGAAATAAATTTGAAGTAAGGCGTCGTCAACATATTACGTAACGCGGCAAAGGGGGAAGGGGGTTAGGCCTTGTATTACAAGGGGGAAGGAGAGGTTTACGTCTTCGTTACGTAAATCTTTTTTTTTTTTTTTTTTTTTTTTTTTTGTAATTTCATTCTTATTCTTAGGTTTATATGCAATCTTTTAAACACTTAATTTTATGCAGTTGTTTTATATTTTATAAATAGGTCAATAAGTACGTTCTACTGTTTTGGGAAATTATATAAATTGAATCATGCAGAAGAGATTCGAAGACGGTACTAGACACCAGTATGCCTGATGACGAACCCTGCATGCATTACAATACAATAAAATTCCGTTTCTTGGCTATCGCAGCATTGCATTCACCGCACGTGTTTTTCTGGAGTTAGTGATTGTAACCACCACTTGAAAATGCCGTCGCGTTTCCACTCGTATCGCTGTTTCTGAGAATATTGTTCAAATTTTTGATTTCAATGATTACCTACTCTATTCGTCTAACGGGTTTCGTATGTGAAACAGAAGACACTCTTTTTCCAAAGATAACATTTTCTACGACGAAACGATCCACAATTTGCAGAGTAAAATAAGATATTTAAAACCTAATTCGTCGGATATTCATCTCGTACTGATTTTTTTGATTTTTTGATTTGAATATTTCAGGAGAAATCGAGTTTATTCGCATTTTGGCGCTAATTTAGGACAAGACGAATTTGAAAAGGGGTAAACTGAAGTCCAAACAAGATGCTCGAAAGCTTGTTCACAAACGAGATGTCCCTGCTCCTTCACGTGTGCAGCCATTTCGAATAGATTTGTATTTCTAGTTTAAGTTAAATAGATGGGTCGATCTCCTTAGGAAAACGACAGTATGCAATTTCGAAGATTTAATACTGGTTAATTAAACAATCTTATGGAGTTAAAATATTATTACGGTACTTCCATTTTTTAATACGTTGATTTATTGACGAAGAAATATTAGAAATATATTCAGAATACACGCATTTTGTAATAAAAAGTTCTGCCATTAAAAATAGTCTTTTTTATTGTAATAACCCCCAAAATAAGCAAAATTAGTGAACAAGTCAAAAAATGTTACGTAACTAAAGGGGGAAGGATTCGGCCTTGCGTTACGAAGTAGGATAAATGTTAGAAATTTTTTTATAAAATGTCTGTATTCTTTTTATTTGCTTACGATGTTTTATGTGAGTCGGATTCCAAATAGTAGAAGCATACTCTAACTTTGAGCGAACATATGCATTGCACAACTTCTGTAATGTTGAACAGTTCTTAAATTGTTTTCCCGTTCTAATTATGAATCGAACTCGCAATCGAACCGCGAATCTCCGTATTGAAGATACAGTAATGCAATCAAGGATGATTTTACACAGATATTGAACCATTTCATGTGCATGGATTTTTCAAATTTATTTCAATCTGTAACATGCAATTAGACGATAGAGTTAATTGTTGTAATTAATCCGAAGGCGATATTGTTCAGTTCGCCTTATGAATTATTATGTTAAAATTCTGAATTGAGGTTGACACAAAATTAAGTGAATCGTTAGGGGTTGTCTACGTATTACGTAACACTAATTTTGACCAGGGTGGAAAAAAATCATGATTTTTTTTTAAAAAATCATTTTTGTTGATTTTTTTGATTTAAATCGATTTTTTTGATTTAAATCAAATCTTTCTCCTCGTATAATACAAGTCGTGAACTGAAGAAAAATCATTAGGAATTAGTATTAAATGCTAATTATGCCATTTAAGTGAAAATATAGGGGTTGAATTTTGAATTATCCCCAATCGTTAACCTATATCAATCCCAAACAATGTTTCTTAACCCTTTTAAATTATGGCTCCTTTTAAAGATAAATTATAGACTTTCAGTCAAGCAACTACAGCATCATCCCTATTTATCCTAGGATCATGGTACATACATAACTCTCTTTAGAATAGAACAGCTTTTGAAACGGTAACATTCACATTTCCCTATCATGTCCCTGAAGCAGGAAATTTTGAGAGTAATCGGCATTTTCTTTTTAATTTTAATCCCTTCTGGATTCCCCTGTGTCAACGCACAGATCTCAAAATCAACTAGGAAATACTAAGGGCTGTACTAAATGTGTATATAAAATTTCAAGATTCTATCTTGAGTAGTAAGGGTGAGGAAACTATTTAACAATGAGCTAAGAATATTCCCACAATGCCCCAGATGACCCGGATGTAATATAAACATTTCCTCAGACATCCCTATTTATCCTAGGATCATGATTTGTACATTATTCTCTTCAGAATAAAACAAATTTTCAAACGGTACCCATCAAATGTCTCCATCATATACCTGGGGCCGGTAAATCACGAAAAAACAAATTCTCTATTAAAAATATCTTTTTTATTTTTTTTTTTACCTCTGTGGACCCCTTCCTCTGTTTTAAGGCAGAGACCTGATACAAATCTGAAAAATATTGAGGGGTGCACTGAGTAAATGTGCAAAATTTCATCTTGTAGAAGCAAAAGTAAGCACGCGAAAAATAATATTCCCCAAATGCCCCAGATTCCCTTATAAAACAGGACCTCAGGTAACAGTTTCCTGAGACATCCCTATTTATCCTAGGAGCATAGTACGTACATAATTTTCTTCAGAATACAGAACAACCCTTCAAACGGTACCATTCATATGTCTCCATCTGAGGCGGCAAAATCACGAAAAAAGCTAATTTTTGTTAAAAATATTTTTTTGAACATTTTTGCCCCTCTGGACCCCGCTATTTCCACGCAGAGATCTGAAAACATCTGAAAATTATTGAGGGGTGCACTGAACGAGTGTGCAAAATTTCAGTGTTCTGAATGCAAAATGTAACCTGCCAAAAAAATAATAATAATACGCATAACAAAAAATATCTTAAATTTATGGGGTCATCACACACTATGCCTCAACGCAGAAAGGCGTGAAAGCATATGTAACGTGTTCTAAAATGCCTGTCTTGAAGTAAACGAAGTAAAAAGCCTTATTGGTAGTTTTTTAATCGAATAATGAAGACCCTGCCCTATCACATAAAAGTAGGTCATATAATTTAAAAGGTTAAGGAATAAAGAAAAAAGTACAGTAACGTTTATCAAAATGACACTTTTTATCACAAAAGTTACTGATATTTGGCAGGGGCCTATTTTTTAAAAACTCAGAACTAGCTTGCGGCATGAAATACATAAATTTCGCCTAAAGTTATAAAATTTAAAAAAAAAATGGAGAGGGGATAGGACCCCTCCAAATACGCCCTATTATCTGGAAGCAAACAGACACGCACAAAAAAGAATTTTCGTCTTAAAAGTCGATGGTGATTTCCCAGTTGGAATAGTTAACGATTTTAAAACCCAAACCCAATGTTACAAAAAGAAGAAAGCAGGAATGCTCCGTTACCTGTTCAAAACGGGATTTTTCCTAATCATCCTCTGCATGACACTTGTTTTCATAGTATACTGTACATTTGAGTCTCATTGTATTATGATTATTAACTTCCATAATCGAAATAACAGAACAGAAACGGGAATTTACTTATTTTCACTTTAAATTAATTTATTTCTGAATTCGATTTAAATCAACGATTTTTATTTAAAAAATCAAGTGATTTAAATCTTGATTTAAATCGTGATTTAAATCAGACTGATTTAAATCAATCCACCCTGGTTTTGACCAATGTTTCCTCCCTCCCACCCCTTGTCACACTTCGTAACGCAAAGCCGAACCCTTCCCCCTTTAGTTAGGTAACACTTTTTGACTTTTTCACTAATTTTGCTTATTTTGGGGGTTATTACAATAAAAAAGACTATTTTTAATGGCAGAACTTTTTATTACAAAATGCGTGTATTCTGAATATATTTCTAATATTTCTTCGTCAATAAATCAACGTATTAAAAAATGGAAGTACCGTAATAATATTTTAACTCCATAAGATTGTTTAATTAACCAGTATTAAATCTTCGAAATTGCATACTGTCGTTTTTCTAAGGAGATCGACCCATCTTTTTAACTTAAACTAGAAATACAAATCTATTCGAAATGGCTGCACACGTGAAGGAGCAGGGACATCTCGTTTGTGAACAAGCTTTCGAGCATCTTGTTTGGACTTCAGTTTACCCCTTTTCAAATTCGTCTTGTCCTAAATTAGCGCCAAAATGCGAATAAACTCGATTTCTCCTGAAATATTCAAATCAAAAAATCAAAAAATTCAGTACGAGATGAATATCCGACGAATTAGGTTTTAAATATCTTATTTTACTCTGCAAATTGTGGATCGTTTCGTCGTAGAAAATGTTATCTTTGGAAAAAGAGTGTCTTCTGTTTCACATACGAAACCCGTTAGACGAATAGAGTAGGTAATCATTGAAATCAAAAATTTGAACAATATTCTCAGAAACAGCGATACGAGTGGAAACGCGACGGCATTTTCAAGTGGTGGTTACAATCACTAACTCCAGAAAAACATGTGCGGTGAATGCAATGCTGCGATAGCCAAGAAACTGAATTTTATTGTATTGTAATGCATGCAGGGTTCGTCATCAGTCATACTGGTGTCTAGTACCGTCTTCGAATCTCTTCTGCATGATTCAATTTATATAATTTCCCAAAACAGTTGAACGTACTTATTGACCTATTTATAAAATATAAAACAACTGCATAAAATTAAGTGTTTAAAAGATTGCATATAAACCTAAGAATAAAAATGAAATTACAGAAAAAAAAATTGATTTACGTAACGAAGACGTAAACCCCTCCTTCCCCCTTGTAATACAAGGCCTAACCCCCCTTCCCCCTTTGCCGCGTTACGTAATATGTTGACGACCCCTTACTTCAAATTTATTTCCAATTTCTGTTTGGGACTTTCGTGATGACATTCAACTATTTTATCGTAGAAACAAATTATAGACAACATTCACATTTTAAAGTAGATATTGAGTCTCACGCTGACCCAGTGTGTTTTTAAAGACAGTAGCTTTTGTTTTCACTATCAGTAAAGTATCCAAACACTTCAAAGGATCTCACCAGCATTGCTAAGTAAGCCAAATAAATCAATTTCTATATTTCTTAAACCTTCTGCATTAATATGTATAATATTTTCTCAACTGTAGTGGTTTTATTGAAACAGTATAAGACATTATGTTATTCATTATTGATTTTTCACCAGAAAATATTCTTCTTTAAATGGGATAAATAATAAAACTCCGACCCAGCCAGGATTCGAACCTGGAATCTTCTGATCCGTAGTCAGACGCGTTATCCGTTGCGCCACTGGGCCGCGACACTTACCTCTATTCTTTCAACAGGGTAACCTCCTGATTATTCCTCACGCTCTCCAGGTAAGGGGTCAATCCAGACACATCTTACTACACCAAAGAGATCAAGTCAACAATTAGCCATAACCAAAGAAGCATTCAACAAGAAAAGATCACTCTTAAGTAGCAGGTTTAATACTGGGCTAAGGAAGTTTGCTCTTTCCGATATGGGTACAAACTTTTCTTTGTTGACTAAGTATTATTGAAGTTATGTCCTCCCCGTTATGGGTACAAAATTTTCTTTGTTAACTAAGCATTGTGAGGTATTTGGTAAGGTAACTGAGTTAAGAGATAACAAACTGTAGTCTAGAAAGTCAGTAATAACGGCGATGGACACCGATGAGCTGACCACACATAACCCAATTAAAAGTAATCTGGATGGTGATAACCCTTCATAGGCTGTTCTCAAGGAAATTTAGTGTAATTTTATCGTTGCTGTGTTAACAATAACTGTGCGTTTTCATTGCTTTCAGGTGCAAGTGTGTGTATGTACTTTTCCTCTGCTGCTTCCTTGTTTGGATACGTTTCCTGGCTTCACCTAATGAAACACTTGCAGCGTAAAAACAGCCAAGTTCAAGGAAATGTAAACGTCACAGGTTTCGTGAGCGGAAGATATTGCATGTGAACATAAGAAAGTCTTAACGCATGGCGAGAAGATGATACATTGTCACGAATATTGATAGCAATTTTCTGTAAAGCCAGGAATAGGCCTATTGCCAGTGATGAGACTTGAAGGACGGTCTCTCCCTCTCCTAAACCTTCTTATGACCGTCCGCATACCTCTGGAAACTCTAAAATTATCTAATAATGTGTTTCTCTACAGTTTCTGGTAATGATTGGCGAGGTTATAGATATATGGATATATTTTAACAATATTCGGTATGTTATAGAAAAAGTAATCAGATCTTAGTTGATGGTTCCATTGTTGAAGATTAGTGTCCCTTTCAGCGCCGAGGTTGTATGAGACGTGGACTTACAGTTCACTTTTTTCCTACCGGGAGTCGAAGTCGGAACTCCGTGCACCAAAGGTCACCATGACAACCAATCACTTGTTTCCATGGTTATTCTTAGCTCCCTCCAGGCGAATATTGAGTTGCACCTTTGAATAAAGCTCTTGGTCAATGTTTTTCCGCTTCTTTTTCCCTTGTTATTTATTCATGTTGATTTTTAATGTGTAACTAGCTGAACCTGCGCTATTTACAGTGCGCACAGTTCTAATATGAGCGTGAATCTTTTTCCCACTTCTCACTACAGGACCTTATCCACGGGGGGCTAGGGAAGCCGGGCCCCCCTAAATTTTTACTGGCCTTTCTAAAAATTTTCACGGTAGGCTTGCAAATGAACTATAATACGGTGATGAACTATGACATGGTTGGATTGGGCCCCCTAACTTCTACCACCCCCCTCCTGCATTTTTGGGTTGGCTACCGGCCTGTTTCATCATATCTGTGCAAGTCCCTTTACGGACACAAGTAAAGGACAGGAAGACTGTCAAAGGGAATGAATTGCTACAGACAAATATATAAATGTAGTATTTTAAGATATGTATAGAATGTTGGGGTGAGTTTGTGGCAAACCTGGATAAGTAATAAATGATACTAAATACAAATACTTTTTTCTTATAATTCCATATCCGAGAACGCCCCATTGTGGGTCCTTCGTAGTTTCCAGCTTGCAGTAGGTTTTGTCATTCAGATTAAAATAAAGCGCCTGAAATATCCATCAACCCGTTGTACGCAGCTCCTCTACTGGTTGCCTTTCACAAGGATGTCAACCTTAACGTCTTAATACGATCAAAACTACGCCTAAAGTGTGGAATAGAAAAATAAAGACAAGATTTTTGAAAAGCTGAATGAGAACTGGCAAATCTACACAAAATTTAGAATCGATCAGTGAAAACGACACGTTTCTAGTATTTGTGGTTTTCGAGATCTCATTGTCGAAATGAATTGGTCACAAATATGTAAACTTTTTTTTTTTTTTTTTTTTTTAGCATTTTAATATATAGGTGACTGTTGATATTTAAAAATTCTGGCGTGAAACTGGCTTAGGAGTGTGCATGTCATAGTTAGTTAAGCTAAATAATTAATCATTTCTAAAATTTAGTTTTCAATCTGCAAATGTCATGTCCGAAACTATATTTCGGAGTCCTCTCTTCCATCTGGTTGTATTGAAGAACACAATAAAATAATCGAAATGACAACGGTAGTGTGAGGAAGAATGAGAAGACAACCGGTGTAAATAATAAATGAAGTGAGGTAAGAATATAAGAGAAGGAAAAAGGTAAACTCTCCTAATTTATAATGAAATATATGAAACAGAAATGTAGACAATCATTTCTTTAAGAGACAGGTACGATCCCTTGGCTAAGGAATTCAATGATAATACAACTTTTAACCTCATATCACACATACAGCAAAATGTTTGCATCGAATGTTCAACAGAAATGTATATCATCGAATAGGTAGGAAGTCGGAAGAGAAAGAGTTTGTATTTACAGTAGGAAGGGAAAAGGACACTAGAGATATGTACTATTTGATCACTACGAGTAATCAGCAGGTTTAGAGCGAAAGAATAAAAAAAAAAGCATTTTTGTAAACTTTCCCTAATAGCATTCCAGACTTTTGTAAACTTTCCCTAATAGCATTCCAGACTTTTAATAGCCTTACTTAAGCTTTAAAGACTAAATCTGTAGGCTTGCACAAGTTTTCATTTACACGGTTGCAGACCTAACTAAGGCTATAGCAAACTTGCTAATTCCTCGATTGCAAGCTTGCTGCAGACTTGCCATTAATTCATAATACAAGGTTAACCTTAAAACTCATTTAAATTGATACACCTGTCCAGAATGACTTAAAAAAGTTACCCTTGGCAAAGCCATACACATAGACAATCTCTAAGGCTAACTCTAATGCGCACAGGTTCTTGCCTAGCTTTCACTTTTACACCTGGTCTAAACTTATGCAGGTTTACTACTTCAAGGATATCTGGACTTACGGTAAAGCATGACTTGAAGTTTCTATTTGACAAAGCTATACATAGAGAGATTCTTTAAGGCTAAGTCTATCAAGGAAAATTAAGGCTAAACTTACTGTAGACGTGTTTTGCTTACTGGTTTGGCCGAGATAACTAGAAAATTTCCATGGAAGTGGTGTAGAAAATTTCCATGGAAGTGGTGGTAAGAAAGTATATATAACTTGTTTATGAAGCACAAATAAGTGGTTGGGACATGGGCGTCTCTGGCGGGGGGACGGGGGGACGCGTCCCCCCCAATATTTTGAAGTAACATAATCTAACATTCCGCTAAGATACTAGCAGTTAGATCATTTCCTTTGATGTCCCCCCCCCAAATTTTACATGCCAGAGACGCCAATGGGTTGGGATAAGAGAGGGAAGTGAAACTACTTTTAATGTATTTAGAGAAAGTACTAAAGAAGGTTTTACGAAGATGGTATTTCAGCAGAAAATAGAAGAGTTAAACGTATTCAGCTTGTAGATAATATAAGTGATCTTGCGAAATCTGAGTGGAAAAATTGAGGTGATGTTAGGAAACTTGAAGGAAAGCTGTGAAGAAAAGGCAAAAACAATGGAAGTTGGAGCAAAAGAAAGTGACACCTATAACAGTTGAAGGAAAAAGTAGTTTTCGTTACTTAAATATATTACTAATGAAGACATGAATAGGAAAAAGAAAAAAGGATAGGAAAAAGCTTTAGGAAGAAGAAAAAGCATATTTTGTGAAACTGAAATTAAAGCATTAAAGCATTACTTTAATATATAATATTTAATATATAATATAATATTTAATTGGAATACTCTACTCTATGAAGTAGAAAAGTACATAATATGAAAAGGTGTTTTCTTGAAATATGGGTGTGGAGAAGAATTGATTAAATTAGCTAGACTGAACGCGAAATCAATGACGAAATGTTTCCAGTAGTAAGTAAGAAAAGATCAAAACTGGAATTTTTTTTTTTTTTTTTTTTTTTAATGAAAGAAACTAGCTACGACATAATTTACCAAGAAGTTATATCCTAACGGACGAGAAACACTGTGGAAGAAAAAGGGAGGAGAAGATAGACTATAATCGATAGGCAGTATTAAAGCAAATACTTAATACATCAAGCGTAATGCATGGAAGCTTCTATGTTTTCCGTAAGTGATCTACCAATAATGATTTTTCCTTTGAGGTCTTAATATAACGTAGCCTCGGCGCCTAAAAACACTCTGAACTCTGAAACTTCAAGCAGGACATTATATCAGTGTTTTTCAAACTTGTTCTTACTGCAACTCACATATTTTGTGGGTCACCTACTTTCATTCAAATACACATTGACATCTACGTAATTGAAGTGTATTTCAAAGCAATTAAATTGGTAAATAATTAAACTTCTCTCGACCCACCAATGGATCCCGACCCACATTTTGAGGAATACTGCATTAGATTATTGTGAAGTTCCGCAGCAATATCTTCTTAATTATAAATTCTGTTCTCAGTCAATAGGGCCTCCTTTTGAATCCTGAAATCTTCTACTTTGAGATTTCATCTTGATTTACCTAGCCCAAGACGCACAACGTATGTTAGAACAGTGGTTCTCAAGCGAAGTGTCGCGACACAGTGGTGTGTCCCGCAGTCCTTTAAGGTGTGTCGCGAAATTTTAGAATTTAAAAATCATGAAGAATTTAATAATTTAAAATCGAGACAGACTGTATCAGTCAACACCTCCAGCTGTAGCAATAATGCTCAGTGCTATATTGAGTCATTATAAAAACTAATGGGTTTCACTATAATAATAATAATAATAATAATAATAATAATAATAATAATAATAATAATAATAATAATAATAATAATAATAATAATAATAATAATAATAATAATATCAAAGAAGTGTGTCGCGATGTTCTGCACTGAAGTAAAGTGTGTCGTCAACCAAAAAAGGTTGAGAACCACTGTTTTAGAAGGTAATAAGGACGTTCACATGCCGCCCACAGACAAGCATTTCATGTCATTATTTATGACTGACATCCATAGATATTTATTAAGAGCTGAAATCCACCGTGGTTATATAATCAGCGGAGACCCGGTTTCGAATCCCGAGTAGGATTCGAAAGCTATAGGTCTTAAGTCTCAGAGTCTCGCTGTTGAACTATCAATCCAGGGCCGGATCTCTACGAAATATTGCGCCCGGGGCAAAGACGTATATCTGCCCTCCTTTCTCCCAATTTTGCATTGAAATGGCGCCCCCTACATACTCTCAAGCAGTTGCGCCCCGGGGCAAATGCCCCGAATTGACTCCCCCCCCCCCGATTCGGCCCTGTATCAATCAATCATTTTATTAAGTTTACTGAGCTGAAATAGCTTGAGAGGGATCATCCGGAGAACTTTTTTAAAATTATTATCTATTCTTGACCTTGTTACATTTTTACAAAAAGAAAAATATATTATTAATCAAAATTAATAATGCCATTGTTATATTTAATACAATATATGACAAATGATTTTTTTTTATTTATTTTGATGAAATTACAATATCTCCAAACCTAGTCTTTTGGTTAAAACAAAGTTTAGAAATTTATACAATGTTTTAAAAATATATTCCAGAAACTGTATTCACGGTTAGAAGACGAAGCGAAACGAGCGAGGGAGAGCTTGGTTCGTTGGTTGCTTGCTCCGCTGCTACACAACAGAAGGAAAGTATGTCGTGGCGTTTGTGCGCATGCGCAGTCCGTTCGTTCTCTTTCTCCTTGGCATAACGGACGGAAGTTGAGAAAGAGCTTGCTGCTCTGGTGGGTGAGGGGACAAGTGGAGAGAAAAAGGGGGACACTCAACGTAGTGTTGCTAACTAATGACAGAATGAGCTAAAAGCTTTGAAATTCCTAGTGAATATTCATCCGAATGGCAGAGAAAGAAAATATTGTATACAAAGAATGTTTGGTATTCTGAAAACACGACGTGTTCTTGATTCGCACCTAAGTCAAGAAACAGCACTATTTAAGCATCTCCCTACCCTCATCGTCAACACACTGACTCCACGGAAAATCGTAAATTTGTTCTGTAGTTACGAGATGCAATTTCTAATTAAAATAACATCTTTAAAACATCCTAGGATTATACTCTGAAGGCTTAAAAGGATAAAGGAACCAGTGTTTCTTCCAGACACGTTTTTGGGGGTCACTGTCCTCCTGGAGCTCAGGGGAGTGCCCCTCCCCTGAGGAAACCAAAATAATACGTTTATAGAATAGTACTATGAGGAAATAGTAGCTGTCCCTCCGAATACTGTTTGTGCCCTCCCGGAACATTTTTTTTCTTAAAGAAACACTGAGAGGAACCTTTTGTGTGCTAACAGTGAAAAACGATAAATGGAATGGTCATGGAAGAATTTGTGAAATGAAAAAAAAAAAAAAACTCGCATGATGCCCACAACAAATCCCAGACGATCTGGAGTTGAACCAAGAATCCATTAAGTATATGCACTCTGTTCTCAAGTGCTGCCGCGTTCTGTGGTTTTAAATACGAATAAATGATGGGAAAATAATACTTGAGCATATACTAAATTGTATTTTTTAGTTTGAACCCGTAGCCAGCCCAAAAATGTAGGGGGGAGATAGAAGTTAGGGGTCCAATCTAAACATATTACAGTTCATAACTTTTAGGAGGCCAGTAAAAACCCCTATCCTCGTGGTTTGATACAGGCCTGGTTTGGACTGTAATTTATCATAAATTTTCAGCTCGAGACTATTTACTGTATTATGAGATGTGACAATGTAATTTAAATATGGAATTCAAAACAATATGTTCTCTGTTGAAGATCGATTTAAATACACGCTTAGTTCAACCAATCACAATGCACATTTTTAAGCGTGTTTATGAGATCATAGATTTCGTCTCTAAATAAGCAAATACTAACCATTTAAATAGAAGTATTTATCACAAAAACAAAAATACATCAGTACAGAGTGGCTATGAAATTTGCAAGTCTTAACACACTTTCTTACGCTTTGAATTCTCTTCAGCACATGAAACTCAAGTGCAGACATCTTAGTGGTTCCAGAGATATTCAGACTCTGGACTCTCAGAGAACACACCTCAGATGTCACAATGCTTCGTATGCCAAAGTCCATGGGTAAAAAGTTAGTAGACTGTGATATGGCCTCTTCTGCGAATCCAGCGTTTTCCATTTCTTCGCCTAATTTTAGCCTGAAAATGTCAGAGATTCTTAGCTTTTGTAAATGATTTGTTTAGTTGAAAACTAAATGATGCAGTTTAGCGTCCTTTTCAGCAGCTAGGCTATAAGAGATTTGGACCTACAATTTAAGATGAAATCCGAACAACCATAATACCTTCAGATTTGAAGGCTGTTCTACCTACCGGGAATCCAACTCGGGACACGGTGCACCAAAGTTACAAGCACTAGCCATTAGACCAGAGGGAGGACCTATATAAAGTTGCTCACCATCCTCTTCCTCCAAACACCATGTGCATGGGTTTTCTCGGAATTCTTCCGTTCTGTCCCACTTTATTCCTTCCATCATTGCATTTATTTCTCATCATCACCGTCTCCTTTAGCCTAGCCGGCATAACGTAGTACCTAAAATTTAAAGATTTCATTTTCATTTTTACTCCTTCTACTCCTCCTCCTACTAGTACTGATACTACTAGTACTACTACTACTACTACTACTACTACTACTACTACTTTTACTACTGCTATTCTTACTACTATTACTGTTACTACTACTACCAACATTGTATAAGGAATTTCGCATATAAATGATACAACATCTTAAGACTACCATGGTGAGGAAAAGGGAATTACCTGTCATTGTGGGTGGTGGTCAGTGGTTGTTGTCATAGATGTGATTTGATTAAAAAAATAAGCAGTTAGAAGAAAAAGATGAATACTTAACAACACAACAACAACAAAACACAATAAATCAAAACACTACAGGAAGCTAATTTCTAACGCTTTCAAAAACCGAAAAACCATATTAATCCTTTACTAGTTCTTGAAAAAAAAAATGAATCGCGAAAAATTGGTTCAAGTTTAATGTCCCAATAATCACCGACGCTACATAAGACGTTGATCTACAGCTTAACATGAAATCCGAATCATATGAGCTCCCACCGGAATCGAACCCCGGTTTGGTTTTCCCGCTAACCAAAAATCCCCGAGGGAGTTCTGAATGGCAAAATAAGATTTAGGAAGAAGAAAATACTATTTTGTAAGCCACCATTATAAAAAGATTTAGGCAAATGTTCTGTTTGGAGTTCTATACAGGAGTTAAAAGGGTGATGAGTACAAACTGAGAGAGAGAGAGAGAGAGAGAGAGAAAGAGAGAGAGAACGATTGGAGTTCTTCGAAGTATGTGCACGAAGAAGAATGGAAAAATTAGCCAGAGCTAACGAAAGGCTAATGCAGAAGGTTGGCAACAGTAAGGAAGAAAAATCTGTATTTACTGTAAGAATATGATAAATAGAGACCGGATGTTTAGGCATTAAAAACTTGAAAAATAGGCAGGCAAATAGGCACTTAAAATTTAAAAAATAGGCACTAAAATGTAACTCAAAATAATAAAGATAAATAGTAAATACAATTAAAAAAAATAATTCAAGTCATAATGTTCAAAAAATATATTTGTGAATATCTTCTTTTACTGTATACATGAAAACGAAGGTTGACATGTATTCCATGTATTTTTGGTAAATACATTCTATACAGCACTTTATTACTACACACAACAGTCCAAATTTTATACACTTTATCAGTACACATAGCAGTCAAAAGTTTTACGGCATTTTATCACTACAAACAGCGCTTATATTTCTCGGAAGAGGCAGAATCTTTTCTTGAAATACTAAATTATATATTTTCCCAACAAAGTCTTATTTTGAAGAAAATGCATAGAATAAGCAACATTAGGCATTAAAACAATTGGTTAGGCAGGAAGGGGCGACATAGGCAAAATAGGACATAAAAAATTGGCTTAAATTGAAACTAATCCCTCATATAAATTTTAAAACGCTATTTTCTTTTATCATACCTTTAATATTAAAGAATAGAGATTTTGCCTAACATCCGGTCTCTAATGATAACAAATTAAGACAGTGTTTGAGGAGAAACTATTCTGATGGGCATAATATAAAGTATAGTTGAAAGAAAAGGAAGGAAAGAGAAAAGAAGACTAATTGGACATTATTAAAGTAAATAATTCCTGCTTCAAGAGAAAAAGTAAGCTCAGGATCATTGCCCATAAAAATTTTTAATTTCTCGATAAGTTGCTTGGCCCATTATGGTAGTATACTTGGGCTAATTATAAGAATTATGAAATGTACAAATTAAATCTCTGTCAATCTATACTTTTCGGTGGAAGAGTGCTAAGAAAATTTAATTTCTTTGTCTCCTTTCCTCTCTCCCTACCAAGTATTCTGTCGGTTAGGAGGGACTGAATTTACCACGGATTTCTTTCGATATAATTTCCTTTTGAAGTTAGATCGTTAATGGGAAATAAATTAGACAGAGAACTTGTGGACATAACTTAGATTTCTGCAATATGTATTTGTATTGTATTTTAAGTTGTGTTATACCATGAGTTAAATATTAATGTTTCTGTTTCTTCTTTCTCTTTCAAGTCTCTCTTCTCTCTCTCTCTCTCTCTAGTTTTCGACAATTTTTTAATTCAAGAGCTTTATTTTCATCATTTGATTTACATTTTCTTTTTTCTTTTCTTTTATTTTTTTTAATCAATCATAAAATACCTAATTTGATCTTCTGACCGTACCTGGGATCGAGGTAGTTCTTGGTTTGCTTAATAACTATGTGAAATATTTTCCAATCCAGGTCTTTGTTTTCCGAGTTATGGGACATCAAATTTGCTGTTTGGAGTTTGCCAAATTTTTGTGAAAATACAAGAAAAGAAAAAACTATTTAGAAGAAGGATTAGGTGAACTTACATGTATCAAATTATCAAGCTGTTAAAACTCTAAAAATCAACAAAGGACAACTTTTGGGGGACTTATTACTAAACCACAACAAACCAGGTGGCGTGACAGTCCTTTATGGCCGTGAGCCGCTCCAACGCCATCTGTTAGCGAGTGCCTGAACTACGTCAGGCCTAGTGTTCTAACATACGTTGGTCGCCCTGTCTGTAACAGATGTGTCAGAAGCTTTTGTAGTCTTTTATTTACAATTTTGGATGGACGTCGAAAATTCGGGAATCGAACCCGGGAACATGCGGACGTGAATCTAACGCTCTAACCACAAGACTACAATGTGTCCGAACTTATTGCTATAGTCCGTGTCGCAGTATCCTGTTATTACTAAACCTTCAGGGAGGAATCTAATCATTCATAATTGTCAACAAATACGAACAAATTCAATTATGAATGATTAGATTCCTCCCTGCAGGTTTAGTAATAATAGGGTACTGCGAGTTTATTGGCTGATGCCACACGCCAATTCGGGTGACGCGGACTATAGTAGAAAAAAATACGTAAATTTCTTCTGCTCGTTCCTGTTCTGTTTCTGTGATCTCTTGTGGCCAGAAGTATTGACTCAAGCTGCAGATTTCGAGGTGTAATCCACCGAGAGTTCGACTGTTTTTAATAGCTGTTCTCGACATTTATATGTTTGTGCCCCTATTTAATAGGTTAAAGGTAAAAAACACGGAAAAGGGGAAAAAAAAACTAGTAATATTAGATTATACGGAAATAAGGAACCGAGTGAAAACATAAATGTAATGAAGTCTATTCTAGTTTAACGTCCTACGATTATACACTTTAGCAGGCGCGGATCCAAGGGGCCTATAGGGGCTATAGCCCTCCCCCTCGACGCTCAGGTATACACTGGATAAAATGGGCTTCAATCGTGCTTTACACTGGATAAAGCAGCAAACTAAGGTTTAGCTCCTTCCTTGATTACATCCTCGATCCGCCACTGAAAGATTTGGTGGAATGAGAATGTGGATGGGTGGAGACGGGAAAACTCCGAGAAAGCCTAGGGACGCGATGTTGTCCATAATCACAAACTCACATGGTCCGGAATCGAACCTGTCACTACTTGTACCAGGGGTCTACCACTAACCCACCGTGTATCCCCCACAAGTATCTGAGGAACGAGGTATCACAGAGTTACTTGTTTTTAACAAAACGTGGCTAACGCAAGTGTCTCGGGTTCGAATCTTAGTGGAGATGCTTGCCTACCTCGGATACAAATTCGAGTAGATTCTCGTTCCAACTTTAAATTGTGGGTCTCACCTCATATAGCCTCTGTACTTGGAAAGGGCATTAAAACGCAAATCCTTCGCTTCGATTTAAAAAAAAAAAAACCTTTGTGGAACAGTCCTTGGAGGACAGGGTCTACCAGCTGGATTGTGGTTTTTTGAGTGATGTGTGATCAGAACATCGGCTGCACTCCGCCTTAATATTGACTTTCTAAACCGAATTCGTTACTTATTTCTTTCAACAAACTCCCCAACTGTCCTCATGGCACTGGATGGATGACGCAATGTCAACGCCATCTAATGAGTACCAACTACCATTACATATCTTTCCTCGGTCCAAACCCGATACTGATTGACTTCGCCGATCTCACAAAAAGAGATATTATAGTGCAGCTAGGACGTTGGCGATGTTTTAAGACATGATAAATTTTGAAATTTCTTCAATACATTTAAATTTTATTAAAAGTACCGGAGCATATGCGAGTTGCTCAGTTTTCAAAATTGTTTCTTTTGTTCGTGTCAGTGATTGTATTACCTTCTCACAGTTTAAAAGATTTGATGTGTGTATCATAATGTAAAAGAATAAATCTAGAAATGCTAGTTCTATGTTAAATACAGTATACAGTTGTGATATGAAGCACGTAGTTGGGAAATGTCTTTCGCGAGGTCAGAAACAGAAACAGCCTTAGTGCGTTGGTTGGAAACATTGATAGAAACTGTAGTCGGAAATTCCAGCGAGTGTAGACAACGCAACTCGTGCAGGGTTGCCAGTGCTATTTTACCACGATATTTGTTCCCATTTCAATAGATTGAAAACATTTTCCTTCGAGTAATATTTACATAACGACAAAAAGAAAATCATGAAATTTCATTTATTTCTGTACAAATTTCTGAAGTAAAATATTTTTTTTTTTTTTTTTTTTTGCGTTTGACAGCATGACATTTTGTTTCTTGAGTGAAAAGAAAGAACGCGTGATGTTTTCTTGTTCGCAAGTACAGTACTGTATGTAAAATACCAGTTATTTTGTTTGCTTGTGACGACGCAAGTTCGTTATTTTTGGTATACTGTATGCAACATAAATAACATCGTGTTAGATAAAACTATTTAAAGAAATATTTTAGAATGATTTGTAATAGATATTGCAAAGATTATGATGTCAAAAAATATTGCAATGCTAAAATCAATTATTTAGGATATTATATATGTAGTAGGCCTATGTATCTCTCGCAGAGGTGTCTACACAGTAGACATGTTTGACAGAACATGAATTGGAATAGAACTTAGTAAATGATACCCACTAAAAAAATGAAATGAAAAGAAATTCGAGGTATTCCTCTGAAATATTTTGTTTACGAAAAAAACAAGAAACTTATCGGTGTGCTATTATTCTTGGTACGTATCAGTTCTGAAAAGCAGGGTTGCCAGCGCACAAATTAAACACAAACTGCGTCACAAGTTGTTTTTGTTTGCTATTCTGAGTTAGTTGAGCGTTGTAAAATTAACTTTCCTCATAAGGAACATACGCACATTTTCTATTAAACGTTTAGGAATTAAAATATGTAAAGAAATTACCGAGGAATCTGACAGATATGTTTTACTAGTCAGATTTAAGAAATAGTTAAGAAGGAGGGTATACATTCATACGAGTGTAAAATAGAGTATTTCCATAAAAGAGTTAGCAAAATGTTGTTGACCTTGAAAACGAAATGTAGTCGAATGTTAGAAGTTTTGAGAGTTGAAAATTAATGTAAAAACAATCGTGATTGAAACGAAGCAAAAATGTGTCTACTATGGAAGTGGGAAAAAGATAAAGCAGATCAGGCGACTACATACAGTAAGTTTAAATATCTACATGTAGGTAGCATCATCATAAACAGAAATTTGAAATGTAATAGGAAAGCAAAAACAATGATAGGAATCATGAAAGAAGAGTTAAGAGAGAAGAAAACTGTAGGTCATGAACAATGCAGGCTGTATCTACATCTTTATTTACTCGTATTTATTTATTTGTTATTACTTAATTGATATTATTATTATTATTATTATTATTATTATTATTATTATTATTATTATTATTATTATTATTATTATTATTATTATTATTATTATTATTATTATTATTATTATTATTAAGTATTCTGCCTTTTGGTAGGTTCTGGAACTATTTTTTTTTAAGTTTTAAATTTAGGCCTGGAAATGTTTCTTCCACGTTTTTCGATTTTCAGCTTCCCCTTTTAACTCCCAATATTTTCTATTTTTTTCAAACCACCCATCAGTTGTGCTTTTCTTCTTCCTATTCCTTACTTTCCTTCCATCTTTCCTTCTATGTCGGTATGAAAAAAGCAATTTCTTCGCACGATGTGTACAATCCAATTGGCCTTCCTATGAAGAATGCTGGCTAGAAGTGTCCTCTTCTCTCCTATCCATTTTAAAACATTTTCCTTTATTACTCTCTCTGTCTATTTTATCTTCTTCATTTTCCTTCAATACCACATTTCGAAGTTCTTTAAATATTTCTTCCCTAACTTCTGTAATGTCCAAGTCCCTGAACCATACAACTTCGCCTATGCTCCATATATAGCATGTGACCAACTTCTTCCTAAGTCCAATATTGAGCCTGCTAGTTAAGAGTGATCTTTTCTTGTTGAATGCTTCATTAACTATGGATGGCAATTCTTTACCTGATCTCTTTGGTGCAGTAAGCGTCTCTTGTCAAAATACTTCCCAGATACTTGAAATTATCGACCTCTTCAAGTTCTCTTTGTTCTACTCTGATCCGGAAAGAATTGTAATGCACGAATGAAATAGTGAACATTACAAAAGATTTACCAAAAAGGTCTGACCCCTTTGAAACATGAATATGGAGAGGAATGCAGAAAATATGCTAGATGAACGATAATAAACGAGAGAATGTTAGAGAAAAAAGATAGAGATTAACAATAATGAGCATAGTTTTTTTTAAAAAAAATAATAAAGGAAAAGAGACATCGTTGCGCATTAAGAAAAAAGTCTTACTAAAGTGGATGGATAGGAGGCATAATGGAAGGTAAACGAGGAAGTGAAAGAATATTATAATTTTTCAATATAACAGATGATATTCGCGTTAAAGCTAACCCCTTGACCATATTGGAATGGCGTTTCTCATGAGATGAGCGAAGTTAAGCTATGCCGGATCTCGGTAAGGGAAAGGATGGGGTGACCATTCGTGCTCCTCCTAGCGTCGTGAGGACAAATGAGGAGCTACTTAAGAAAACAAGTAGCGAACTCCGGTCTAGAGAGCCAGCAGTAATGGCGAGGGAGCTGATGTGCTAAGCACAAATAACCCCTAAGAAAGACATGAGTCACAAATTGGTGGGTAAACACTGGCCCCCTGAGGGCTGTTGCGCCCGGGGCTTAATTTTTAATTTCTTACATCAAAATAAAGAAGTGAAAAAGAAGAACTTAAGTATATTCAACGCTTTTAAATTTAATGGGACGCGTCCTCTTATATTGTAATCACCATAGGTGTTCTGCCATTATTGGAAGGCCACTTGCCAAAAAATGAGAACTTTTTTTTTTTTCATACAATATGACACTCAACTAGCCTTTCGATTATGACGTAGGTTTTCATATCATCTTGTCTATTAAGTAGAATTCAATATACTTTGGGTTAGAGTTAAAATTTTGTATGTTGCTGGCGGTAAATAGTCAGGCCTTTTCACAGGGAAGAAAATAGTCAATGTTTACAAGTTTTTTATTAGGTTACTTTTCAGTTTTTAAATCAGATCTCCCAACTTAAATATCACTCAATTTCATACTAAGTAGAGCTCTGGAAACTTGTTTATATACATAAATTCGATTGCAATATAATGCTTCCGCATGGGGCCGCCGTGACTCAGTGGTAGAGCACTCATCTGTGGTGCATGGGGTCTCTTGTTCGATTCAAGTTCCTACCAAGTGGGCATTGCGGTGAAAAGTGACTTTTCTCGGGGTTGTCCCGTTTTCTCCCAATTTGTTCATTCCACCATTATGATTTATCTTACTACCTCGGTGCATAATCATGGTACGTTAAACGTTAAAAAAACAAACAAAAAAAAAAAAACATAATTTTCGGTGTGCTTTTCGTTTTACTGTAAAATTAATTCTTCTCTACTAACTATTTATCCTATTCAGTTATGCAACCAAAATGCTCTAGAGCTGGCATGTACAGTATAACATCCAGGCGATTGTGATTTAGTCTTGTTTCACACTGTGGAATTACGGAAGACTTCAAGAACTGGTAATGTGAAAATATCATATAATAATATTCCGCTCTTCAAAGAAAATTTGGACAGTATTATTTTTTAATATGAAAATAAATAAATAAATAAATAAATAAAATAAGATTCTAATGACTCAACAAGAAACGAACATCCATACATTTGCCACTGTCAAATAATTTTCACTGGCTTTTGGTTTTTATAGTAGTATGTTACGTTGATCCGGACGAATTTCAAAGAAATATGCTTTTAAATCGAAACCTTTATATAAGTTATTGTATATTAAGGGTTAAATAATGTATATTAAATACAATTAATATAGTACAATAAACAAAGTAACAAAGATATAAATCAAGAGCAGTGTTTCACACTACACTCCCCATTTACTTTCTCTTCCTTTCTTTTTCTTTTTTTCTTTTTGAAAATAATCCTCTAACAATAAACAGTATGAGAATTTTTCGGATAAACTTTTTTTTTTTTTATTAATTTGGTGTTTAACTACAATATTTGGAACCTGTAAATACCAGGAAGTATTATAATTAGGAATTAGAAATTAGATTTCTAGGTTTTTGGAAACTATAGCCATATTAGCTCGTCACACACATGAGGGAAGACGTTCCTCGGCAATCACACTGCGCAGGGAATTGGAGAGGAACAAAGAAATAAGAAAGGAAGGAAGGAGTTAAGTTGAGTTTGGGTTTAACGTCCCGTTCAGCAGCGAGGCTATATGAGACGTGGACCTATTGATTAACGTGGAACCCGAACCACATGAGCTCCCGCCGGGAATCGAACCCGGGTCTCCCACGCCAAAGGCAAAGGAAGGAAGGAGTCTGGGATTATTGTGTTAAGTACCATCTCGACATTTGCCTTGTGTGAACAAGGAAAACTCAGGGAAAATATCATTCAGGGTGGCTGGCCTGGAAAAAAAAACTATTATATCTTTTCAACTTAGTGATGAGAACGTTAGGGACTACACTACGCGAGGCTACTAACACTACGAAAGAAATATAAGAGATATGTAAAGGCATATCCAACGAGTATCCGAAACTATTACCTTGAAATTTTGCTTAAATATTGCCTATGCATTTTAGGCTATACGCAAGGTAGAATATTGCGAAATGCTGCCCCTAAAAGATCGGAAATGGGAACATAAATTTTTCCATTCTCGAGATCTCTGAAATTATAGGGCATAAAACTAGAGAACTAGGCTGCAGAAACTACAGGGTTTTATGAGGTGCAATATCTAAAGAGGGTAATGAAGGTTTGAAAGTTTCTTCATTCTTGCTCGAGATCAACTACTAGGCGCAGAACTTATAAATTATATAAATAAATATTCGCCATGCACCCTAGACTGATGATGAGATTAGGGTTTTACGAAATGTAATCCTTAAGGGGTAAAATGTAGGTCACGTATATGTAGCTCCAGTGAAATTCAGCTTGTATCAACAAGCGTTTTGAAAAAAAAAAAAAAAAAAAAACTATGTATATCACTCAAATACTTTCCATAAACCTTATATTTTACGTATGAAGAATGAGGCAGCTAGTTAAATACAGCATAACTTGTTCAAAGCGGAATTACAAGGGGGTCAAACTATTTTATCCAAATTGAACAAGTTTCCACATTATACAAAATTGTATACAGTGATTACTATAAATCTGTTTTTTTTTTCTAATTTTTAGCACATACCAATGGGTATATCTGCTGTTTACAAGTATATTCTCGCTGATTTTATTCTTACAGCGATACATGTTATAAAATCCCACAGTACATTTACCAATGTAATTATTTATTATTTTTGTACACTAGATTTCGCACTGTATTTCACTGCGCTACATTCCCTATAACCTTGAACAGAGTTGAAGAAAAGACTCATAAAATGCTCGCTGTGGAGTATTGTGCTAGATGGGTCGGAGAGTTAGACATTACGCAAAAATGTTTAAAAAAAAAAAAGCTGGAAGCTTTCGAAATGTGGGTGTGGAGAAGAATGGAAATACTTAGCCGGGTAGAGAGGAAAACGAATGAGAGGGTGTTAGAAATGGTGGAGAAGAAAATATTAATTTTAGATAGGAAATGAAATGAAATGGAATCTTTGATTTTTACGTCCCACGGTTATGCCGGTTAGGCTAAAGGAGACGGTGACGATGAGAGATGAGTGAGATGGTGGAATGAAGAAAATGGAAGGAAACGGGAGAATCCCGAGAAAACCCACTAGCACGGTGTTTGTCCACCACAAAGTTCACTTGGCGGGGGCTGGGATCGAACCCGGGACCCCCGCACCAGAGGTGAACGCTCTACCACTGAGCCACCGCGCCCCCTTCAATTTTAGATAGGAATATTAAGAAGAGGAAGAGAAGTTGGTTGGGACATTGAGTAAGAAGGAACTGAATCATAATCGACGTGCTAGAAAGACGCTCACATATATAGTTTCTGTATTTTGAAGCTGATGTACTTTTTAGTTTTTTTCACAATTGTGAAAATCTAGATATTATGATATATTTAGTTTTACGTCCCACTTACTGTCCTTAGACTAAAGAAAACATGTGATTAATTATAGCCATTGCTTGTGGAAGAATTGTCGAAATGAAAAACCAGGAAAAAACGAGAGAATCCCAAGAAAACATGGAGACACAATGTTGGGCACCATAGGTATGCAAGACATTACAAGAAATCAAGTAGTCTTCGCCAAGAGGTGAGCGCTTTTTCACTGAGCCACCACATAACTATGAACATTCTACGCCCCATGTATATAGTACAAGATATCAAGAAAATTACATAGAAAATAGTAGTATTAATACAATAGATTGTAATTGTAATAATAAAAGATAAATGTTTCAGTTTGTGAGTCACGCTAATCTATATATATAAAAGAGAACGTACAAATCCTTTGTCCGCTCATCACGCTAATACGGCTGAACCAATTTCTTTCATTTTTGGGGGGTTATTAGGATTTGGACCCTAGATGGTTTTTATCATATCACTTTAATTTTCAATTACCAGTGTCTTGAGATAATTGACCATTCAGGTGTACACAAATCCTTTGTTAGTTCATCATAGGTAAAAATAAACGTATTTATATGCAACCCACATGACCGTGTCACTCGGCGGGTTAACATAAATGACAGGCGTTATAATGGTTTTTATCATATCACTTGAAAGCGAAAAAGTAAAAATTATCTAAGTAACAAAGTTTATTGCGTTCGGGGGTGACCGCAGCGAAGCGGGGCGGGTTAACATAAATGACAGGCGATATAATGTTAACATTTAATGCAATCTTCTATGGTTTTTATCATATCACTTGAAAGCGAAAAAGTAAAAATTATCTAAGTAACAAAGTTTATTGCGTTCCGGGGTGACCGCAGCGAAGCGGGGTGAACGCTGCTAGTTCCTAATAATAAACAATCGCACTAATAGATGTCTCTGCCTTCGATATAGCTTGCCTATCTGACGTTAATAGATTTAGCTACACAGGGCCGGACTGGCTACTAGTTGGCCCCGAATTACCAATCCCACCCAAACGCCATCACCGCAACTGTCCACTGTTTTCCCTCGATAAAAGCACACCATTAGTTTAGATAAAGCACACTATTCTTTAGTGGCCACACAATACATTATACCATAGAGATCATAATATAATATGTAACAATATTTGAGATCAACACAGGCAGTAATTGTTAGAGTACCTTTTTTCATCTCGCCTTGGGATAGCCGAAATTTGTAATTTGTTCGTAAAGAACTATATACAAATTAATTTAAAGTTAGCACTGGTGGTTTCAGTATTCGTGAACAAGGGGTACGATAAGCTACAAAGGAACACCCACTACACGTAGCCCGAAATATTTTTCTGAGAAGATATACGTTCCGAAACAAGCTCGACAAAATCTTCTCGTAAGGGCATTAATATCAGTAAGCACTTGTGGTATACGAACTATGCCAAGTACCCTGTGTGTGTGTGTATTTATGCAAATCTTGGGCACATACAGACCTACAGGGTGGTCGTAATGGAATTATCTACTATGGTTGCGACGTGATAAAAGATCAGGGAAGAAATTATCAGTAGTAAATCTTAATATTGCTACCAGAAAGTGGTGTAATGAATTTTCCTTTTGATTTACGCATTTTATTCCAAATATATGTGTATATCCAGTTTTTATTGTAATAGCAATTGCAGTAGGCTATATGAATACAAAACGACAACTGTGAAGCTGGATTCAACAGCGGCAGCCACAGTTTCGTTTAAAAGAAACACCTACGTACAAAGAATTTATTATTATTATTATTATTATTATTATTATTATTATTATTATTATTATTATTATTATTATTATTATTATTATTATTATTATTATTATTTTACTTATCAATACTGTAGATTCAAGAAGTCCTAATTTATAATCCATCCATTACAATAGCACTAACCTATTTTCCCCACGGTATTTTTCGAAACGACAGAATAAGGACATACACAACCTCACACCGTGTGACTGAATAACTGACCGCGGCTCGACTTCTTGGCTAATAATAATAGGCAACTACTGAGAGATAGAATGGAAGCAAACACTCATGAGTGACTCAACAATGACAAAAACCACGGGATCTTGTAACAGAGGCAACGATTCGACACCATGATATTATAAATCTTAAAAGCGATTTCAGATCTATTTCTGTTGTGTTTCAAATTGTTATTTTTCCTGGGCCAAGAAACTAAACTTTCAAGAATTGTATTGTCAAGCCACTATACTTTGGGCTCCGTTTTATATTCCGCGATAGGAAGCATGTTGAATTTCAGTATTGTTTTTACTTGCAACGACATGACTCTGAAGCTGGCATGGCCCATTCTCACTTTATAGGGGATGTGAGTCGCAATAAAATTTTGATGAAACGTTCAATGAGTTTGATGCATGCAGATTGCCGCCGTGCCTGTGCACAAGAATTTAATTGTCGCACAGATTTTCCATTTTTTTTCTCTTCCTCCTGACCTCCTCTCTTTATTAAAATTTTCATTTGGCTCCCTTTTGATTTGGTCCCTGTGTGGGCGGCGATCGCCACCTAGCCACTTGGGCCAGTCCGGGCCTGTAGCTACATACGATATTAAAAGTAGGTGTTTAATTTGTGTAGGCAATTTTAAGATTTAAGACTACTGTGACAATTTAATTGCAAAGCCCTTCCTACTGGTGTAGGGGCTAAAGCATGTGCACCTTTGGTCCACGGGGTCCCGGATTCGGTTCCCAGTGGGAGAGATCATCCATTTCCTTAGCCGTGAAACATTAAACTACAAAAAAAAAAAAAAAAAAAAAAAGTTCATTTCATTTTTTATTTTAATTTTACTCCAACTTAAAGATGTTATTTCAATTTAAATAAATAAATTTGTTAAATGTAACCAATTGTAACTTTTAATTAAACACGTTTTTAAGCTATAGGTAGTGTGCAGCAGACCGAATGTTCGAACGGACCACCTAGTAAATCATAAATATAATAAAACATACATACTAGTATCTTCTTGTAAGTATTAGTAAATCATAAGTAAAACATATATATTAATATCTTCGTATGAATATTAGTTAATCATACATAATATATTAGTACCTTCTTATAAATATTAGTTAATCATAATTAAAATATACATATTAGTATCTTTTTATGAATATTAGCAGAGATGGAATGGGTCAGTGGGTCGGTGGGTCAAGTGGGTCAAGTTTTCTGAGTGGGTCAGTGGGTCGTGGGTAAACAGCATGTGATCCACTGTGACCCACCACCCATCGTGACCCACTGCGACCCACCACCCACCATGACCTACTGTGACTCACCACCCACCATGACCCACTGCGACCCACCACTCACCATGACCCACTGCGACCCACCACCCACCGTGACTCACTGCGACCCACCACTCACCATGACCCACTGCGACCCACCGACTCAGTATGATCTACCGATCTACTCTGCTCACTGCATTGTAGACAGTATCTTCTGAAGACTGGTAAATTTGTCTTCGTTTTACTTTCAAGACCTTCATTTCACTTCCTTTTCCATTTGTTTCTGTCTACTTACCTGAGGTGAGTATATCTAACCAAGTTTAAAATGAACTTCAGGCACTTTTGGATATTGATATTTTTAATTGTAATAATAGCAATAGGACTTATACTCAAGGTGACCATGACCAGAACTTTTACTTTCAAAAACGGGACGCATACGAATCGGCGACAGGGGGGCTAACTTCCACATTGCATTTTGGGACTCAGCAGTGTTTTCAATTTACTAAATATACAAGTAAGATTGATAACACAGCATTTCTAACTTAAGTACTACCCAAAATACTTTAAACTACTTCAACACTCAGAATTCCCACTTAATTCCCACTTGAACCACAGAACACTCAATTCTCATTTGAATATTCAGAAGTTCTAGGCACGGCTGAACCTACCCAATGAGTGTTGGTACGGAAGAGTATAGAATTAGCATTGACAATTTATATTTTGAATAATAATTACGGGACACTTGGGTCATGTTTGCTTAAAAACCGGACATTTAGGCGTCCCGTTTGAGAATCAGAAAAAACGGGATAAGGGTTGAAAATAAGGGACTGTCCCGGCTAAAACGGGACGTCTGGTCACCTTGCTTATACTAGTACTTGGCTTTCGAGACCTGTGAGTTTTTAGAGGAGTTAACTACTGGAAAAAAATACGTTTTTGAATCACTGTAATATATAAATTATTATATAAAAAAAATGAGTGTAACTATGTGTGACTGATCATCACGGTCAAATTACGAAGTCAAATAAAATTACTTTTGGTATATAGTTAGGCCTTAATCCAAACTGGCATGTTATATTGCTTTCATTATAATGCATAATATCCTAAGAAGGTAGTGAGCATCCGAATTTTTGAGAAAAAAATGAGTATCTCGCAAGCCGTTAAACTTACGGAGTTGAAATTCAGTGTATTAACTCTTTATTGAAAATAAACAGAATGTGTCCTAGGATTTTTTAAAATTCTCCTTTATGGGGGGGACACTTTCTATATATGGAAAATTGGTAGTGAATTGGTTTATAAAAATAATCGAAAACGATCGATATTAATTAAAAAAGAAAAATCAGAAACAAAAAATACAGTGCGTGGCTTCATATATCCATTGCTTTCTACTATAATAATTGCTGAAACTTACGTTTATTATATGGAGCGCTTACAGCAAAGGGCAATCAACCCATAAAGTTGTGAGAAAAATAGGCATAAAATTTGTATTGTAAGCTTAATTACACGGAAATTTTAATTTTGGATTGTACACATAATTATAGTTAATCATAAATAATATTTAATCATAAATAAAATATACATATTAGTATCTTCTTATGAATATTAGTCAATCATAAATAATGTATTAGTACCTTCTTATAAATTTTAGTCAATCATAAGTAAAATATAGATATTAGATTCTTCTTATGAATGTTAGTTAATCATAAATAATATATTAGTACCTTCTTGTAAATATTAGTCAATCATAAATAAAATATACATATTAGAATCTTCTTATGAATATTAGTCAATCATAAATAATGTATTAGTACCTTCTTATAAATTTTAGTCAATCATAAGTAAAATATAGATATTAGATTCTTCTTATGAATGTTAGTTAATCATAAATAATATATTAGTACCTTCTTGTAAATATTAGTCAATCATAAATAAAATATACATATTAGAATCTTCTTATGAATATTAGTCAATCATAAATAATACAGACAATTGTATCTAATTATAAATATTAGTCAATCATAAATAAAATATACCCTAACAGCAGAAGATGTGCTAGGCATGTACCATTTAGTTGTCGCAGCTACTTTTTAGGTACCCGATACTTGGCACATATGATATTCATGTGCTAAGTATGTACTTCAGCTACCTACAATTTTAGGTACTTGTTACAACTATTTTTGATATTTGCAACTATGTACCACAAATATAACATTTATATATCTGGCTCAGTTTCGCACTCTAACAGTCATTCGTTTTTATGTCGTCACTTGGGACATATGTCTGTCATGTTCTAGATACATCCTTTAGGTACATACTGTTTCAGATACCCTAACAGCACAAGATGTGCTAGGCATGCGCCATTTAGGTGTTCTAAATTCATCTCCCACATTTGATGCATTTGTTGATTCTTTTTCTAAGCGATTGTGTACTGAAAGCAACAAACGCATCAACTTTATTAAATGGCAACTGTCGCCGATCATTTGAAAGTGAAAATGGAAGAACCATGAAATAAATAAATAGACACTAGTCATTTTGTTATAAAGTTACATGGCGAGCAGATTTTATCTTATCCCAAATGGTTATCATCGAATATACGCGGTTAAACGAAAACTCTGAGTAGCCAAATTCAAAAGACCTCAACAATTTATCCCTCTACAAGCGACGTTCTCTTCATCGTCTCCGTGGCCAAGTGTGCCGGTGACAATAGCCGAGTAGTCTCGGGCTTTCGGCTTCTGATCATGAGGTGCAATCCACTGGGGGTTCGAATCCCTCTGAAGAGCAAGGTCGAAATTTTAACTTTCCTGTATATATATGTGTTCGTGTCTCTGTCGAATATGGTAAAGGTCAAAAGAGGCCTTGTATACGAGAAAGCTCGTGTTGCTCAGGAAACTGAGGTATGATCGGTTGATCTTAAAAAAAGAGAAAAAAAGTAGGAAGAGCACGCGACTAGTAATCCAAAGGTTGGTGGTTCGCGCCCACCCTGGGATACATTTTTTTTTACTTGTTTAAAATGTTTTTAGACTCACCTTAATGTAAACGCATTACGCATATAGGCGATTTTACATATTTTGGAGGAGTAATTTTGTGGTTCATTGACGCTTACTGTATGGGGAACATACCTAGAACATGCTAGGCACGTTTCCCAGGTACATGTCAGGCATGTGCCTAGGGGCGGATATAGACTGTGACTATCACTTGCCATCCATGTAATCTCACTCTCAGATGTACATAAGGCACATACTGGACACATTCCATGTACCCGAGGGAACATAATAGGCATATGCCTGCTATGTAATTGTGCTGTTAGGGTACATATTAGTATCTTCTTATGAATGTTAATCAATCATATATATATATATATCAGTATCTTTTTATAAATGTTAGTCAATCATAAACTAGTTGAGAATGCTCCAAGACCATTGAAAGAACGAACTTAAAAAGAATTATTTTTTCTTATTAACTTCTACAGGTTTTATACCAATTGTTCTATGTACGTTATTATTATACTCATTAAATAATTCTTGTAATATATCTATCCATTTATAATTTCCTTGAGTACTAAATTTTTTACATATGTTTTGTTTAAGAGTTCTGTTAAAACGTTGTACGATATGTTGATTTACGAAGACACATGCTCAGAATGGAGGGCTCAAAATTGAAAAATTCGCAAAATATCATCTTTCTATGAATTACGGTTCCCGAGATATGGCTCCTTAAATCTCCCGAAATCGGAACTTTTTGGCCAATATATCGGGAACGGTAAGAGTGACGCGAAAAATTCCATCAGTTCCTTCAGTTAGTTTTTGATTCTCTACCGAATGGAGAGCTCAAAACTGAAAAATTCGCAAATAACAGACACACACACAAGGGCAGACATAGAAAATTCAGTAATGAACTTTTTCTTATAAATACTAGTCAATCATAAATAAAACACATATTAGTATCTTATAAATATTAGTCAATCATAAATAAAACACATATTAGTATCTTCTTATAAATATTAGTCAATCATAAATAAAACACATATTAGTATCTTCTTATAAATATTAGTCAATCATAAATATAACACATATTAGTATCTTCTTATAAATGTTAGTCAATCATAAATAAAACACAGATGTCTTCTTATAAAAATTAGTAAATTATAGATAAAGTATACTTAATATATTCTTATAAATATGTGTTATGTTAATGTAGCAAGGTAATCGAAGTGTCTTGAGTGAAGCTATAAGAAGGTCAAAGTTGAAGGTCAGCTACAAAGTATAGCGTGACAGTGCTTGTGACGATGTGAGCAATTGATTTTTCTCCTGCAACTGAACAACGCTTCTTTGCTTTCTTCATCAGCCTCGTGTCTTATGGAAATATGTGAGGAAAAAAGAGTGAAGAAACGTTGTAATTCTTTCCATTTTTTTTTTATAACGGGGTAAATTCTTAAAAAGTCACAATGTATCTTTCGCTTTCAAAATAAGAGGAAATAACAGAGATCGTATTATTTAAAGTTGATTACCTTAATAGAGTAAAGAAGTTACAAAAAGTATATGGAACAAATCCAATAAACTATTTCAAAATGTTTATTATTAAAAAGTAGTTCATACTCCGCACATCATAATTAATTCCCATAGTAACGGTTTAGCAACACAAAGCAAAGTCAAGCAAAGTTATTCTTAAAAAACAAAGCAGAATTAACATTTAAGTTCTGTACACCAAAAATATATTCAAAATATGCAGACTTACTTGAAGACAGATAATTGAGGCACTGAGGACTGCAGAAGATTGGTAATTTTACGGTTCAAATTTACCATTGTAAACGAAACTAGAAGGGGTGCAGATTGGGAATACGGACGCCACTAGAAAATGAAAATGAAATCTTTAAGTTTTACGTTCCACGATTATCCCGGCTAGGCTAAAGGAGACGGTGATCATGAGAAAATAAATGAAATGGTGCAATGAAGAAACTGGGAGAAAACGGCAGAACCCCGAGAAAACCGAAGCACAGGGAGTTTGTTCACCACAAAGTTCATTTGCTGCGAGCTGGAATCGAACCAAGGACCCCGCGCACCAGGAGTGAACGCTCTACCACTGAGCCATCGCGGACCAAAGAACAACTCTAAAGATTCATTACTTATACCCTGCCTTTTTTACAGAATAATTTTTTTAGTACATTCAACAGTTATATTTTGTAAGTGATGTTACATTCCTCGGTGCAGGTCTATTTTAGGCCGGTATAAAAGATAATGGCTATAAATACAGCGTTTTCTGACAAAATTCGACTCAAATAGCCTAAAAAGTGATTTCCCACATTTAACTAGGTTCCTTGAAAGAGGAGATTCATTTCTTTAAACATGGGTAACATAGGGGTCGCGCGAGTAGCGTACTGCACGCCGAAGGCTCAGTGTGAAGCAAGGAACCTATGGGAGCAACGTCGAATACTTCACAGTTTTCATTTATTTATGTAATTTATAACTTTATTAATTATCACTTCCTCAAATCACTACGAATCAGGGTTGCCAACTTTTCTGAAGAAAAATCGGGACGGGACAATCGGTGTTGAAGCCCTCTTCTTCCCCGGAGACGACTACACGTACGGCGAGTCGTTGAAAACAATGTAAATAATCAACTGAATAACACAAACCTAAATGAATGGGGGTGCCTTATTTCTTTTTATTTTCCCACCCACTGCTCATCACTAGGTATAAGCAATATATGCAACAAATTCAAACCAAAACAACTGCAATTTATTTAATATAAACAAAGTTTAGAAAGAAAACTATATCGAATGTGTTAAATTGATTCTATACATAAAAGTGTGTGTATAAAAGAATAAGTTATCCCTTTGTAAAAAAGGTCAAGTAAAATATTAATTAACTTTGAAAATCGATAAATCGGGACAATATTCGTCCCGACGAGTTTCCGGTCGGGACGCGGGTCAAATAGGTCAGAAATCAGTACAGTCCCGACAGAATCGGACTGTTGGCAACCCTTCTACGAATATTAACTTTATTACGTAACTTTAACTTCTACCCGCATGCCTTTCCTCGAGGATTCTTGTAAACAACAAGTACTTGTTCTGTCATTTCTTTCTTTACCTACAAGTATACAAGTTATTTCTTTGTAGACTAGAGAAGCATGATGGCTCAGTGGTAAGGCGTTTACCTCTGATCCGTGGGGTCCCTAGTTCGATCTCCGCCCAAACATCGTGTGGTGGACCACATCGTGTCCGTGGGTTTGCTCGGGGTACTCCCATTTCCTTCCACAGTCTGACTCCACCAATCCTTCCATAATCATTCACTTACCTTAATCATCGTCTCTCTTAGCATAATTCTGAGACGTTAAATTGAAAGATTTCATTTCTTTTCTTTGCAGTCTACGCATAATTACCGTTGGCGTACTTGCATGATTTCGCATTATAAGAAAACACATTACATGCACACAATACAAAAATTAACAAATAATCATATGTGGAAACAAGAAGGAAAAAGTATTGAAAAAACATTAAGATTGGTATATGCGTGAGTTTTCTCGGGGATCTCCCGTTTCCTCTTACTTTCATCATCCCACCATTATCACACATCTGATCATCACCGTCTTCCTTAGACTCGGTTCATAATCGTGGAAAGATTGATCACCGTTGTAATTCTTGTGTAAGTATTTTCGTATATACCATCTGAACCTTTGCTATTTACACAGCGCACGGTTTTAATATGAGATGAATCTCTTTTCCACTTCTCACTACATATGTGGAAGTCCTTTTACGAACACAAGTAAAGGACAGGAAGACGCTCAAAGAGAGTGAATTGCTATAGACGAACATATAAATGTAGTATTTTAATATGTAGAATGTTGAGGTGTTTGTGGCAAACTTGGATAAGTAATAGATACCAACTTGAAATATTCTTTTCTTATAATTCCATATCCGAGTACACCTTACTATGGATCCACAAGCCTTCGAAGTTGCCAGCTTGCAATAAGTTTTGACATTCAGATTAAAGAAAAGCGCCTGAAATATCCATCAACCCGCTAAACTTAGTTCTTCTACTGGTTGCCGTTCACAAGGGTATCAACCTTAACATCCTAGTGACAATATTAAATTAATAGGGTCAAAAGGACTCCTAAAATGTGGAATAGACAAACAGACTTTTTTTTTTCATTTGAATGAGAACTGGCAAATCTACACAAAATTTGGAATCGACCAGTGAAAGCGGGACGTTTGTAGCACTTGTGGTTTTCGAGATCTCATTGTCGAAAGGATTGGCCACAAAAACGTTTCTTGACCACAAATATCTGTATGAACCTAGCATTTTAATACAGGGTGTTTCAAAACAACACCGATAACGTTTAGGAGGTGATTCCTGACACCAAGCTAAGACAAAAAGTATAGACCAATCTGGGTGCAGAAATGCTTCCTTTGGAAGCTATAGGCTGCCGCAAACATGAAAAATAAAACAGAACTTTAAAGGTCCATAGCTCCAAAACTATGGGACCTACTGTAGTCAGATCAAGACTTCACTTAGGAACTAATATGTGCGCTATTCAAAAATACATGTTTCAGAATCCTGTGGTACTTTTGCAACATTTTTATACAGGTAGTTAGTGAGTACTTCAAATTATATGCCCGTAGCCAAACTCCCTCTATAAAAAATGTTATGTGAATACCTTATGATTATAAAACGTGTAATTTTGGATAGTGCACATATTAGTTTCTAAGTAAAGTCTTGACCCGACTACGGTAGGTCCCATAGTTTTGGAGCTATGGACCTTTAAAGTTCTTTTTTTCATGTTTTCGGCAACCTGTAACTCCGAAAAGAAGCATTTCTGCACCCAGGTTGGTCAATACTTTTTGCCTTATCTTGGTGTCAGGAATCACTTCCCAAACGTTGTCGGTGTTGTTTTGAAACACCCTGTATACAGATATTTTCGTTTCTTGTGATTAAGCGGAAACCTGTTGCTAACGTAAAAAAAAAAAAAAAAAAATAGCAATAAACTCTAATTTCACTGTATTCCAATAAACTAAGGAGATGCCCAGCATAACGGATTTTACTGTATTTAAAAATCTTTCCTTTGATATTCTAATTTTATTATTATGCACCGTAGTTTGTTTGGTTTAACAGAAGTGAAAATACAAACTAAGACATCATAATATTATTAAAGCTTATTAAAGTTTAAGAGTGCGTTAAGTTATTGGGCCTATCTGTCTTGTTGTATAATAAATACACGCACACACTTGACTGAAAACTATTATTGCTATTAGCCTCTCATTGAATTGTGTTAGGTCTAATGAGTAGAGAAAGCATGTCTGAGGCTGAAACGAGATAACATTAGCGTTAATAATGGATGTTAGCTGCTCACGTGCAGCTTGCAGCGTTTAATATTTGATGTGATGCTGAAGCTGTTGGGCTGCAGAGGGAGGGAGAACTTGCTTATATTCTCTGGCCGCACGATTATCATCACTATATGAACAACATTCAACGCAAATTAAATCGTTTTGTGACGGCAGGATGGAGTCAAGAATTAAAATGGTAATACGAGTATGTTAGATAATCATTAAAACCTTGCACAATGATAATTATTCTTTTTTTAAAAAAAATGAAAGAGGATAGATATAGCGAAATTAAAAGCTAAAATGTCACTTTAAAAACAGCCTAAGCTTGGAATGTCAATTGACAAAGACATACCCGTAGCTAGACAGTAGCCAGAGAGGATAAGAACCCTCTGTGGCCACTATCATACGTTAAGATTTTTCTTTTTCTTTATTTTTTCTTTTTCTTTTTCTTTTTCTTTTCTTTTTCTTTTTCTTTATTTTTTTCTTTTTCTTTTTCTTTTTCTTTACTATGTATCCTAGTAGCAAAATTGTTTGGCCCACTGTTGGGAATAGAATGGGATTTGAGTGGGTGATGGTCGGTGCGAGCCTATACCGGAAAAACTTAAGTTTGCCCAACGTTGGTTAAATGTATGGTTGGCCAACAAACTATTCTCCCGACCTTCACGAAACGATACTAGAAATTACTGTTTTCCCAACCAAGAAATACGTTACTTTAGCGTTGGCTAAATGTCGGGGAACCGCTCTACGAAAACAGTAGCGTACGCAGGAATTTCTTTCAGAGGGGGTCCAAACTCAATATGAAGGTATTTTATATTAAAATTCCTAAAATTGACCCTAAAATCAGGCTAAATATACACAAAAGTCGAAATTTTGGGGGGTCCGGATCCCTAGGACCCCACCCCCTGCGTACGTCTTTGTACGAAAAGCACTTTTTGCACCCCTCGGCTAATTTGTTTCATCGTTGGCTAATGGTCGCTAACTCCATCATACTTGATGCTCGTAGAGTGCGTCACTGCTCATGCACAGTTCTTTACCGCCATTTTGTTGTGTTCCAATCATGAAAACAAAAGAGGAATTTCCCTCCTCGCTGGTCTAGTGACTAGCACGTGCACCTTTAGTGTGAGAAGTCCCAGCTTCGCTTCCCGGTGGGAGAACCTTTGGAATTTTAACAGTCTTCGATATTTCTGTGTTCGTGTCCTTGTCGTTCTAGGTTACTGGAGAAACAAATAAAAACCTAGTAATAAGTAGTTAAAAAAAGTTGGAAGCATGCCTGCTCGCCAACCAAATAACTGGAGTTCGCGTCCCTTATACTGCTGTTTTTGCTTTTTTTTTTTTTTTTCTGAACGGTCGAAGTACAACTAAAAATTAATCCAATATTTAAAGATCCTAACTCTATGGTCCTAACTCTAACTCTAAGATCCTAACTAAATAATCGGAATACTCAGGAACACCATATAAAAAATCAAACGTGCCAAACCGAATGTATCATCACTCTACCCCACCCGCCTCAAGGACACGTTGGGGAACGTCAAGGAATTATGCTAGATTTGATTAGGTAAAACGTCAGTATTTGGATGGTGAATCACAATTCAACGTCGAGGTTTGGCTGGGTTAACGTAGGGAGATTGATGGGATTTGGTTGGGTGAACGAAGGCCCAACATTCTCAATGTCGTTGGGTTTGGGTGGGAAATGGTTGCCAAAGCGGACAAACCTGACGTTGGGCCATCATTAGTATGTCGCAGCGCCACCATTTTCCCAACTTTCGGTCAACCGATTTTGCTACTAGGGTATACATGAAGGTAATGTAAACCAATACCGTGCCGTGGGAGAAGGAGGAAAAAAGAAAAGAAAAGAAGGAAAGAAAAAGATAGAGGAAAAATTACTTGTAATATTACTAGTATATACTTAAATCCTCTTCCTACTTTAGGAAGTGGTCCTATAATGTTACTCATGTTAGAAAAATGCATGTGCACATATATAAAATGGATTGAAAAAAAGTAATAAAAAGTGCTCAAAATCAAGGAGAAGCAGGGTTTATTTTTGAAAATTTTCTTGCGCCTCGCGCCAACCATGGTGGTACTTCGTGACTGGTCTGTCGGTCGCGTCTCATATATACGGGGGCACCGTTGTATACTCTCCCCCCGGGCACTGATTTTCCACGGCACGGCACTGATGTGAACTCAAGTTAACTTCAAAAATATTCTCTCAGTACCCTTCTCTCAGTATTCGAACTACAGGCCTGAAAACACTGTTTAACGAGAGACACTGTACGCTGGAATAAATATGCTTGAATTATTTTTTTGTGAATTTGGGTACAATTTCCATTCTTTATTGTAAGACATTATTTCGGTGTCAAGTCAATTTTTACTTTTTAAAAGTGAATACCAGAAAATCTGATGTTTCTTTCCTGTTCTGTATTATTGTGAGGCGACGATATTAACCAATCAGCAGTGCCGGATCTACGTATAAGCTAAACAAGCTATAACTTAGGGCTCCACTCTCTCTAGGGGCCCCAAAAATTAAACGAGAAAATTGGACGTATATTTCCAAAATATAAGATAAACAATAAGTAATATAAAATCTGTTAATAGCAACAATGCATCATGTTGTGTAAACTTCTATGATGCAAGTAATGGGGCCCCTTCTGCTAGCCTGCTTCCTAAAATATTACTAATGTCTTCATTTCTGTATATAGGGTGAGTAAGTTCATCTGGACACACAAAGGGGCCCCATTACCTTCAATAGCTTAGGGTCCCACCAAACTTAAATCCGACTCTACCAATCAGTATCAATATCAAATTATGAGCGTAAACAGTTGCTTTAAGTTGTCAATGTTAGAGAGATGTACAGCCTTTATGCAAAAAGATCTAGTCACAATCATCTGTATTATAAAGGCCATATTGTTGGAATCACACCTAGAATATGCTATGGCGTAGATTCAGAGTATGCCCACAGTAGAAAATCGTTACAAATAACCTGCCTTTTCGATAAAATGTACTATTAGTCCCTTCAACAACCATTTTTACATACATTTCATGCTTCGGTATATGTTTACTTTGGGACGATACAAGAGTTGTGGCTATAAATATAGGTAAAATTCGATCCAAACTACTTTTAAAACGTTATCCACCGTTTAGAAACGTTATCCTCGACAGACCAGCTATGAAGCGTCACCATGGTTGGCGCGAAGCGTAAGAAAATTTTCAAAAATAAATTCTGCTTTTCCTTGATTTTGAGCACTTCTTGTTACTTTCTTCCATTTTATATATCTTTTCCTTTTTCGTCCTGAATTTTGCATCCCTTACTTCGGCGCCCGGGACCGTCGCCCAGCTTGCCCTCTTTCACGGTGCGTCACTGGTTGTCACAACAATGAAGTAATTCCTTTAATTTATTTTCTGTGGTTAGAAGACTGATAATACTTAGAGGGAGCAAAATATGGGGAATAAGTATGATATTCTAACAATCCATACGCCAATTTATGAAGTTTCTTCAGTATCAGTCTTGATCTGTGACATGGAGTATTGCATTTGTGCACTGATTTTACTGAGAGCTTACTAATATCCAGATCAAAATTAACAATATGGTGCCAAGTTCTAAACTAATGTTTGAGTACTCAGCTGTGCGTTTGAGACGTTTTTTCATCTGTACAAATCAGTTCATTCACCCGCTTGACATTTGCAAGAGTAAAGATAGTTTATTATCTTCCGAAATGATCCTCATCTTCCGTGTAGGCTCTTTTCTTTTGAAGTTTGGAACCCATTTCTTTTATAGTACGTAGAAGACTGTTTATTAGGCATTGTTTGCAACGAATTCTTACATCCACCGCTTTCGAAACATTACACGTTTTCACAATTGTCTTCATTGTCTATCTGGGGAAAATTAATATTCATCGGGGGGGGGAGGAGGAACGGTGGCTCAGTAGTAGAATGCTTTCTTCTGGTGATTGGGGTCCCTGGTTCGATCTCGAACAAGCAAGTTTGTGGTGTACAACATTGTGTCCGTGGGTTTCCTCGGGGTACTCCCGTTTCCTTCCACTTTCTCATTCCACCAATTCTTCCATCATCATTAAGTTGCTTACGTAATGGTGGGACGTTGAACTAAAAGATTTTTAGTGTTCGTGGGTTTCATTACCCCTATTTGCCCCCCTTCCGTGGTTACATCCCTGCTTCGGGTTCAGGAGCGTCATTTGAGGGCCTGTTTCGGGGGTAGGAGTGGGGAGAAAGATTCTATACCAATAGTTTTCATTTTATATATATATATATATATATATCAATTGTTCTTCTTCCTATCAAATTATAGCTCTCAATTACTTCAAACATTTTGACGCCCTTACTGGGAATTGAACCTGGATGAACGAGACGCTTATCAAAATACGCTTTCTAATCATTGAAGTGCAAGCAATAAACTCGCTTCTGTTTCGATTAACGTTTATAAATGACTTCTAATTGCGAACTCTCAGAAGTCAGTGTTTCGTGCGTTACACTTCCGTTTCACACCTACTAATAATCCCGTTAAATCAGGAAAGAATCTTTCGAATTCGTGAGTTTGTACAATTTACTAGTGTCATCCGTGCAATGCATTCAACTGGAAAGAGAACGACGAATGTTAAGTGTTGATGTTACGGGAGGGGAGGTGTGTAATAGATATAGATTATGCACTTTAGTCTAATACTTTAATATATGTACAATCGTTACATCCGAATTTGTCGTCACTGTGACGTCATTTCCGGTGGAATGACCTTACACTCCCTCTTGCAGCACACTCTGAACAATGTTGCCAAGTGGAGGGAGTAGTGTGGTGTGTTGTAGGATTATTACAGGAGCGAAGGAAATGGGAAAAACAAACATCCAGCGAATGAACGGAAGTGAAACCTGTTGTGCAAGATATGCTGCTGCTTGATTACAGGAGGGAAAAGACGCCAAATGCAAGAAACGATAAAAATATAATTCATAACTTTGAAATATTTCAGAAATTATATTGAACACAAATTCCTTCATTTGTGTATACGTATAAGAAGTAACACAATATAGTTAATGGATGTGCTTTATTTGCACATACAGTAGTTACAGCCTACTGCAGTGTGGGGCAAAGGGGAAGGTGGTTACTTACCTTTGGATTTTCGAAGGGGTTGTTTCATTTCTTCGAAACACCTGTCAAATTATATATTTACTTACTAAGATAGGGCCTACTATGGTATTTAATATAGTTTATTAATGTTTATTATAATGAATAGGGCTCGGATTTTTATGACCTGAAAACTTTGAAAATATGCATGAATTTATGCACTTTAATTTAAAAATGGCAACGTCTTTGAATCTGAATAAATGAAACATATATCTTATCACCCATCTATTAGCGTTTTTAAAAGCAACATCGCATCGCAGTTTGAAACGCAAAATCAAAAGGATTGCATCGCAAAATGTAATGCATCTATTATCTTTAATTTATTATGAACATTAAAAAAAATAAAAAGAAACAATAGAATAGCACAATATAGTTTTTCCTGCGTGATAGAAGGATTCTCTTTTGGTTTCATAACAGTAGTTGTGATGGAATTCCATCGAATACTCGACTTTTCCCTCAATAATATATACCAATCTACTATGAACTAGACACCAGATTACTGGAGATTGACCGTAGAATTGGCGACAAAGAGACCATGTGCAGTTGGACATTTTATAGCATTTGGGAATAAGGCGCTTCAATGGACTTTCCAAATGCAAGACAGCCTACTTACTTATTGGTAAATTAGATAACTACCAGAAACACTGGACTTTATTAGTACTCCTTTTCTGTCCTTCAGGTTCTGGATAAAACAGTTCATAAATGACCTCTGCTAGTTATTTTTTAAACATTTATCCGGAATTATAATTTTGCTACGTCCTCTTGTTTTATACTGGAATGGAGAAAGAAAAGTACTTTCCGGTTTACATGATACGGACATAAATTGGCTACAGCATAGGTTAGAAAACTGGGAAATTGTGTGAAATTGATTTGTTGTACTTTTGTCATAAAATATATATATATATATATATATATATATATATATATATATATATATATATATATATATATATATATATATATATATATATTTTAACTTCGTGGACTATGTAGTGGCAATTCCGATTTGAAAGTCTTCCCCTCCCTACCCCTTTTCCTAAGCAAATGCTGAATTAACTCTACTATTGAAAACCATGCAACTTTATACTACTAGAGCATTTGACTTCAATTGTTTTCAAACTATACGCAATGATGCCAGGTTCTGCGACAAAAAATTCCCACCAATGTGTATCAAATATTCCTCATACTTGATTATAAGAGAGAGAGAGAGAGAGAGAGAGAGAGAAAGATGGACCTTATTGTAAGTACCAATGATTCAGGAGGTGGCCCCGGTAAAAACAATTCTTCCCGGGATCATCTCTTCGATCGTGCTCAATGTGGATTATTAATATTTTCGCAGTACTACTATTATCTTCCTTGTATTTAAACTCTCCCTGGATGTGAACGGAAATATTTTCCACCAATATGGAACAAAGAAACTGGAATTCAGGTGTGTTTTGCAGGGCAGGAGAAAGAGACAAACAGAGACAGACAGAGGTTGAGGTGACGATTTCTTTTTTCAAAGTACGACAGGTCAATCACTTTGAAACTTCATCATACTGTACAGTTTTCCTTCAAATTCCATTACTCAAGACCAAATATTTCTACGAAAATGCAAAATAACATCGTTACCAATGCTGGTAAATATATTTATTATTATTATTATTATTATTATTATTATTATATATTATTATTATTATTATTATTATTATTATTATTATTATTATATTATTATTATTATTATTATTATTATTATTATTATTATTATTATTATTATTATTATTATTATTATTATTAAGTATTCTACCTTTTAGCAGGTTCTGGGACTAATGAGGTTGTTTTTCCCTAATTTCAGGTTTGAGCCTAGGGATGTTTCTTCCATGTTTCTCGATTTTCAGTTTCCTCTTTCAACTCCCAATATTTTCTTTATTTTTCAAATCATCGATTACTTGTGTTCTTCTTTTCCCTACTTTTCGTTTTCCTTTCATCTTTCCATGTATGACGGTATGAAGAAGACAATTTCTTCGCAAGATGTGTCCAATCTAATTGGCTTACTACGAAGGATGCTGGCTAAAAGTGTCCTCTTCTCTCCTACCAATTTCAAAACATCTTTGTTTGTTACTCTCTCTCCGTCCGATTTATCTTCTCCATTTCTTCCAACACCACATTTCGAAACTCTCTAAATATATTTACGAGTAATAAATGGAATTAGTCTAAAATATGTTTCAAATATGCTCTTTTATCACTTCGGGACCAAATATGACCTAAATCTATTCAAATATACACTTATATGACCAATAAAAGCCATATTTTTATGGTCACAAGAGTCAAATATGTGTTCATATTTAGTTATACACGTAAAAATATGTCAGGATAAAAGTATGACATGTCATAGAAATCCCAGCCTTAGTACTGAATAAAGTTACGCAATGTATCTAAATAATTTATATTTTACATACATATTATGTGCAAGTGCATCCATCTAGAGAGGGGGGTGATTGTATTCATGTCTGTGCTTGTGCATTGTTAATTCCTCCACCCGGTGGGGTCACTCGGTCGAAAAAGTGTAACACGCTTTTTCAGGCCAGCCACCCTGAATGAGGTTTTCCTGGGTTTTCCTCATTCAGACCAGGCAAATGCCGGGGTGGTACCTAACTTATAGGTCCCAGGCCGCCTCCTTCCCTCCCCAATCCTTTCTTCCTTCCCTTTCCCCGGATTGTGTGCTCGCCGAGGGACGTCATCCCTCAAATCGTGACGGGCTAAATGGCCTTAGATGCCGAAAGCCCAGAAATCTAAATCCTAAATCCCTAAATCCCTTAATTCCTCCATTAGAAAAATCGTGCAGGTGTCCCTGTGCATGGTATCGGTGTTTCTCTTATTAATACCCTCCACTTCCTGCTGCATTAGTCGATTTCTTTCGGTCTTATTACTGGCAGACTCAATTACTCCCTTGTCTACTTTTTCCCTCTACCCACTCCTTATATTTCTTGAATATCTATCATATTTTGACTTTTTTTTTAAAAAAAAAAGCCTTGGCAAGATGAGGTGAGGCACTTTGTATTTAGCATGCTGCCTAAAGTTTAGAATCCATGCTCTTTTTTCTTGTTGTTTATTCTTTATTTTATATATTAGTAGCCACATAATACAAACTAACGTAAAATAAATAATTACAAAACATAAAATAAAATACAACATAAAATCGTTTCTTAAAATATTTTCGTCGTTCACTCATTAAACTTTTTCTTCCCATTTTGCAGTTGTTAGTGTTGTTGACTTTTGTGTTGTATCTCGAGCCTCCACCGGATATATATATATATATATATATATATATATATATATATATATATATATATATATATATATATATATATATATAATAAAAAAAGAAAAAAAGAAAAGCTTACTAAAGATCTCAGTTTTGTTGGTGGTTCTCCTGTTTAAAAGATTATGTTCCTTTCTTGTTCCCTTTCTTAAACATTTTTCTCAGTTTTGTTGGTGGTCCTCCTGTTTAAAAGATAATGTTCCTTTCTTGTTCCCTTTCTTAAACATTTTTCTCAGTTTTGTTGGTGGTCCTCCTGTTTAAAAGATTATGTTCCTTTTTTGTACCCTTTCTTAAACATTTTTCTCAGTTTTGTTGGTGGTCCTCCTGTTTAAAAGATTATGTTCCTTTCTTGTTCCCTTTCTTCAACGTTTTTTTTAAATATCCGTTAGAATTAGAACGTACACATAAGTCTGTACTCCGAGGTCAAGTGTTACTATTTGGGAGTGCTGTATAAAGATTGCGTGAGAAGGCAAGACGTAAACGACCAGAGCTTTTTGCTAGAAACTCATGGCTTCTGCATCATAACAACGCACCTGTCCACATGCCACTGTCAACCAGAAAACAAATAATTGTGGTAGACAATCCATCGTGCTCGCCTGATCTCGCGCCCAATGACTTTTTATTTACCCGAAGATCAAAACAGGGTTTGGGTACAAAACCTCGCGGCCAGAACCTCGCGGCGACAACCTCGCGGACCAAAACCTCGCCTGGCCAAAATCTCGCCTCCCAAAACCTCGCGGCCCAAAATCTCGCCATGCCGAAACCTCGTCTGGCCAAAACCTCGCCGCCCAAAACCTCGCGGGACAAAATCTCGCCGGGCCAAAACCCCGCCTGGCCAAAACCTCGCCGCCCAAAACGTCGCGGGCTAAAATCTCGCGGGGCCAAAACCTCGCCTGGCCAAAACCTCGCCGCCCAAAACCTCGCGCCCCAAAATATCGCCATACCCAAAATCTCGCCTGACCAAAATGTAAATGTTCCAACAGATGATAAGGATGACGGTATAAAAGACGCTGTTTCAGAAGAAGTATCACGGGTATTTGACCAAGTCCCACGATACCATATGAAAATTCTATTTCTGTATTAGAGGATTTCAATGTGAAGGTAGGGCGACAGGATGTTTTTAAACTGGTTATAGGGAAAGAAAGTCTGCATAAGGAAAGTAATGACAACTAACGAGGTTAGTTTCGTGAACTTTGGAACATCCAAAAACTTAAAATTTTAACAAAAATCTAATAATATTTATGAAAATATGAAACAATATATGAGTTTTTACGACGTCCTTTGATTATGTCCTATAGGTTAAAGGAGACGTAGATGATCAGGATGAAGGAAATGATCGAATAAAGAAAGTGGGAGGAAACGGGAATAACCCGAGAAAGCCCACGCACACGATGTTTTGTATCTTATTATTATTATTATTATTATTATTATTATTATTATTATTATTATTATTATTTGTAATATGGAATTGCATGTTAGGAAACACATTGGGTAAATTTTAAAGAAAAGTTTCATTCGCGGCGAGGTTTTGGCACGGCGAGATTTTGGGCGGCGAGGTTTTGGCCCGGCGAGATTTTGGCCCGCGAGGTTTTGGGCGGCGAGGTTTTGGCCCGGCGAGATTTTATCCCGCGAGGTTTTGGGCGGCGAGGTTTTGGCCACGCGAGGTTTTGGCCCGGCGAGATTTTGTCCCGCGAGGTTTTGGGCGGCGAGGTTTTGGTCACGCGAGGTTTTGGAATGGCGAGATTTTGTCCCGCGAGGTTTTGGCCGACGAGATTTTGGGCGGCGATGTTTCGGCCGCGAGATTTTGTCCGTATACCCAGAACAGTGTTGAAAGGAAAGGAATTTTGATATCATTAAAGTTTATAGGACGGAAGCTCTGAAAACCATTCCGGAAATAGAGTTCAGTAGGGTATGTAGCCCATTTTGTGGAATGAGTTCGCGAACTTAATTGTCAGACATTGTAAATCAATAGGCTAAAACTAATAATGATGGTGTAGGTATGCTACGCTGTTAACTTATTCGCCAACATTTTAAACATGGTGTAACAAAGATCCTTAATGCGTAGTTCAAAATATCTTTACAGTGATTCATTTTTGCCGTTGTTGTTGAGTTTAACGTCTCACGCTTATGCTCCGAGGCTAAGGGGACGGTTATAATGAACAAAAGGTGAAATGAAGAAAGTGAGGGAAAATGGGAGAACCCCTTCAAAAATACATGCACATGGTGTCTGTCTACCACTTAACTTGAGATGGGATCGAACCAGGATCTCCTTGTATGAGAGGTGAGCGTTCTTCTATTTTTTTTAATCTTTACTTTTATTTTACTCATTTTTTTCAACTGTTCAGGATTACCTGACATCACTAGGATACGAAAACAGAAAGACGAAGGACAATTAAAATTCCAAACCCCACTGAGCCACCGCAGTCCCTAATTGACTGATACATAAAAAATGTACAGCATATTTAAATATTTTATGAATGGTTTATATTTTATAATCAGGTGCAAGTGAGTAATTACTGAAGAAACTTCTCTTATGTACACATACATTTACAAAACTCATACATACAAAATAAATTTTGCCAAACGCATCAAGATATACATACGCTAGACATTTTATTTATTTATTTTTTTTGTACCCGTCATTCAATGGTTTAATGACATGGCTTCCAAACATCATTGACAAATAATTAATTTGTAACGATTTCAAATGAAACATCAGAATGTGCCAACTTTTGCACCGCATTTCGCAGACCGAATCAATATACGTTTATCTACCTCTCTTATTTCACAGAATTCGGGGAAACCAAACAAGCTCTTAATTACTAATCTCGTTAATTAGTGACAACACTGTAACATTCCAAAAGCCATACATTGTGTGGCTGTTCCCTCTCCTCTTCTGTTACGTTAACGTGTATTTGCCCCCCCCTTCCCCCCGTCCGCCACTACCTCATTTACCAATTGCATTGACTGTTGCTTTCATTATACAGGTGTCATCAATTCAAACATTGCTTCTGGTCATCGTTTCTTTATACTTCTGTATCCGTTATATATATATATATATATATATATATATATATATATATATATATATATATATATATATATATATATATATATATATATATATATATATATATATATATATATATATATATATGTGTGTGTGTGTGTGTGTATGTGTGTGTATTTTTAACTTACAGCACAGGACGAAATGAAGTTTAATTTAATTTTCACTTATCACACTTATGGGTACAGTGTGGTAAAATTAGTGGTATATCTTTATAATAAAATATATGCAAGGTGTTATCAAAAAGTATGGTGGATATAGATGCACAGTGCCATCTATCGACGTTGTATCCATTTCAACTAGTAAGACCGGTAACCTAAAAATTTTTGTACAATCAGTATCGAGTTTGAACGAGTTGTGACATGTTAGTTGGCTTCCAGAGGCAGAAGAGTGAGTTAAGAGAGTTTGTCGCGCGTTAACATTAATTTTTGTTCTAAGCTTTAAAAAAAAAGAAAAAAAGAAACTGCCAAAGAAGTTTATAAAATGTCAAGTTCAGTGTATGGCAATGAAGCGATGGTATTGAAGACTGTTTACAAGTGGTATGAGCGATTCAAATTGGCAAGGAGTTGGTTGAAAACGTGCAACGACTGAGACGTCCTTCGACGTCAAAAACAGATGAAAATATGCAAAAAGTGACAGAAATAATTTGTTCAAACAGGCGAATGACTATTCGAGAGCTTTCTGATGAATTAAATATCTCATATGGGTCCGTGAAAAGCATTTTATCCATTGACTAAATGGACAAATAGCTTCCTTCTTCATCACGAAATCCCACCATGCCCCATCTTGCTTTTGATCCGCGAGTTTTTGGCCGAAAAATGTTCCTGCGTGTGTATATTAGCTGTGCTCTCCAGATATAGCATCATGCAACTTCTGGCTCTTCCCAAAAATTAACGCCGTGATACCATTCCATTCATGACATTTGCAAGTTATTTCTGCAAGTTGAATGAAATACAGACCAAGATTCTCCAAAATCGGTTAGGTTTTACAAGAGTTTTCGTGTAATAGACGTGCCGACAGGCGAACATGTGGACAGAGAGACAGATACACAAATAGTGTAAGATTCGGTACCTCTCGCATCAAACACGAGGAGTGTTCAGAAAGTAAGGTTACAAAGCCTATAGTGAAAACTTTATATAATATTTCATACAACCAATACAGCCAACAGATAGTACATACATTAGGTTATCTTTAGACATAGTCTCCATATCGGTTGAAGCACTTGTCGCATCGTGGGATAAGTTTGAAGATTCCCTTCTGCTAAAAATCCTGTCCTTGCGTGTTCAGACACATTGTAGCGAAGTGTTTTACCTCCTTGTCTGAAGCGAAGCAACGGCATCCTAAGTGCTCCTTTCAGTGCGGGAACAGGTGAAAGTAGCTTAGAGCGAGGTCCAGGCTATAGAGAGTGTAGTCGAGAATGTTCCAGCGAAACTAAACGGCGTGACAAACATCTTGGCATTTGAAGGCGGCGCTCCAAGTTCCCTTTAAATGCTGGTAGCAAATGGGGGGGGGCAGCGGTATTGCCACGTTTATTTTGCACACATCCACGACTATCCCCTGTCACCTGATTGCGCTGTAGTTTGTCTGCTTACCCATAGCCACACCCGTTTACCACTTGGCAACGTCACGCCAGAGCTTGCGTTTTATTCGTTTAGCTGAAATGCCAAGATGTTTGTCACAGGTCTTACTTCAA